>NW_027533170.1:8118176-8260023 GCF_008692635.1 Crocuta crocuta
TGAAGGCTTTTCCACTTCCTCCTTCAAGTTGTGACAGCTTCTGATATGTTAATCTGATTAACTGAACTTTCATATCTTTATATCATGATCCTTCTCTACCCAGTAATGGTTTTGCCTAAAAGTCAAAATTTAACCATCTATGTAGAAATATAGCCCTGTATATTATAAATATTATATATGTAAATTTTGTGTATATGTATATTGTATATATACAAACAATTTAAATTGTAGTTTCAAACAGGGAAAGAGCTCTTACATTTGGGCACTTTGCCAGGAATGTAAAGGCTTTGAATTCCCATCTATCACTCAAACCTTTGTGAAACGTTTGCCATGTTACTAGAAATATTACCTAGTCAAATTCCGATAGATAGACATAGACAACTCTGAATTAAACGTTGATAAATGGGATGCCAGAATTGTCACATTGGATAATTTAGGCCAAACATCCTGCAGAAAATGACTAAACCGACTGAGCCAAAGAAATAAAACTCTGGAATGCATCTAACACCTAAGAGGATAATTAGAAAGCCACAGGCTCCAGTGAGGAGAGGATTAGAGCTCAGGGAGGTGACTTACACAACACCATCGACCCCCTCCACGTAACAGATTCCTGCACTACACCCCACTTAGCAACAGCAGAATACACACCATTATCTAATACGCATGAACCAGAATAGAGCACATACGAGGCCACAAAAAATGTCTCAATATGCTTAAAAGAATCAAAATAATGCAAAGTAAGGGGCTTTTTTGAACCACAATAAAATTAGAAAAATCAACAACAGAAAAAAAATTGGGATGTGCCCAAATATATGGAAGATTAAAAAAAACCACACACTTTTAAATTAACTCATGGTCCAAAGAAGGAATTAAAGGTGAAATGAGAAAATATTTGAACTGAATGCAAATGAAAATACAACCTATCAGCTAATTTATGGAATGCAGCTAAAATAGCACATGAGGGAAAACGTACAGCTGTAAAGGCCTGTATTCTAGAAAAGAAGGAACTCAAGTCAATACCTAAACTTTCCTATGTAGAAACAGGAAGGAAAGAGCTGCATCCGGGTTACTGGATGACCTTGAGCTCTCAGGAGTGAGGCAGTGGTTCTCTGGGGCCTGTGTGTCCTCCGTGATGCCCACGGAGGCGGAGCCCTGTTCCTCCTAAACCCAGTGGTCAGACCGGCTCACGGGTCAGCATTTCTGTGTGACTGACCCACCCCAGAATGGTGTGGAGCGCGGCACACTCACCTGTAACCCTCAGCCACCGTTCCGGTTCCAAGGCTGCATCTTTCCTCTGACTGGTGATGGGGCTTGTCTGTTTGCTCCTGGGCCTGCTAGAGCTGCTGATTTGAATCCTTGCTCTGTGACAGACAACTCCCCAGATGCAGCCCTCAGTCTCCCCTTGGGCAAGTTCTCACCGACTGCGTGCATGGGGATGCATTGCAGGAAGCAGAAGAACAGAAGAAGTTATGTTGTGCGACCACTAACTAAAAGAAAGCTGACAGAGCTACATTAACATTAGGAGGGAAGTTTCAAGACAGCAGTTAATGCTGGAAATAACATCTGTCAATATCTAAAGATAAAGGAAAATGTTGCCAAGAAGAAATACAGTTAGAAATTTGTATGCTTCCATTGATGTGGCCTCAAAATAGTAAAATGGCTTATTTAAAAAAAATTTAGGGGCACCTGGGTGGCTCAGTCGGTTAAGCGTCCAACTTCGGCTCAGGTCATGATCTCACGGTTTGTGGGTTCAAATCCCATGTTGGCCTCTGTGCTGACAGCTAGCTCAGAGCCTGGAGCCTCTTCAGATTCTGTGTCTCCCTCTCTCCCTGACCCTCCCCTGCTCACGCTGTCTCTTGATCAAAAATAAATAAAAAAACATTTAAAAAATTAAAAAAAATTTAATGTTTATTTTTGAGAGAAAGAGAGAGAAAGTGAAAGGGAGAGAGAGATCAGGAGTTGAGGAAGGTCAGAGAGTGAGAGGGAGACACCGAATCTGAAGCAGGCTCCAGGCAATGAGCTGTCAGCATAGAGCCCAATGTGGGCTTGAACCCATGAACTGAGGAGATCATGACCAGGGCTGAAGTTGGTCGCTTAAGTGACTGAGCCTCACAGGCACCTCTGGCTTATTTTTTTTAAAGAAGAGTAGAAATTGATAAAGCTGCAAGGAGAAATAGAAGAAGCCACAACTGGGGTGCCTGGGTGGCTCGGTTGGTTAAGCATGGGACTTTGGTGCAGGTCATGATGTGGTTCGTGGCCTCAAGCCTGGCATTGGGCTTTGTGCTGACAGCTCAGAGCCTGGAGCCTGCTTCAATTCTGTCTCCCTCTCTCTCCCCCTCTCCCACTTGCGTTCTGTCTCTCTCAAAATTAAATAAACATTTAAAAAAAAAAGAAAACAAAAGAAAAATCCACAAGTGGTGGGAGGTATTAAATCAACTTTCTATCACAGTAATAGAGCAAGAAGACAATACAATCGAGAGAAAATATTTAAACAACAAATTAACAAATTTGACATTATGGACATAGAATACTACATCCAACAACCAATTCTTTTCAAGTACAGGTTCCGTGCTTAGAAAAACCCCACCATGAGCCATAAAGTGAGCTTCAACAAATTTCAAAGGGTTGAAATCTTTCAGAAAATATTTTCTGACCACCGTAAAAGAGCTGCAAATCTTTAACAGCCCATAACTAGAGTAGCTCCTAATGTTTGGAAATTAAGCAGCAGGATTTAAAATAACTCTTAGGTCAAAGAAGGAGTCACAATGGAAGTTAGAAAATATATGGGAGAGAATGATAATAAATGTATGAAATATCAAAACTTGTGGGGTATAGCTAAGGCTGTGCTTAGAGGGAAATTTGTAGCTGTAAATACGTAGAATTTTAAAAAAAGAAAGGCTGAAAGTCCGTGATCCTAAGCATTCACTTAAAGAAACTAGAAGAACCTTAGTTGAATTAAGGTACTGGTCGTTTTGGCACACTGAGGCAGTGTCTTTGTGTGTCTTTTATGTGTATTTGAGGTTAGTCCCTGGGGAAGCCCTCAAGCAACAGTGTGGAAGTCTCCTTCTGAAAGGCAAACACTTCCTGGCCTCTGTCCAGTCTCCATTGCCACAAGTGGATATAAAAGCTTCTATGTAGGAGACCGGAGGGTGCAAGCACGTATGCATGACTGGGGTGGGCATATGACTGTTTGGATGTAAAGCCGTGGGAGTATGGCGTAGGAGCATCTAAACTTACCACAGTGAAGAAAGTGTGGGGTACCGTGTTCCCCTGGGCTGAGGGTGCACTCGGTAGGGCTTAAGCCACGAGTAGGACCCTGTGTGCTGCTCTGTGCCTGGGAGTCAGGGATTTCAACCTTCAACCTCCCTCCCCCTGACACCTGCTAATATCCAAGGCCCAGGCAGAATGGGCTTGTCTTTAAAAGTGGAATACGGATCCTGGTGGGTGTGTGGTGGGCTGGTTTTTACCACAGTTAGCAAAGGAACACACAGGACTTCCAGATAAATTTGAACTTCAGAGAAACAACAAACAATTTTGTAAGTACATCCCAATGTTACACTAAAACGTGATTTGTTGTTTCTCTGAAATTCTAATGTAACTCAGCATCTAGTGTTTCTTCCTGGAAACCTAATTACAGGAGAGAAGGGGTCAGAATCAGGGAGGAGAGGAGTCAGGAGGTTCTTCATCTTCTCCCAGAGCTAAAGGTTTGGTTGGAAGCAACCGGCCGAGTGGTGTCTCCTGGGCAGCCAACTCCCTGGGCATCTGGGAGCGGACACCCGTCCTTCTGGGGGCCCCTCATCCGTCAGCTGCTGCCTCCCACCCCCCCTCCCATCCAAGTGCAGGCTGAGGACCTGGGTAGCGTAGTCAAGGTAACAAACAAACGCAGGCATGATGTGCAAAATACACAGACATTTTGACTTTAATAAGTTATAAAATCAAGAAGCCACATTTTTCTATACAGGAAACAAATACGTTGATTGCCATGATCGGTAAGATAAAAGGCTGTGATGTGAGTTCAGCACCATGATTCCTGCGGCGGCCGCCTGGCTTACACGGTCATCGTGTTTCACCTGATAGAGACCGCCGCTGAGCACCAGGTATAGACTCCAAACAGACAACCTTAAAATACAGACAGAAGCCTTATATGGGAAATTCCATGGGTTTTCCAAAAGGAGTAGATCAGAGAGCCAGGTCCCCAACCCCAGCAGGTTGTCTCCCCACAAACGTAACTTCCTGGAGCCGCATTTCCCAACGGGCCGTTCCAGAACCTCAGCTAGAAACTCTCCCTGGCCTGCAGGCTGCAGGAGCCCCCGGACGTGGACGCCGGTTCTGGAAGCTCACAGGACTGTAGCTAAGCTGGCTTTCCTGCTGGTCCCGAGCTCATTGGAGATGAGGAGTTTCTCGAAGTCAGGTAAACCTCGAGTCTGTTCCTTAGACGGAGAAACCTCTGGGGACCGTCTAGTTCTAGAGGGCCCTGTGGGTATAGGGCCCCAGGTACTGAGTATGACACATGGGGCGGTGGCTGTGCTGGCCTACACTTCCCAGAGGGCATCTCTCCTTCCAGAAGAAGACAGGTGCCCTGGGAATGCCCCACCTGGGGCGTCTCTCCAAAGGCCTCTAGCCCCCAAGACACACAGCCCTGCTTTGTTGGGATCTGGGAATGGACTGTTCCCATCCTGAGGCCCCCGGCCTGGGTAAACTGAGTAATACTCTCTGGTGAAGGCCAGTCACCCTGAATTTACCCTGCATTCCTGGACAGACCCAAGCAAGAGCTGCCCGGTCCTTCTGCCTGTGAATAATAGCACCAGCTGCCAGGGGGTCAACCAGTGAGAGAAACCCATTTCCTGATTATAGAGAGACAGGGTGGCAAAAGCGCACTGTACCACGTCTGTTAAAGAGGTCGCACCATGAGAGATCTCCAAAAATGTTTTCTCCAGTTTGCTTCTTAGGAGCCAGCAAGCTCCTCCGAGACACCAGGATGTGCAGGAGTATGTGTGGGACAAGGTGGCAGAGGGGAGGGAGGCGGCCGGCATGGGGGGGCGGGGTTGGGAAGGGTCGGGGGAAGCTAGTTATCACCCAGTCGGAAGTGTAGGCGTCGTCTCAGATACCACTCTCACTGGTTCCTACACCCGCACTTTGGCACTTAGATCATACACTGACACACCCGCACGTGTGCACAGAATCAAACATACTTAGCACCTCAGACTCAGTACGGAGTAGCCATCATGGTATTCTCCCGAACCTTGGTGTTCTCATCCATAAAATGGGAAACCAAACAGGAAAGAGCTCTTTAAAATCTATGACTGGTGAGAATACAAAGGCTCTAGAACTTTCCTAGACACGAAAAGCTTCAGAATCACGTGTCAGGCTTGGCCCAGCTAAGCAGCTAAAGTATCCCCTGGGTCTCGTAGTTTGGGGACGTTGAAGCAAGCCACAGGTTCACAAAATATCAATGCAGGGAGAGATAAAAGTTAGCCACCATCCTCCGGTCCACCTCCCCCCTCCCTTTGTGCTTCTCTCCATTCACATCTTGCTCACAAAGCACCGTTCTGTGGAAAAGAGAAGTCAGAGCTCAGGAACAGCACAAGATAAAGCAGGCTCTCCCCACCCCCCACCTCCTCATCAGAGGCCAGATCTTACAGTTCACTGTTGGAACTGCCAAGGCATGGGGGAGGGGGGGGGGGGGGGGGGGGGGNATCCTTGCAAGCGAAGCTGGTCTTCAGGAGCAAACCCCAGCAGGCAGAGCGCCCCTTCCCTCCCTTCCGGCAGAGTCACTGGACTGTCCAGCAGAGCGCATGCCCCCTCATCCTTCCAACGCACTTGGGGAAGGAGAGCCTCTCTGGGGAGCCCCGAGGTCAAGGCCAGGCTGGCCAAGAGGCAGCATGCAGGCCAGGGTGAGCCGCGAGGAAAGTGGCCTGGAGGAGCCAGGAAGCGCACCCCACTGTCTTCTCCTTGCGCAGGGAAGGCGGCCCACTGTTTAGATCTATCAAGTCCCAGTTAGTTACAGGATTCTCCGTGCCTTCCGGGGAAGAAGCGGACAGCTTCACGGCTCAGGCGGGGCCGAGTCAAACACAGCCTGAGCACCAACCGGGCCAGATGACTTTCCTTCCTTAAGTCCTTACTTCGAGAGACTGTGTCCGGCAGAGCCTGGAGATCAGAGGCTGCAGCCTGGTGGCTCTAGACCCTAATAGACCTTCCAGACACACCCTGGAAATATTTTGAGTTGAACTTCTAGGATTGAGGATTTTGCACACAAATCTAGACTTCTACTGAAAGCACCCTGCCGCAGGGGTCTGCGGTCACAGAGCAGCGGTGGTTGGAGCCCAAAAGCAGCACTAGTGGGGTGCAGCCCTCAGGTTGGTCACGGTCCCCCATGGGCCGCCACACTCATCTCAACACCTGCCCGGCCCTTGACATCATGGGCTTTCAAGTTCACGGCCTCCACTTCATTGTGCTCATCTCATTGACTTGTTGGTTAGTAAATAAACCACCGTTTCTCCTAATAAGAGTTCCCCGTGGGGGCTTGTGCCTCGGTCTGGGGATTGGTAAAAAATGTTCCTGCAGAACATTTCTCCAGAATGTTCTCCAGAAGGGCTGTCACCACCAAGGACAAGAAGATTCCCAATCACTGCTCAGAAACTTGGGCACGTGTTTCCTCTCTCCGAGTCAGCCTGCTGGCCCCCCTCATTGATGGCGGTTGTAGAGCCTCTATATTCCTCTCCACCCCACACCCAACCCCAATACGGGACTTAGAACATTCCAGAGCCGGGACACAAACACATGCACGAACCTAGCTGCCCCGTGCTCACAACCACATGTATAGATGTCTATGTCATTTTCCCTCTTTGTTTTCTCAAAACCTTTTGGAATCAGACATTTTTACTTCCTCTCCACGATCTGCCATCCCATGGAATATAATCTATAAGCAAGAAAAAAAATGCTATTGATGCTATCTTTCCATTTTATTAGAACTTCCCGAGCATCTCTTTCTTCCTCATCTCATCAATGAGCTCTTGGATTCTCTGGTTCCTGGTCTTTTCGTACGGGCTCGGTCGTCGTGGGATCAAGTTGGGCGGCTGGCCTTCCTCATCCAGGCCGTTGATTTTGTAGGGCACGTCGACTGCATTAGTGTCCGGGTGATCCTCTGTGCTGTTGGCGCTGGAGGTGTTGAGGGGCACCTGCAGGGGCGTGCCCGGTGGAGGCTGCACCTCCATGACGAGGGTGGGCCCCGGGAGGGTGGGCATGAGTTCTTCAATGTCGTTGTGCTTCCCGGGGGGCAGCTCCGCCCTGTCGTCCACATCGGTGAGGTTGTCCTGCAGGTTACAGGATCTGCAGCACAGCCTGTTGTAGCCTGGGATGGAGCAATAGCGCGATAAGACTTCCATCCTACAGAACATTGACTTGTCGCCTTGGCAGGGGGCCTCTGAAAGAGAAAAGCGGGACAAATAACCAAAGGAGAGGATGGGGGGGGGAATCTCGTTCCCCCCACCCCACGGGAAGCAGGAAGAGGCGTTTGAAAGAGCCCAGAGACAGCACAGAGGCAAGCGAGGTCACGCAGAAAGCGTGCGTGGTTCTGATGTCAGAGCAGCGCTGCAGCAGAGTGCAGCCACACTAGCTGTGAGCGGTGCTCCCCGCCTCCAGGCAGGCCCCTGGGGTTTTCTGTATCTATCAGAGTCCCAGACAGAAAGGAGGTCTGGGGAGTGATTCCCATTTAAGAATGGGGCTGTGTCAGATTCATCTTTGACATCCCAGTGGCAACCCCAGTGAAACTCTGTGGCGGAGTTCAGCCCTACAGTCATCTCTAAGCCGTTAACTATAACAAAATTGAACCAGGAGGGACCAATTTCTAAAACACAATAGAACAAATCCGAGAGCCTTGGCGGCGGCCTCACCACGTTCCCTCCACAATCTGTTCCCACCCTCACCCAAGCCTGTCTGGGCTTTCTTCCCTTTGCCTTGACTTACCTGCCAGCCTCATGTCCCACCACTGCTGCATCCACCGCACAGCCCACCGCCCTGGGCTCCTGGTCATCCCCCCTGAGTGCTCCAAAACCTGGTCCCTTCACACAGGCTCATCCTTCTGCCTGGTGCGCTCTCTCCTTCCCTTCCTGCCCCAGAAGCTGGCCACCCGCAGTCGAGCCTCTGAAGAGGCCAGTGTCTCTCCCGGCACAGCACAGCTGTCTTCTTCCAGGCTCAGCTCCAGCTCTGTCTGCAGCTGCAGCACCGTGGACCCTTGAACTACGTGTGGGCTAGGGGGCGCCACCTCATGCCCACCCCATGCAGTTGAAAATCCACATACAACTTCTGACTCCCCCCACACTTAACTACTGACCATCCTCTTTGCCCAGGAGCCTTCCCAACCACACAAACGGCGGGGTGGGCACAGATTTTGTACGTTGTATGTGGTATATACCGGATACTTATGATAAAGTAAGCCAGAGAAGAGAAAATGTTATTAAGAAAACTGTAAGGCAGAGAACACACATTTACGGTGTTGTGCTGCATTTATCAAAAAAATCCCACGTATAAGTGGGCCGGTGAAGTTCAAACCCATGTGGTTCAAGGTCAACACTTGTTCTGCCCACACAACCCCTCTTGTTCTTGTTCTTGCTCTTACTCTCTCTCCCTGTCTTTTTCCCAAATTCCTTCCCCTCCTTCTCCCCCACCACCTCATTCCACGGAATTTGAAAGGATTTGCAGGAATTCACTCAACGTGAAAGAATAAGAATAAGTTCTGACAGTATAACAGGGAATAGCAGGTCGGTGCAAATTCCTGACCCCTGGCTTCACAGGGCCCACCTGCCCACTCTGCGTCTCTCCACTCAGCCACCCTCTCCCCACTGCCCCGTGAGCATCTCAGACCTTTCCCGCACAACCTCTGTCACATTCCCCTTTCCCTCCCTTTCCTTCCTTGACCTCATCTCCTAGAAAGGAAGGTGGGGAGAAAGGAAGGGGCAGCCATGGGTGGAAATCACATCTGACGCAGTGACTCTGGGCACCAACTCGGGGTGCCGTATGCACCCACATCTGTGACTCTGCTAGCCCACAGAAACTTCTCGCAGTGACAGACAAGCAGGTCCTCTCCCATGATGGCACCTGTTGCCTGCCCACTGTAATTTCCCCTTCCAGGCTGGTGACCCACTTGGCTGGAAACCACCCCCAAATTTCTGGAGCTTCAGGCTCTCGGATACGACTGGCTGCAGGACAGTCCCCTAACCCCTGTGATCCCAAACATGACTAAGGCTCCACATACCCAGCACATGTGCACCTGTCTCAGAGAATGGCCTTCCCAGAGCACAAGCTGAATCCCGGGCACACCCCGTCCATGCACCCCCAAGTCCGTTGGCATTTCCTCCTAGATGCTCTCAGGTATGTCCATGTTCCCCTCTCTCCCACTTCCCTGGGGTCAAGCAGCTTTGACTCTTGTGGGCACTGTGGTAAGAGCCTCTTCTCTGCCGGCCTATCTCAATTCTTTCTCCTTTTTGTCCACTATCCTTGGATAGAATGCTGTTTTTCTTTTTTCTTTTAATGTTTTATTTATTTCTAGGAGAGAGAGAGAGAGACAGCACGAGCAGGGGAGGGCCAGAGAGAGAGGGAGTCACAGACTGAAACAGGCTCCAGGCTCTGAGCTGGCAGTCAGCACAGAGCCCGACGCGGGGCTCGAACCCACGAACTGCGAGATCATGACCTAAGCGAAAGTCGGACGCTTAACCGACTAAGCCACCCAGGCGCCCCTAGAATGCTGTTTTTCAACTGAAGGCATGACCATGTCACTGTCCTGATTGAAGCCTCTGCATGGCCCCTCATTGATTTCAGGGTAAGGACCTGTCCTCTTTACCTCTCCAGCTTCACTCAGGCCTTGGACCCCCCTCCTTTATACTGGGCTCCCTCTGGCCACAGGGCCTTTACACATACTGTAATGATGTGTACATACAGGGGCCACCCCCTCTGTCTTCCTTCAGTTGCTCTCCTCTCCTCTAGGCTCAGCTGAAACACATCTCTGGGCAGGACTCGCCTGCCCTCCCTTGGGAAGTTCTCCGCTTCCCAACACTTTATCCCAGTTGGCAAGTTCACATGTAATTGTCAGACAAGGTATCCATCACCTGTTTTTATTATCCAGTAAGTTCCATGGGGCAGAGCCTCAAGCTGTATTCAGATGCCTCTCTAGCCCCAAAGCCTAGACCAGTGAATTGGAGAATGCAGAAATATATCAATGTAAAAAAAGACACATGTGAATAACTGAGGAAGGTCCAACACAGGGACATTGTGGATTCTGAAATAGTAACATGATAGGCACGAAGAACACACAGAGAGGCACACCCCACCGGGGGGGACCCAACTGTGGCTCTGGGTTCCCAAGTGGCCACAATCAGGAGAAAACGCGCCAGACTGCGTGATGTACAACGTGAAAGAAAGAGACACAGGCCGGCTATTCAGGACGAGCTCTGGCCTTCCCCACCTAGGGAGCAAGAAGCAGGCTCAAGATGTGGAGGGGAAAAGGGGGTGGCCTCGTGCTAAGGGCCAATCCTGGAAACCACACAAGCAGATCCTGGGACGTCCAGTTAAAATCGTACAGGTGCCCCGTATATAAGGCAGAGGAAATTGGAGTGGTCTTGTTTGAAGATCGGGGTGCTTGGGGGTGCCCACGTGCCCCCTCCCCACCCCCCGGTCCTTCTCCGCTTTCTGGCCACCATCAGGGGAGCCAAGGGAACACCACTGTTCACAGCCCACCAGAGACACAACAAGATTTCCGCCAAGATGGGTGTGGTGTCCTCCTACAGGCTTTGTCCAAACTGGGTGGACGGGGTGGGGGCAGCAGCCTCAGACAACACACGGATGGAGCCAGGCCTGGCAGTGCCGCTGGGAGTGGGGCCACCCAGGCCCCACAGCACCGTCCTCCCCTGTCACCTGCGCCTTCTTCTTCTTCACATAAATGACCAAACTGCTATTAAGCCTCTCCCTCACTTCTGTCCCCCAAGCTGAGACCCTGGGAAGGCGGCATCCCCTGGGTAGAGGGGAGGGTCAGCCAGCTATGCCCATGGGTCAAGTGGGCGCCCTCACCTGGTTTTGTAAATAAGTTTTAACCATTACTGTCTGGCCTGTCAGAGAAACTTTGCCCACCTGTGGCCGGTAGCTCAGTGGCATCCTGGTGCCCGGGTCAGAGCCTCCCACACAAAGCATGGGACGAATGTCCCTGAGTGAATGGACAAATTGGGACTAACAGACAGGTGATGGCCGGAAGGCCCAGGGTCCTCATCTCCAGGGCGCCTCCCTTCACCTACCCTACAGGTTGGACTTCTACATCTGTTTTCCTCTGCATGGAGGCCGCATTGCTTGAAGTTTTTAAAAATACAGATAACGAATGAATAAAAAATTAAGAAAGCCCCGGGCGAGGAGTTTGGCTATGCTAATATCAGCCTAGAAAAATTTCAAAATAATTATTCATTTTTTTTAAGTTTATTCATTTTGAGAGAGAGAGAGAGAGAGCACACACACACAAGTGGGGAAGGGTCAGAGAAAGAGGGAGAGAGAATCCCAAGCAGGCTTCACGCTGTCAGTGCAGAGCCCGACACAGGGCTTGAACCCAAGAACCTGAGATCATGACCTGAGTTGAAATCAAGAGTCGGACGCTCAACCGACTGAGCCGCCCAGGTGCCAACCATTCTGAAAAGGATACCAACAGTTGGGTATTTTTAAGTTTTATCGCTGAGCAGAGAGCCCTCCGAGATGAAGGGCATCACACCGCCAAAGGGCCCGAGATGTGGCCAGAGGCACCATCGGGCAAGGGACCCATACTACACCAAGAATAAACTTCCGGTGTCCTATGACCTGATCTTCAACCATTTCCGGTAGCAATGCACTGGCAAGAACTGTTGCCTTCCAAGCAAAAAACGAACCACAACGAGCAAACCCAGGCTCACAGACCGACACCGTCTGTGGGCCGTTCCCATCAGTCCTGGCTCCGCCAAATCCCACCTGTGTTTCCTCCTTTAAATTAATGCCTGTTTTCTTTAACTTAACATTTATTTTAGAAGAAAACCTTACACTACCACTAGTCACGGGAAAGTAGCGGTGATCAATAAAGGTGACCCCGATCAGGAAAACGAAGTGTGAACCCAAAGTTGAATCCCTCACACGGCAGGGAGATGCTCTCGCCTGTGTAGCTCCGGGCTGCAGCGAGCGAGCAAGCGTCAGGGGGATGCTGGCATTGCGAAGGGTTAAGGAGACTAGGCAGGGGCTGCTCAGGGAGGGGGGAATTCAGGCCACATTTATGCACCCCCTGAATTAAGCCCCTGTGTCCCACACCTCGAGAAAGTGGAAATCCGGTCACTAATGCGACAGAGAAAGCCTGGGATGGAGGAAACCTCGTTCTCTTTTTTTCCCAGTGTAGCCTCGTGCAGCATTTCCCCATCTGACAAGGTTGTGGCACAGGGTACAAGAGTGTGAGCTCCCCATCAGCCCGCACCCTCGCGCACCGTGACTGTCCCCGGCGTGGTCCCCTGGGTGGTCGGCGGCCTGCCTGCAGCTCTGGCCCGGGAGCCCCTTCCACGGGGATTTCCCCTGCTCCATCTGGGAAGGGACATTGCGTGGACGTGGTGCTCTCATAGGAAGCTGTGTCTCTCAAGGTCTCCTTGTGTCACTCAAGCCGGGATTCCTTTCAGTGACAAGAGCTCTGGGCAGGGTGAACTCAGCCACGTTACCGGGACCTGCACTTGCAGGCTAGTCCCTGCCCTGGGCCTGGCCCTGTGCCCCAAAGCCTGTGTGCATGACGCTGGCAGTCTCATGTCATCCTTTCTCAGGATCTCCCTCCTCCGTGGCGCCAGATCCCCTCCACGGGAGAGGGAAGAGAGAGAGGCTTGCCGACGGGAGGTCCCTGTTGGATCCCGACCTGCTGTCTGGTCCTGTCTCGAGGTAAGCCAAGGTGCCAGGCCCTGTGGCTTCTGATGAGAGGCCTAGGGAGCTGCGGGCGGGCACCGCTGAGCCAGGCCAGGCGCCTGGAGCCACGGCTGCCCGGCCCTTCTTCCACCCCACACCCCCGACCTGGGCCACATGGGCACCTCTCCCTCCCTGAACAGGGGGCCTCAGGCTGAGAGCTGTGCCAGGAGCCAGGGCAGTGGCCAGAAGGTGGCTCGGTGGGGGGTAGGGGTGGGGGGGGTGGTGGCCTGGACCAGCGCTGTCTGGCCCCACATTCCCACTCCACTGATCCGAGAGATGGGGGGGAACCCACCCAGGGACCCTTTCCCCAAAGTGAAACCTCCATCTGTGAGGAGAGAACCTCCTTGCGCAAAGGGGCTCATTCAACTCGAACGACTGGAAAGTCAAAATCACAGTGGAGCATCTTAACGGGCTGCTGTCACATTCTGAAAAATGTCTGGGGACGGGGGTAGCACCTCAGTGGGGGAGGGACCCTACATATCCACATTTGGCAGGGGAAGGGGGGTGGCAGGAGTCACCGGAAGTGGAAACCTGGTCACTAATGCGACAGAAAGGTCCCCGCAAGCACCATCAGCCCACGGAGGCGAAGAGAAGGAGCCAGCAGCGTGCCAAACCCAAGCGCCCAGTTTCACTGAACTTTTATTGAGTTTATTTGTGGGATGCATGACAGGAAAGTCTTTCCATCGTTAGTGAGGAGAAAAGGTCATTTCCACAGTCACTTTGGCACACACTGAACTTTGTCTCATAAAAAAACTGGAAAAGCGACGACGATGGAGCCTATGTTAATTACGTCATTGGATACATACAAAACACTAATAAAATATCCCTGATAAACCAAAGTGCATATAGACAGAGAGCACAATGCCCAGGACCGTATTGCACCTTCCCAGAGTCAGAGTCACTCGCGTGGCCTAGTCAAAGTTGGAAGTTAACAGTCGTGAGAGTTAGTACGCGTTACACACCGAGTATGTACATAACAGTAGTTAGAGCCGGGGACGAGGCTGGGTGCTGGTCCCAGGGACGCTGTTAGCAGGGTGGCTGGGGAGGGGGCGCTATATGGGTCACACCAGGGGCCAGGCGCGCTGCCTTCTGGGTAAGNAGCTGGACTTAGCAGCCAATTCTGTTACCTTTCAACTTTAAGGCATTTTCTACATAGTTTTATCTAAGCAAAAAAGCAATAAAAATTGAGGTAATTCTGTAGTTGTTCACACTGGTAGGTGGCCGCATCCACATCAGTCTCTCTCAACCTCTCTCTCAACCTCTCACCTCTATGGATGGGGTCATGTGTGCACGATGAGAAAAGGCCATTAGAGCTAATGGACAGAGAATGGAAGGAGCGGTGTGTCCCAATGTCCCACTGGAGGGACACGTCCCCTGCCGCCTCCGTTTAACCCGGACCCCCGAGGGGACGGGGCTCAGGGAGGGGGTGGCCAAGGGCTGTGTAAGTTGGAACGCAAAGGCCACAGGAAGCAGGCCACAGTCACACAAGTCAGGAGGACACACTCAGCACAGGGTCAGCAGCAGCAGCAACAGGAGAGGCGGCCGGGCAGGCCCCCGACACACCCCCGGAATCTCAGGGCGGGGCGCCCAGCTCTGGGGCAGGAAACTGCACGCCCCAGAGCCCCTCTGGCCCCGCCTCGCTGGTGGGCGGTGTCTGGAAGGGGAACGGCTGGCTCGCCCCTTGACTTCCGACCTGCCGCGCCAGCTTGCAGGGACGCGCCCCGAGAGGCGGTCACCAAGTGGTCACATTCGCACTCCGGCCTCTGGCACCTCCAGCACCAAGACAGATCTTTGCCCCTTTACACACCATCACCAACCAGGTCCCGGCCCCCCGACAAGAGGCCAGCGGCCCCGGGGCCATGCCTCTGCGGAGGTGGGCCCTCCCGGCCAGGCAGCCGGCTGGCAAAGGAGACGGCCGAGCACAGGGGCCCGGGAGAAATCAGATTCAACCGAGAGAGCGCTCAGGAAGAGTCAGGGAAGTTTTCCATAGAAAGAGAGGAGGGGGGCCCACGGCAAGCTCCACAGGGCGCCCGGCATGCACTGGAGGGCAGAGGCAGAGTTATAAACGGGCCGGTTACTTGACGAGGTCTTCTGCGCTGGAGAGTCGGGGTCGGGTCGGGACAGCCACTGAACCACGTAGCTCTTCTTGGAAGGATCGGAGATGTTTCCTGGAGGGAAGAGGAGGGGCTGTGGTTGCCGAGGCCCCACTCCGGCCAAGAGAGTCGCCCGGTCACCTGCCCCGGGCAGGAGAGGCTCCACAGCCCCGCCCTAGCACGGCATTCAAAGACCCCTTGGACTGACTGACAGGCCCCAGCCACCCAGTCCAGGCCCACCTCCTGCCCTCCCCACCCCTCACCGTGCCTCCCGGGTCTCAGCTACTACCCAGCACCAAGGCCCTGCCACACCTCCTTATCTCTGCATGGCTCCCAGCAGCCCCACCCGGCCTGCTCCCTGGGAATGTGGCGGGGGCAGGTGAACCCTGGATCTATTCTCTCCGCCCAGCTGACCTCCCTGGATGCCCTCCTTTGTAGATGGGATTCATGGTGGGGTCTACTGGCTTGAGCTGTTTGGCAGGAGAGGTGACGCAGGTGGCACTTGGCAAGGGGTCTGCACGCAGGCGTGCTCTGGATGTTCAGAGGGCACTAGGCACCCCCAGTTTGCACTGGCACCCCCTACTCCCCCAGGCAGCCCTGCTCACACGGGCATGGGTACCCCATCTGGCTGAGCCCCACTGTGTGGTCACTGTGAATCTGCTTCTGTCTCCAGGCCAACGGGGAGCGCCAGGAAGGGAGTCCCTTCCACTTCTGACTAGGGAAAGGTCCCACCCTTAGAGGGCTCCGCTTCTCCTCCCAGTTCACAGAGGCTGAGTCTGGCCAGCTGTGGGGAGAGGCATGTTGGCCTGGACCAGCCCCCCTCACCCTGGGCCCGCTGTGCACTGGGGGCTGGGACCGGGGGGCTTACGGGCACAGGGGCCTAGCCGGCAGATCCTGGCTGTCTCGGGCCGTTCCTCCCGGCAGACCCCGAAGCTGTCATCCGCGGTTCGGCAGAGCACTGGCCGCTCCTGGGTACCGTTGCCACAGGTCACCGAGCACTGCAGGTGGAGAGGCACCAGTCAGGCCCACCCTCCCGTGGTTGGCTGGGCCCGAAAGAGCTCCCCACATGTGTAACCCTGAAACACGCCGAAGGCGGTGAAGGCGCAGAGGGTAGAGGATGTGTTGAGGCCTGTCGTGCCTTGTCTGGCCTCCAGCAGCTGCCTCCACATCCCCAGGCTCCACCTCCCTGCTTGGGGACGGGCTGGCAGAAGCCATCACACACTGACTCCTGGCTGGGCTCACAGCTTGGCCCAGCTTGGCCCAGGGACAATCTCAGGCCCTCACCTTGTGTGTGGGGAAGGGCTGACTCCGCACACCCGGATTGCTCAAACCCTACAGAGTCCCAAGGAAGGGCTGCTTTCGGGACTGGCGCTTGGGTGGGTCCGGGGAACCCAGTTCATGGAGCGTTGTCTCTGGTAAGAGGGTCTCTGAGCCCTCGAGTCACACTGCACCGGTCTGGCCGCTGGGTTTGTACCCACAGCGCGAAGTGCAGTGAGCTTCCTGCCTGGATACCCAGTGTCAGTCACGCAGTGAAGACCCTGGACACCCGGACTCGTGTGGGCTTCCCCGGCTGGCAGCATTTCACAGGGGGCGTCACACACTGTTGCTGAGAGAATCCAGTGCGTCCCTGGGAGCCCAGGGAGGGGACGTCTCGAGATTTGTGCCTGGCTCCCTCCGGGCTTTGCCATGCACTTTTCCCCTCTGCTGACCGTACTCTGATTTCACTGAGATGCACCATACCTGTAAGCACAACTTCTGTGTCCCGGGAGTCCTTGCAATGGATCAGTGAGCCCGAGGCTGGTCTTGGGGATCCCGACTCCCCCACGCAACCCCGGGCCTGCTCATGTCAGCTCAGCCGTGCCCCTAGACTGCTCCTGCAGCCCCTGACACCATCTCACTGTTCTTTCCAGCTTAAGTTCAAGCCTCCCTTGCTCACAGGGGAGCAAGCTTGGCCGGCCTTCTCTGCCCTCGGGGGTGAGAGCCCGGGCCGCCCTCCGACGGCTAGGACTCCAGGCTCCTGTGGCACCTGGCAGCCTGTGCCCTGCAGAGTGGACACGTCCCACTGGGTCTCCCAACAGAGCATCGACCATGTGGCCCCACTGGTGCCCCAACATCTACAGGATGTGGCCCCGGGGCAGGGGCTGCCTCCAGACCCAGGTGGAACGCCCTGGCCACCTCGGTCCCACCCAAACTTGGTTTGGCGGCTGAAGACACGGGCCCTGCTCACCTGGGACCAGGATCCGGCCCGCCAGCGGCCAGGGCAGAGCTCACGGTTGCAGGCCCGGCGGCCCTCGGGCCGGGCATCATTGCAGTGTTTGGTGTGCACGGAGCGGGTGGCGTTGTTGTGCAGCAGCTGTATGCAGCGCACTGTGCGAGCCTGCGTGCCCGTCCGCCCGCAGCTCTGGCTGCAAGGCTCCCATTCCCCTGTGACCCACCTGTGGGGGCAGAGCGACAGGTCAGCCTCCCCCTGGCTCCCCAGAGAGGCGCCCAGAGCGACAGCAGAGGCCTGCTTCCTGCTCCCACCCCCGTTCCCACAAGGACGGCCCAGAGCCTGGCTGTGCCTCTGTCCGAGGTCCTGCAGGTGACAGCCACTGCTGGGAGACACTGCCAGGGGCGGGGGGCACAGAGAGCCCCACATCTGTCCCGTCTCAGCTTCTGCCAAAACCACAAACCCTCCAGGGTGGCAGTGTGGACTCGGCCAGCACCCACCCCTGCAGAGCCCCCACGGGCCCCAGTTACCAGCCCTGTTCTCCCCTGGGGGCCCTGTGAAAGGAACCTGAGCCAGAGGGTCAAGGCTGCGGCTGCTGCAGTGAGCCGCCTGGGAGACATTTACCACAGCACCAGAAGCAAGGCCAGTACTCTCTGAGCCTCGGTTTCCCTAGGCGTGCATTACCACTCGGCACAGTGTCTAAGATGCGTAGTACTGTTTCAGCACAGCGGGCCTGAGGCAAGGGCATGCCGCGCAGCCTACAGCATCTTAGACCCTGGGAAGTTGGGGGAGGGAGTCACAGGGGATGTGAGGCCTGGAGCCGCTCAGGGCCTGAACCCCACACCCCCCTGCACAGGAGCCCCGGGGGTCTGCCTTCTCCTGTCTAATAGGACCCTGGGCTGGGAGAGCTGGGCGTCCCTGGGGAGCTCACACTGGCTGGGAGCACTCCTGTGGGTTGCAAGCCCGGCGGATGGCTTTGGGCTTCGTGACAGCGTCGCAGAAGGTTCGGTGCACCATCTTGTGGTCCATCCTCCGGCGGCAGCCATACTTGGTGAACTGGGAGCCTGAAGACGAGAGAGCTCGAGGGGGTCAAGGGGCAAGTGCGGCCTCCAGGGGCTGTGGAGAAGCGGCTGCAAGGGCAGCTTCAGCCCCATTCACCCCAGCCTTCCAATGGGGTGGGAGGTGGGGCAGCGTGCCAGAGCCAGGCCTCGGAGACGTGCAGCCTAGCGCTCACCCAGTGCTCCAGGATGAGCGAGGGGAGAGGCCAGGGAGAGTGGCCCCCTTGTTCCCTGGCCCCTGAGCTGCCTTCCTGGGGCAGGATGAGAGGGTCTACTTCCTCTCCATCGCTTAGCCATTTAGTCCACCTTGAATTAACATGCACCGAAGACTTGGGATAGGCCCGGAGGTGGCTAAATACAGAAACATGGCCTCTTCTTGCCATAGTCTAGGGCGGTCGTTCTCAAATGGGGGCGATTTTGACATCTGCCAATATCTGGGACACCTCTTTGTCACCAGAGTAAGAGGTGCGACTTCCATCTAGCAGGTAGAGGCCAGAGATGCTGCTCAACATCCTACAATGTAGGGGCAGCCCCCATGAGAACTGCAGAGCCCAGAATGTCAACAACTGCAAGATCTCAAAACCCTAGTGTGTGGGCAAGACATGAGAGAATGCAGCCAGACAGGCTGCTCTGATCTGGGTGTCTGGAGGTGTCAAGAAAGCCAAGAATGGAGGGATGCTGATTTAGTGAGAGGGCAGTAGAGTGGCTCCTGGGGGGGAGGCGGCCTGTGCAAAGGCCCCGAGGCAGGAGCACAGCATGTCCAGGAAAAGCACCTAAGGCCAGTGTGGCCAGGGCCTGGTGAGCAAGGGGTGGGGGCACCAATGCAGTGGGAGAGGTCAGCAAGCTGCCCAGACCACAGAGGCTGTGAGGAGAATCTTGTTTTCATCCTAAGAGTAGAAGAAGCTGCTAGAACTTAGTGACACCAGGAAGGGACACCAGGAAGGGACCTTTAATAGGCCACTCTGGGGGTGACAGTGGACACACAAGGGCCAGCTGGGGAGCAAGAATGAGCCAGGACTGGGAAGATGGGTCCAAGACACATAGGAGAGAGAGAGTCAGTAAGATACACTGCTGCCCAGGGGGGCAGGGAGGCTCAACAGAATGTTGGGGCGCCATCCACCCGGAGGGAGCCATCCACCTGCCTGGGCCCCAAGATGAGTCTCCCCTGCTTTGGTGAACTCCTCTCTGTCCTTGAGGTGTGGGACCCTGTGTGGCACCTGAGGGAGGGAGCAGTGACCCTGTGCAATGGACCAGAACTTTCTGCCTGTCTGTATGTCCCACCCAACTGTGGGCTCTCTGAGGTCCAGGGGGACCCCTCTGCATGAAGCCCTGCCCCAGGAGGATCGGGAGGCCCTTCTAAATGAACACGGGGAGGGACCTCCGCAGAGAGGGCCCCTTCACCCGTCCCCAGCACAGCCAGAGTCCCTCCTCACCTGTCTCGTGAAGCCGTGATGACTCACCCAAGCCACCGCACACCAGCTCCCACCAGGCTAGCCCCTCTGTCCACCCCCAATGCAGGTGGATGCTGGTGACATCCAAGCCCCCATGGCCCTTCTGGCTGCCTTTGGCCTGATGTCCTGAGCACCCCCTTCCTGCCCACCCCCCGCCCCCTCCCAGGCAGGGGGCTGCCTTGCTCTTGGGCCCCGGGGGCCTGTCTTCTCGTTCCTGGCACATCCCTCAGGCCAGGCAGTCAGCAGATCCCCGTGGGCTCGGGAAGCCCTTTGCCCAGAAGACCCCTCCCGCTCAGCCCCGAATGCCTCTGGGGCCCCGGCTCCTGGGAAGGCCCCTCACCTCCACCGCAGGGCTTGGAGCAGGGAGTCCACTTCTTCAGGGCCCACTCATAGCCCACAGAGTCGTCTCCCAGCACATTGTTGCCGTCCACGTTGAGTGAGTCCTCATGGATCATGTACTTGTACGTCAGCGAGATCCGGGCGTCCCCCTGCGGGATGACCTGCGCCCGGAGACGGCCGTGACGGTGTCTGCCCCACTGCCCACCCTTCCTTGGCCACCAGTTCAGGAGTTACATTCTAGAAAGTGCCCCAGAGCGCTGAATTCTCAGGGGAGCCCAGGGCTAGCGTCCTGCAAGCCCTCCGTCAGGATGCTTCCACCGACTGTCAGTACGCAACCATATGTTATGCGTGTTTCTGTTTAAAGCCACCTTCCTCGATCCTGTCGCCTCACGAACGCCAACCCCACGGCCAGCACGCTGTAGCTCAAGCCTGAGTGAGGCTCATCTAGAACATGTGTGTCCTCCGCAGGGCACAGCCTATCGTGCTCAGGAAGGGCTCATGGCACTCGGCACCATGCTTGCGGCCAGTGAAAAGAAAAAATTTTTTAATGCTTTATTTAGTTTTGAGAGTGTGAGCAGGAGAGGGACAGGCAGGGAGGGGAAGAGATCTGATGCGGGCTTTTTGCTGATAGAAGAGAGCCCGACGCGGGGCTCGAACGCACAAACCATGAGATTATGACCTGAGCTGATGTCAGATGCTCAGCTGACTGAGCCACCCAGGCGCCCCATGCTTGGGGCCATTTTTAAACAGTGAAAAGATCCCCCCAAATAAAAAAATGTGAGGAACGTGGCAGCACACATAGTGGGGACAGGCCCCTTGGCTACAAGAAGTGTCACCTTGTGCCAGCTCAGCTGGGAACTGCACACTAGGCAGCTCCAACCCTTCACTGCTCTGCGCCCAACTGTGAAGGTCCGTGAAAACCTGCCAGCATGTCACACGGGTGGCAAATACACTTCGGCGGGCAGGTGAATGCGCCGGGGCAGACACAGTCCAGACCAAGGCCCGACTGCGCATGCACGGGCACACGCGGGTCACCGCGGGCACTTCCAGGGCTGGGAAGTCCCTGCAGGTGAGGCCGGCAGAGTGACCCACATACATAAAACATGCCGGCCCACGGGTGCACGCCCTGAGATCGGGTGCTGGGCTCAGGTGCACGGTGCGCTGGCCTCAGCAGAGGGGCTCAAGGGCCTGAGCCTCATCGCTAGTGTTGTATGTTTCTCACAAATAAAATGTGTCACTTGTGCAAGTAAAATGAACTCTCAAAGAGGGATCAGAAAATCAAGTCCCCGGGGTATCTGGCTGGTTCAGCGTGTGACTCTTGATCTCAGGGTTATAAGTTCGAGCCCCACGTAGAGAAATTGCTTAAAAATAAAATCTTAAGGGGCACCCAGGGAGGCTCAGGTCACGATCTCACGGTTCGTGAGTTTGAGCCCTGCATCGGCATGGAGCCTGCTTCGGATGCTCTGTCTCCCCCTCTCTCTGCCCCTCCCCCATCCCTGTCTCAAAGATAAATAAAAACATTAAAAATAAGTAAAAAATAAAATGAAAAAACAAAAAAGGACCTCAAGGGCCCGTCGGGACTCTTGTCACCGGAAGCAGTCTTGGACTCAGAAGACTTGGGGCCTCTAGTCCTGCTTAGGGACAAAGTCCGGTGTGACCTGGGTCCTGTGGGTCACTCCTGGGGCAAGGTGTGGATGGGGTGGCAGAGATGAATGGGCATGATGACAGGTGGCCGTGAGTATTGTTTGGAGGGGAAACTGAAACCTCTCTGAGGGTCTGAGGTCCCCCCGTCGAGCCCAGAGTCTCATATCTCAAGGCTCCATGTCAGACACACAGAGAGACCTTCGGTTCCAAGGGCAGGCCAGGGGGGCCGTTCCGCGAGTGGCCTGAAGGATGCAGGGAGGCGCAGGGTCCCCGGGCACCCCCTCCATCTCCCTCAGTGGCCCACTTGCCCCAACTGGGCAGCCTGGAGGCGGCGGGCCTGGCGCCTCCCTCGACTTACCAGGACAGCGATGGTGCCATGCAGGGGGCCCATGGTCTGCAGCGCCTCCCGGCCATCGTCGTCTCGGTACTCCCACTCCACGCCCATAGCAATGAAGGATTTGGAATTGGGGTCCACGTCATTCTCTTCATTTAAGATGAACGTGCCTGTCTCCAGGTTCTTGACGGCTGGGGACGGCAGAAGATGGCCCCCCGGCACGATCACTTGGGGGCAGGGGCCAGGCGCGTGGGGGAGAGGCTGGCTGGGTCCACAAGTTTGGAGTGGTCAGGGTAGCCGTGGGGAGCAGAGCCCCCAGTGTCTCCTGGCTCCCCTCCCCCAGGGGCTGGTCTGTGTCTTAGTCTGTGCCAGTGATCACCCAAACCACCACGTGAGCTCACCTCACCCTCTGCAGGTGATTTACCCCCCACCTGCGCCCTTTACCCCAAACCTGAGCCCTTTCGCCCAGCCCAGGGGCCTTTCCTGGATCTGCCCCCACAGGCCCCAGGGGTGCAGGGGCTTCCTGCCGCAGCTGTCAGGGCCACCTCCCTGTGGTCTGCGTGGAGCACTCAGACAGCCACTGTCCCCCGTGCCCCGTCCTGGGCTCCTGGGCGCAGGGCTGGGGTGAGGGCTTCCTGCCATGGAGTGAGCATAGGTCCGGCTGAAAAGCAGGGTCTCCTCGCCCCGACCCGGTGCCCCACCAGCTCCCCACCAGCATCCTCGGAGGCCTGGCTTGGCCCGGGGGTCACAAGGGCCACCGGCAATCCCCCTGGATGACCAGGTGTCCAGAAGCCAAGACCCAGCAGGTCAGGAAGCCCCACGTTTCCCACTGTGTGGAAGGCAGCTACTGCGGGTGGGCAGAGGGGGGGAGGGAGCTGCTAGATGATTTTAAGAGGGCCACAGACAAGGCAGGACCATCTGGGATCACAGAATGAGGACAGTGGTCCCTGCACGAGTCTCCTGTCATTCTCTGTCCACACCACGAAGAAAGCCTCAGCAGGTACCTGTAGGCCCTCACTGGGTCACCAATCTGGTCCCTCCCGTGCAGAGAGACCAGGCCTCGGACCTGGAGCCCTCAGCAGGAAACCCTTTACTTGTATTTATTTATTTATTTTAAGGTTTATTTATTTATTATTTTTTTTGAGAGAGAGAGAGACAGACAGACATAGTGTGTGCAGGGGAGGGGCAGAGAGAGGGAGATACAGAATCCAAAGCAGGCTCCAGGCTCTGGGCTGTCAGCACAGAGCCCGATGCTGGGCTCGAACCCACGAACCATGAGATCATGACCTGAGCCAAGGCTGGAGGCTCAAAAGACTGAGCCACCCAGGCGCCCCAGGACTCAACTTTTAGATTCACCTTCCATTTAAGGCAAGTGATACTGGGTTTGTATTTTGGGTAGCAATGCAAAGTTTCCTCTTAAAATGGAGAAGGAAGAAAAGTGCGTTCTCTTTTAATAGAGAGTGGTGTGTTTGCTGTGTGTCACTGGCAGGGTCACAGTGTCAGTTTCAGACTCCAGAGCATGAGGAGGAAGGTGGGGCCCAAACTGGGAGAAGCGCCTTGTCCAGGATTTCCCCAGGGATGCCCGGCATCACTTCGGACTTCAGCCCACCCAGGAGGTAGGGCCCGGTCTCTTCAGGGGGTGGGGTGAGGATGGGCGAAGCCCTGTGAGGCAGTCTCGGAGGGCATGGGGCACACAGGTAGCCAGGGGCTGCCACGTGGGAAGGGGCACCCAGAGTTGTGAGAAGATCCACATTCTCAAGAGATGCCGGAAATCCCTGTCCCAGGCAGAATCTCTTTTTGTTTTTTTAATTTTTTTTAATGTCTTATTTATTTCTGAGAGAGACAGCATCAGCAGGGGAGGGTCAGAGACAGAGGGAGATACAGAATCTGAAACAGGCTCCAGGCTCTGAGCTGTCAGCACAGAGCCCGACGTGAGGCTCGAACCCACGAACCGCCAGATCATGACCTGAGCCGAAGCCGGGCGTTTAATTGACTGAACCACCTAGGCGCCTCCCCAGAAAGAATCTCTTGAATTTAAAATTAAACAATTGAGGGGGCGCATGGGTGGCTCATTCGGTGGAGCATCCAACTTCGCCTCAGGTCATGATCTCTTGGTTCATGGGTTCGAGCCCTGCATTGGGCTCTGTGCTGACAGCTCAGAGCCTAGAGCCTGCTTCGGATTCTGTCTCCCTCTCTCTCTGCCCCTCCCCTGCTCACACTCTGTCTTTCTCTCTCTCTCTCTCAAAAATAAATAAACACTAAAAATAATTAAAATTTAACTAATTGAAAATATGCAAATGCAGTTTGTGAGCCCACCCTTAGGCTGGCCCAGGTGCCTCCCTTCCTGTAGGTTGGGGGGGGGGGGCCTTCCCCCTTGAGACGGAGGAGGGGGTAGGCAGTCACCATTCTGTAGTCTGGGGGTAAGGCATGTTTTAGACACATGTCTCCCCATGGCTGCCAGAGGAGCCCTCTGATCCCCACCCGGGCTCTCCAGCAGGAGGTGAGGGTGGGAAAGATCCCCCAGGTGGGCTGAGCCTGACCTCTGACCCCTTGGGCCCCTAGCCATCCCCCAAACTGCCCGGCACAGAGACGCCGCCTCGCCCGGGCTCCGGGACTCACCCAGGTGGTGGCTGGTGGTGTCTGCCTCCTGGATGAGCAGGTGCCTGGCCCCCGCCGGGATCTCAAACATCTTGATGTAACCTTTGTCGGCATGTGGGGAGACAAAGCCAAATGACACGGAGGCGGCCACTGGAATGCATTCGGCAGGAGGAGGGGCCAGAGGGTCCCAGGTTTCGTGGGCTGTGACTGCCTGCCCAGATAGGGCCCGACAAGGGGGCTACTGCATCCCAGCTGGCTGAGGCCCTTGCCCTCCTCTTCATATCCAAGGTGCTCCCTTGGCCTCCTCCGCTGAAAACTTGGCAGGAATCCTGGTGATTCCTGGAGGCACGCCTGGGCTTCAAGCTAAGATGCGTGTGTGGGAGGGAGGCCCTCAGCAAACCGCTTGGCATCCTGGACCTCAGCCACGTAATCTGCACACTGAAGACCCCTGGGCTCTCGTGGGGCCATGGAGAGGGTCATCCCCACACCCCGGTGCCAGCTTTGAGTGAAGGCCATGGCCTTCTTTTAAGAGGCAAACCGCAGCGGCTTCTGTCCATTTCAGACAGAGTGCATTTCACCTGCTGCAGGCCCACCCAGAGGTCTGTCTTCCCAGAGCTCAGGTGGGCCAGGACCCCCTCCCTGGCCCCATCCTGTGGCTGCACGGTCTGTCCAGGGAAGGCCTGGGAAAGCTAGCTAGCGGCTGGAGCGGGGGGTCAGGGAGCCATGGACTCAGGCTCCTTGCTCTCAAATAAACACTTCTAAGATGTGCCCTGTGCACATGCACGTCGGTGTTCTCTGACCCCTGAGACCTGGTCCCTGTTCCCCCCGTTCCCCCCATTCCCCACCCACTCTGGGGCCTGGCTCAAGCTGGACCTGACTTAGGATTCTCCCTCCAACTCATGGACACCCCAGTGCTCTGCCAGGTGCTGCGGACACTCAGGACCAGGGGCTGGGCTGGGGCGAGGAGCTCACTCACCGAGCTTCTTGGGGGAGCGTGTGAACGTGCCCTTGACCACTTTGCAGTGGGTATTGTCCCCTCCACACACACCACACTTGTCCTCTTGCTTGCTGGAGCCGATCACTCCGTCACAGCCCACCTTCTGCAGAGGGAGGGGGGACAGTGACACTTGAGAGCCCTCTCCACGTGGGCCCTGGGGCCTGACGTGCCACCTCTGGAGCTCAGGCCTGTACCTCCCTAGCAGTTCCCGAAGCAGAGGAAGGAGGCCCCTTGTGCCTGGCCCCTCGCTGCACCTCGTTTGCTCATCTGCACAGTGTACCTCAGAAGGCTCTGCACAACCTCAACAGGGCCACCTCCCGAGACCGGACCGGCCTGGCCAGCTGGCCCCCATGTGAACGTTTCTGTCCCGACGGCTGTCAGCCAGACCTGGCCTCTGCTCCTCTCGCAGGGTGGCTGGGCAGTGCGCCCTGTCCGGGGCCCCCACCCAAAGCTCAGGTGAGTGCGCCCCTGGCCTTCGCACTGCCCCAAAAACACAATGTCCCCTGTAGTCTGTCTCCAGGGTGTCTGGACAGGAGGTGACAAGAATCGGTGACAACAGTTTTGCCTCCGTTCTTTCAACAGATCATCTCAACATCATCCACTCTGGTGTCAAAAATTATTCCACACCGAGCAGGGATGTTCTTTGTCCGGGACTGCCTGGCCAAGCTAGTAACAAACTCAGGTTCTCTTACTCTCCATAGCCCTGGCGGTGCACCATTCCTGGAATGGAAGGAGCTCCTGTAGGATGCGGCCCGACGTGCTGCCTGAGGCCACTTCTCCCAGCTCAGCCAAGGAGGACGAGCTCCCCACCCAGCTGGTCTGCTCCCCCTGCCTGTCTGAGCCACAGCGTCACAGCTTTCCCTCTTTGCCTAGGCTGCCAGGAAGGTCAGAGCCAATTTCCCCCTCAGGGTCATCCTTCTACCTACCACCCACTTTCCCTTCTGCTCTTCGATTTCTTTTGTCTTACAAAGGCCCTTTAAGGAAGGGGCTCTAGGCCACAAGAGGGTTACAGAGCAGTGGTTCATGAATCATTTCGGAAGGTGTGGCTAGATGTCAATGATCTTTGGTTTTATATCCAACGATGCCTTTGGAATTGTTTTTGGAAGTGAGCAAGGTGAAAAACCATCAATACAATGAGTATGCTGATTTTTATTTTAATGATTCCTGACTTCCTGACGNAGACAATGTGATTTACTGGGGGTGGGGGTGGAGGCTGAATGGAAACATGAGTCTTTAAAGGTGCAGAAGCCTGAGCTAAGAGGATGCACCTGCTGTGTCTAGGTGTGTGGTCTTGGGGGAGGGGCACATTGCTCTAACTCTTTGTTTGCACGGATGTGACACAGAGTCAGAGCAGCACAGCCTGCGGGGGCTGTCGCTGGGGGTGAGAGGAGACAGTCCTTGTAAAGAGTCACAGGCTGCCTTCCTCAGGGAAGGAGCAGGGGAGAGAGGAGAGAAGCACCCTCTTTCAGGCCAGGATGGCAACACTCCCTGGGAAGAGGGTTGCTCCAGCCTCTCACCTGAAGGGGATCAGTGCTCAGTTTCCTACAGAATAAACCAGAAGCGAAAAGCCTTGGAGACGTAAAGGCAAGTGGGTGCCAAGGCAGATGTGCGCCGGTGCCAGGCAGCCAAGCAGCATCAGGAAGGCGTTCTCCTCGACTCCCGGACTCCGAAGCCCGTATGAGAACCAGCTCTGATCTGGAAGCTTTTTGTCGATTCATGAGCTCTTTCTAAAAAGGCTTACAGCCCATGCACAACCCAAAACACGAGTTAGAAATCCAGCTGGTTGGGAGCGCCCAGGTGGTTCAGTCGGTTACGTGTTTGACTCCTGGTTTTGGCTCAGGTCACGATCTCATGGTTCATGGGTTCGAACCCTGCGCCGGGCTCTGCACTGACAGCGTGGAGCCTGCTTGGGATTCTTTCTCTCCCTCCCTTTTTGCCCCTCCCCAGCTCTCTCTCTCTCAAAGTGGATAAAAAGACTTAAAAAAATTTAGAAATTCAGCTGGCTGGAAGGGAAGGAGGCTACCTGAACAGAGGAAAAATGGCTGCTACATTTCAAGGTGAGCAAAAGGAAAACAAAATAAATCTACCGCTTGATCTGTCAGAATTTGCGAGATATTAAAATGGCCTGTCACTATTTCTCCTTAGTTCTCAACAACGCCCTCCCCCCCATCTTTTGTATTTCTGAAATCAAGGTCTAATAATCACAGAGGACAGAAACTTGCCTGCCTGTCTGGGCACCTGTCAGTCGGCTCCGGGAGCCTCCATCTCTGACAAGTGTCCACAGACCTTCAGGAGGCACCGTTATAACTTTCAGTGGTGTGAACTAGGGAGAGAATGATACGCAGACATTAACGAAGTAGAAATGGCTAACGAAGACCAGGGTCCTTGCGTGGGCAGGAAATCTCGCGTGGGCCGGAAATCTCGCTTGAGATCCTAAGGGGCTGACCGCTCGGACTGGAGATGGCTCACGTCTCCGAGGGGTTTTGCGGGGCTGCTGCCGGCTAAGTCCACACCCAGAGAAGTCTGAACCGGGCTTCGGTTCCAACTCCGGGTGGGAGACACCGGCAGAGGTGCTGGGGTATCTTTGCATGGGGAGGGGCACAGAGCTAACGAGGAGCTCTTTCCTCCCTCCCCATCTGTGATGCAATCCTCTGCGTGAGTCATCAGATGAGGAAGGATGCTAGCCAGTTTCAATCTCTGCCTTTCTCAGTGCCGTTTATGGATGGCATATTTGGTAGCACGCTATTGCTTTCTCAGGGTAGTGGACTCCACCCTTTAACAAAACAAAACAACCCCTAGGGCCTCGTTTAATTCTTGATACTCTTCATTCTCTGCTCTGTGTGCGTGCATGTGTGCACATGCGTGCATCTTTATTCTCCTGACACGTCTTCTGACATTTCACTTTCCACCTTCCTGAGTCATTGTGTTTTGATATTCCCTGACTGACAGCATCCAGTTGGATCTTATTTTTGACCCAGTATGAGATTCTTTTAGAAGAAGGGTTGCACATCCCCATATATCGTGAAGACTCAGTATTTCATCTTACTACTGCCCACGACTTTTGCGTGGTTCTAATCTTTCTGTCTCCTTTGTTTTCTAACATTTGCAATATGATCATATACATATGTGGATATATATAATTTTTCTGGGGATGTGAAAATCTATCATCCTGCTGTTATTCCTTCAAAATCGCCATTAATTGATGAAATACTTAGTCTGTTCTTCTTCGATTGTCCACGATGCTTACGGCTTGCATTAGTCATGTTTCTGAAACTTTTCTGGGCCTTACTATGCTCTGACATCTTTAAGAATGTGCTGACCAGGGGAGAGGCTGTCCTTCCCAGGGAGAGCCAAGTCTTGGAGGCAGCAAAGGGCTGGTGTGGGAGCATGCCTTTCATATGTAAACCAACAGTCCCTCAATCACTCCTTTTATCTGCCTCTCACACACCAAGCTGACCCTTCCCTGCCTGAAATCATCCCAAGGGCAGGTACCAGGAAACTAGGGATCACCCCCGCAGCCCGGAGCCTGCCTGAACTATTCATTCTAGCTAATCCTCAGCCGTTTCTCCTGCCCTGTCTTGCCTTTCCCCAGGAAACCCCAAGAAAAGCTGTGGCTTAAGCTGCCCCCCACTCCCTTCTACCTTCCGATCAAACCTGGTGCTTCCCCTTGTGGCCCTGCATAGTGAGGCGAGCTCTTCCCTCGGCAAACGTAAGTAACACACTCTTCCTCACAGGCACTGACCTCTCTGTGTGTCACTCAGTCACCTCCATGAATGAAAACCCTGCAGGGATAAAGGAGACACTGCTCTTTGTTTCTCAGGATTCGGCTTCACCACCTGAGCAGACTGTGAAGCCTGCCCCCCCAGCCACGGCGTCGGACAGGAGCCTCCTTCGCGGTGGGCTGGGGCCCCGTGTGAGTGGACAGAAGCCCTGAGCACAGGTCCAGCGGCCCCGCACCCCACCTCCTTGCTCTTCTGGGGTGCCTGTGGGGTTCTATGGGGCTTTCTGCCAGAGCCGTTCAGATCTCATCCCTCAGCAAGGCAAGGCTGAAGTCAGCCTCTGGGACCCCTCAATCAGTCGTGCCTGCTCAGTCCTACCTCCCAGATGCGCCTGGTTTCAGGTGCTGATTCTGAAACTTTGCATGCTTAGCCTCAGTGAGGACACCAGATAACCCCACAGAGCTGATACCCTGAGCTATGTGCGTCCCCCGGCCCTCCACCGGCCTCACAGCACTCACCTTGCACTCCCCACGCACACAGAGGCTGAAGGCATCCTTGTAGGAGCAGCGTGTCCCATCGTGCACCATGCGCTTCATGGACACCACCTCCCTGGTCTCCTTGGACTGGCAGTAGAGGTGACATCTCTCCTTGGCTGGAAGGGAAGCAGAGGGGTGTTGGTGAGGAATGGCCGGCTGCACTGCTTGCTTTCTTCCCCGGTTTGCTCAACAGGAGCACCATGCAAGGGAGAAGCTCTCGCAAGAGTCTTCTTAGGGTCCTGCCCCTGGGACTGGGGCAGAAAGTGAAAGAGAGCAGGTGGCTTCCCTGCCCTGGTGTGTCCGTCTTGGCGCCTTTGACCCTGGGCTATTGCACTTGGGAAGAGCTTTTCCCAACAGAGTCAGGCTGATGTTGGCGCAGATCCCAGAGGCTCTGACAGCCTTTCCCTCCAAACTGCACGCCCCCAATGAGAGGGAGACCCTGTCTGCTCTGCTCCTACTCCCTGGACTGCACCCGCTGGGCCTGCGGCAGGTGCTGGGCTGGGGAAACACACACAGGGGATGGAGAGAGCACAGCAGGCCTGTGTCTGGCTGCCCACCCCTGCCCAGGGCCCGGGAGGAACAGGAACTGCATGTATGAAATTCCAGGACTGGCTCTGGCAGCTCCGGCGGCCGAGGTGGCTCTGCTGACAGCCCGGCACGGGCAGCACAGGACAGCGGGAGCCGTGCCCTGCCGGCGTCCCCGGGGGCTCACCGTCCCGGTGCTCGTGGGGCAGCCAGTGGTGCTGGGCGTCGCCGTGCTCGAAGTACAAGTCCCACTGGCGGCACTGTTCCTCGCGGAAGTCGGCCAGCGCGTCAGGGCAGTCCTGGGAGTTGCAGAGCTGGAAGTCGTAGCCAAGGCCAGAGCAGGTGCGGCCCCCGTTGGCCGGGCTGGAGGAGAAAGTGAAGCCCTTTGCAGCTCGGTGCCACCAGTGGGAGAGGCTGGCACTTGGGTGCCGCTTGTGGGATTGGGGGGGCTCCAGAGTCTCAGGTGTGGGGGGGACAGCTCCACAGAGTGTTGGGACTCAGCCCTGCCCTGTTGCAGCCACAGGCCCTGGGCAATCCCTCTGGGATCCCCCACCCCCACCATGGGAAGGAAGCCTCAGCTGGGCCCCAGGGCGCCCTCCCATCCTCAGCTCCCGTTGCTGTGACTGTGAAGCAACAGTGGGCTGTTGACTGGCTATTAAGGTTCTGCCCTTCCGGGGACATTAATCTTAAGAGGGAGGAGGTGGGGGAGTCTCCCTTACATCCGGGCCCAGGCCTGTGCCTGACACGTGGTGGGAACCCAAAGGGTTCCGAAACCTCAGAATTGCACACAAGTTCTCAACAAGGGTCGGGCATGCAGCGGACACTCGATTCACTGGCTTTCCTCCATCTCAGAGGCTTTGAGCAGCGCTCATCCACAAAGCGCTGGCCCCACGCATGGCAAAGAGCGGAGAAGGCGCCGGCGGTGGGTCAGCAGGTGCCTCTGGCAGGCCGGGCGATGGAGCGTGGGCGGGCGGCACCCCCCGAGGAGCTGGGGGCCTCAGCCCGCCCCCTGCCAGGTGTGGCAGGGCCTGAGGCCCCACCTGAGACTCGGGCAAAGGTCACGCTCTGCGCGTGTGACGGGGTGGTACCTGCGGCCACGCGCGGCCTAGCAGAGGGCCCTCTGCATGCCATGTTCTGGAGGAAAGTCCGTGGAAAGAATGATACAAGAAATATGTGGGGAAAGAGGCAAGAGGCAAGATGGCGAGGTGAAAAGAAGGAGCAACTGTGAGATTCACATCAGGGCCACTGTTGGGGCCACAGAGAAGGGCACCAAAGGGCGTCACCAGGAGAGGGTGCAGGTGTGGGAAGCCAGTTCCCAGCAAATGTCTGGGAAACAGGAGGAAAGAGGCCTACCGACTCCAGTGGAAATTGACACTAACTCCGAATTAGAAAGTGAGCTGGAGAATTCAGGGGAGGAGGGGGAGGGAGACCAAGCGGAGAGCCTGCGGTTTTGCAGTCACCAACTGCGGAGAGCATAGGACACACGGGGACTCGGTCCAGCGAGCAGGGCCGGCCGCAGACCTGGAGCCCGAGAGGGGACCTTATCCCCGTTTCCCGTCTCTATCATACTTTACTCCATCCACACCCTAGACCAAGAAGGCCAGAGGAAGCTGGTCTGGAAGAGGGTGCTAGCCAGGCAGGCCAGAGATGCCTGAGGCCAGGTTTCCAAGCCTCCAGGGCTGGCTCCGCCCCTGCAGGCCGTGTGGCCTGAGGCATGACCCTCCCCTCTCCTGAGTCTCTGCTTTGTCCCAGGAACGGTTAGGAGGACGCCCTCTGCACATGCGGGGAGCGGCCACAGGAGCCCCGCAGGACGGGCCAGCCGGCGAGGGGCCTCAGTGACCTCAGCTACCACACGGAAAGGCTGGAAACAGCGCGGCCAACTCACTGTGGGTTGTCACACTGCCGGGTCCTGAACTTCACACCTGTGCCGCAGGTGCGTGAGCAGGAGCCAAACGGACTCCAGGCACCCCAGTTGCCATCCCGTTTGAGGATGTCAGGCGTCAGCCAGATGCAGTGTCCTTTAAAGCAGTGCTGAAAGAAAGAAGGTCCCTCCTATGACCCACCAGTCCAGGGCCACTCGGACGCCCCATGCCTCTCCACCTGCGGTTCCTTTGAGATGGGCATGGCCCTAGAGGTTCTGGGAGAGCCGACCCTACATGCCCTAGAAATTCAGAGCCCCGTCAGGAGGCGCAGCGAGGGGAAAGACGCCCTGCTCCCCCTGACCACCGCCTTGCTCTCCCGCCATCCTCGACGTCTTGTGCAGCCCGCTGTGCTGCCCTTCGGCCACCGGGGCCCACCGCACACCGTGTCCCCAGGTGAAGGCCACAGCAGGCACAGTCATAAAGACGCAGCCGGCTGGTCAAGCCTGTGACTCCAGAGATACACAGGAACTACTTGTTTATGTGCAAAAGGCAACTTCAAGGACATATAATGGAAATGAAGGTTAGGTGACAAGTCAACATGCTAAAAATTCAGGAACACAGTGAGCTTGGGCAACACAAATCCACAACTTGAATCTGGTCACATCGCTCCCTGGCCTGTCATGGGAAAGGTGCTTATGTAATTCAGGGCCATTTCAGGGAAAAAAATTTAAAATATGAAAATACAAAATTTAAATACAAAATTTAAAATACGAAATCAGATAGAAAATGGAATGTTGACTTAGGAAAAGAAAAGCCATCACAAAAAGTTAAAAATTTAGAAAGGGTCCAATACCACAAACAGCCAGAAGCAGAGAACAATGAGTTTTTTTCAGATTCACTGACTGTCACAACTTTTCATAGCTTTTCCTGCAATTCTTTTTAGTTTTTTTTTTTTTTTTGAGAGAGAAACAGAGACTGCGTGAGTGGGGGAGGGGCAAAGAGAAGGGAGAGAGAGAGAATCCCAAGCAGGCTCTGCGTTGCCAGCACAGAGCTCCATGCGGGGCTCGAACTCAGGAAACCGTGAGATCATGAACTGAGCAGAAACCAAGAGTCGGACACTTAAACAACAAGACATCCAGGCGCCTCCTTTTCCTGAAATTCTGACGGCACACTCGTCACCCCCTCTTGACAGGACACCTGTGCCGCAGGCATCCGAACAGGAGCCCCAGTACCCTGGGCGCCCTGGCCGCCATCTGGTTTCCGGGTGTCATTTTGCAGCACTGTTTTCCATATTGAGAACAGAAAGAAAACGCAGCCATGCCTGGGAAACGTTTTCTGCGAGGGCCAGTAGCTGTTTTGGCTGCGTGATCTCAGCTGCAACTACTCAGCTCTGCCACCGGGGCAGGAACACAGCTTCAGGCAACAGACAGGTGATGGACGCGGCTGTGTGCCGGTAAAACTGTTTAAAAAAACAGGCAGTGACCGGAAACATCTACAGGGGACCTGTGAGGAGCGGGGGACTCTCCTCAGTAGGATAACCACGTAACTAGTGAAAATCCTTTTTAGAAAACAGCTGCTCAAAGTATCTGGAGATTGTTCAAAAGTCGATACAGCAGACAGAGAAATGTTTATTCAAGAATGTCTCCTAGAGGCACCTGGGTGGCTCAGTTGGTTAAGAGTCCGACTTCATCTCAGGCCGACCTCATCTTGCAGTTTGTGAGTTTGAGCCCAGCGTCGGGCTCTGTGCCGACAGCTCAGAGCCTGGAGCCTCCTTCAGATTCTGTGTCTCCCCCTCTCTCTGCCCCTCCCCTAGTATCTCTCTCAAATAAATAAACTTTAAACAATTTAAAAAATATTGAAAAGAAAATAATAAAGGCCAGAGGCAGTGGTATTAACTAAGGATAAACAATAAAATTAACTCTCAACAATAAAGGTGAAAAAAATATTCCCACAGAAACAGAGAGAATTCATTGCTAGTAGAGTATCTCGTAAGAAAATACTAAAGGAAGTTATTCAGGCTGAAAGCAAATGATACCAAAGAATAATTCAAATTCCAAAAGTTTCCAGAAGAAACACAGACTACCAAAACCTATTTAATGAGATAGAGAAAATCAGAATAGACTTATAACAAGCAAAGAGGGTTAAATTAGTGATTTAAAACTTCCCACAAATTATAGCCCAATCCTAGATGGCTTCTCTGGTGAATTCTACCAAACATCTAAAGAAAAATTAATACCAATCCTTCAAAAACTCTTCCAAAATATAGAAGAGAGAAGGAATTCTGCCATTCGTTCTAGGAGGCTAGCATTACCCTGATACCAAAATCAGACAAAGACCATTATCTCTTATGAAAACAGATGGGAAAATCCTCACCAAAATCCTAGCAAGCCAAATCTAACAGCCTATTAAAAGATTCAGCACTGTGACCAAGTGATGTTTATCCCAGGAGCACAGGGTTTAACATCTGAAAATCAATCAGTGTAATAAGCCATATTAACAGAATAAAGAACAAACTGTATGATTGCTGCAAGACTCAAAAAAAGAAATCTGGCAACATCCAACACCTTTCCTGAAAACACACACACACACACACACACACACACACACACACCCCAGACAAGGAACAGAAGAGAATTTCCTCAATCTGATAAAGGACATTATGGAGATACACACAGCTAACATCATGTTTAATCATGAAGGGATGAGCGCTTTCCCCCCATGATCAGGAACAAGACTTCTAATCAACATTGCCCTGGAAGTTCTAGCCAGGACAAGCAGCCAAGAAAAAGAAACAAAAGGCATCCGGACCTGAACGGAAGAAGTGAAACTATCTCTACTTGCAGTTGACATGATCTTATATAGAAAAACTCCCAAAGAATCTGCTGAAAAAACTATCAGATCCAATAAAGACATTCAGTGAGATTGCAGGGCACAAGATCAATATAGAAAAATCATCTGTTATTTCCGTGAAGTTTATTCTATGAATAAACTGGATGTGAAACTGAGAAGCTATCTACAATAGCATCAAAAAGAAGGAAAAAAACCTTAGTAATGAGTTAGGTAAAAGAAGTGCAAAATGTGCACACGGAAAATGACAAAACACTGCTGAAATAACTTAACGATCCAAATAAAAAGAAAAACATCCCATGTTTATGGATCAGGCTGTCAATATGTCAACACTCTAGATTCAATGTAATTCTATCAAAGTCCCTGCTGGAGTTTTGCAGAAATTGAGAAACTGCTCCTAAAATTGATATGGACACATCCTTGCCAACACTTGTTATCTTTTTGGTTCTAGCCATGCTGACAGCTCAAAGGACAGGAATAGCCTAAACAATCTTGAAAAAGAACAAAGCAGGGGCACCTGGGTGGCTCAGTCGGTTGAGCATCAGACCTCAGCTCAGGTGATGATCTCACAGCTCATGAGTTTGAGCCCCACATTGGGCTCGCTGCTGTCAGCGTGGAGCCTGCTTCAGATCCCTTCCTCACTTGTACTCTTTTCTCTCAAAAATAAAAAAAAAAAATCTTTAGACGGGGCGCCTGGGTGGCTTAGTCGGTTAAGCGTCCGACTTTCGCTTAGGTCATGATCTCGCGGTTCGTGGGTTCGAGCCCCGCTTTGGGCTCTGTGCTGGCTGCCAACTCAGAGCCTGGAGCCTGTGTCAGTCTGTGACTCCCTCTCTCTCTGACCCTCCCCTGCTCACGCTGTCTCTCTCCTAGAAATAAATAAAATTAAAAAAAAATCTTTAGAAAAAAAAGGAAAAGAACAAAAGAGGAAGAGTCATGCTTCCATACTTCAAAACTACAGAACTATAGTAATCAAGACCATGTGACCCTGCTATAAGGAAAGACAAATCTATTGATGGAACAGAATGCAGAGTTCAGGAATGAGCCCTTACATGTGGTCGGCTGGTTTTCAACAAGGATGACAAGATGATTCAATGGAGAGAATGGTCTCCTCAATAATGGTGCTGAGATGACTGGATATCCACACGCAGAGAAGAATGAAGTTGGATCCCTACCTCACACCTCACACATAAAAAATCAACTGCAAACGGATCATGAATGTGAGGGCTATGCTCAGAATACAACACAGAAATACATCTTCTTGACCTAAGGGCAATGATTTCTTAGATACAACACCAGAAGTACAGGCAACAAAAGAAGAAACACAGACGCACTGGGCCTCATCAATACTGAAACCTTTTGTGCATCAGATGATACTGTCATGAAATTGAAAAGACAACCCACAAAATGGGAGAAAATGCTTGCATAGGATACATCTGATAACCCCGATAAGGGACTTGTATCCAGAATATATAAAGAACTCTTATAACTCAATAATAGAAAGATGAATTAGAAAATAAGCAATTAGAAAATAAGCAAAGGATATGAATAAGCATCTATCCCCCCCCATATATATATATGAATTGCCTCCAAGCACATGGTGAAAAGATGCTCAACATCACTAGGGAAATGTATTCAAAACTGCAGTGAAGGGGTGCCTGGGTGGCTCAGTCGGTTAAGCGTCTGACTCTGATTTTGGCTCTGGTCATGATCTCACAGTTCGTGGGTTGGAGCCCCCCGTGTCGGGCTCTGTGCTGAGTGTGGAGCTTGCTTGATATTCTTTGTCTCTCCCTCTGCCCCTCCCCCACTCATGCAAGTATGCACAAGCTCGCTCGCTCGCTCTCTCTCTCTCAAAACAAACAAATAAAACCAAAAACCACAACAAAATAACACTTCACACCCACGGGAATGGTTACAAGACAAACACAGAATGTAACAAGTTACTGTGAGGAGGTGGATAAATCAGAACCCTCACAACAATGCTAGCTTGATTGTGAAAAAGTGCAGTTGTTTTGGGAACCAGTCTGGCAGTTTTGCAAACCGTGAGACACAGAGCCACCCTAAGATTCAACAATGGCACTCCCAGGTACGTATCCAAGAAGAGCGACACACCCACCCATAACTCGTACAGGAATGTTCATAGCAGCATTTCTCCTAAGAGCTGAAAAGTAGAAACAATTCAGATGCCCCTAAACTGATAAATGGATAAATACAACACAGTGTTATTTCCACAATGGATTATTAGCCACTACATGGAATGAAGTAGGGGTACACACTAAGACATAGACACGTGCTACAGCATGGGTGAATCTCAGAAACTTTATACTAATTAAGGAAAGCCAGACCCAAAGGACGCATATATATGAGTCCGTTTATACGAAATGTCCAGGAGAGGCAAATCTACAGAGACAGAAAGTAGATTCGTGATGGCTTGAGGGGAGAGGGGGGTTGAGGGGAGAGGATGAACCAGAGAGACTGCTAAGCAGTACGGGGCTTCTTTGGGGAGTGACCTCAATCTTCTAAAATTGGATTGTGGTGGTAGTTATAGGATTCCGTGAATATACCGAAAACTACCAACTTGGCGATTTTAAATACGAATCACATCTTAACGAAGCTGTTGGTGGGGGAGGGGAGGAAACCAGGCAGCCGGAGGCCTGGGTCTGTGTTTGACGGCTTGCTAACCCTGGTTTGAGCATGTTGAGGGAAATATTTTCTTTATTTTTTTTAAGTTTATTTATTTATTTTGAGGTGGGGGGTGGGCAGAGAGAAAGGGCATAGAGAATGTCAAACAGGCTCCGCACTGTCAGGTGGGTCTCGATCTCACGGACTGTGAGATCGTGATCTGAGCAGAAATCAAGGGTCCTGACACATAACTGACTGAGCTACCCAGCTCCCCTTTAATTTTAAGTTATTGATCATTTAGATAAGCTATTGGTGGTGTCATGGGAACATGGAGATGATCACATCTGGAGAAACTACTATCCACTTTGTTTTCTGATGTGGATTTCAGGGCATTTCAAGTTTTCTCTGTCAGAGCCTGATTTTAAATGCTCTCTGGATTGGCAACACTCAGTAACCGTTGCTATTGACATTCTTACTTACTGCAGGGACAATATTCTGAGCTGCATGTTGCCTTTGATGTTGTCAACATTTCATGTCAAGTCAGAAAGAAGTTTAAATGCTTTTCCAATGTGCTCATCAGATTCATGCCCTCTTCATTAACTGGATTGTCAGACATTTCAAGAGCCTGTCCTTTCCCTTTGATATTTATCTCTTCCTCCTAATAAATGGCTGCTTTGGGTTTGATCTGAAACCTTTTCTTGTTACAATTAATTTTTGTGTTTTTTTTTAATTTAACATTTATTTATTTTTGAGAGAAAGTGACAGAGTGTGAGCAGGAGAGGAGCAGAGAGAGAGGGAGACATAGGGCTCCAGGCTCTGCAGCACAGAGTCCGCCGAGGGGTTCAAACCTATGAGCCCTGAGATATGACCTGAGCCGAATTCGGATGCTTAACCAACTGAGCCACCCAGGCGCCCCTACTATTAAATTTTGGAAGTCGGTGTTACTTCTCCTGATTTCTTTACTCTTTTTCCTCCTCTTCTATTAATTTTTATCTGAATTTTCTTTACTACATAAATTTGAAAATGACAAAAGATGGTACTTTCATGCATCTGTCCAAATCAGAAGTCTGTAATTTCTCCCTTATTTTCTTATCAAAGAGTTTCAAAACAACTTTCAAAGTCACAGTTCAAGTGGTGTATTCAAGCTTCATCAACGTTTTGAATAAACTTTCTGCATCCCATTTGCACTCAGCTTTCTCTCCTGGTCTCTGAAAATTTATTTTAGCACCCCTTATATTTTGAAATCCATATGCTGTGAGGCATGGACAGCTTTTTAACAAGCAGACCATCTGGTTACACTTAGCCTTTTTAAAGAAATACCCAAGTTGGATCTGTGTTTAAAGGGGCCCGTGTGCAAGATAAACTCCAGAAGCAAACATAAACTACTGCCAAAACGGAAGCTGTCGTGACCTCAGGTATAGCCAAGGCATCTTTTCCGCAATGATCCGGGGACAGTGAGCTGCATACCACGAAGATTCCGCAGTGACCCTGAATGAACTGGTGTGGCAGCGGCCAGAGTGTCTCTAGATGTTATTCCTGCCCCTGGACAGCTACAGTCAGTAACTTAACTGGCCACAAAAGAAACTGAGACCATATACATAAGCCAGGAAATAGACCCCAAACGCAATTTCTCCTTAGCCGAAGCCACAGAGCCCCCACTGCGGCTCTAATGCCAGAGCGAGAAGTGTATTGGAGGGGAAGGGGATGTGAAAAGAGAAGTGATCTTAACTGATTAGAATTAAAATAAATTACTTCTGCAAACTTTATGAAAACACACGAGCAGCATCCTAAGGGGTCCAACGGAACTGTGAGGCGCCAGGGCAGGCACATCCTAAGATGTGGACTCACCCCTGCTCTTCTCTCAAACCCTTCCACGGGCCCCTGCTGCAGCAGGATTCAGGCTGGCTCTTTAACCTGGCATCAGCACCCCTGCATGACCCGCTCCTACTCGCTCCTCCTGCGTCATCTCCCCCCACCATGCCAGGCCCGGACGCTGACTGCTCTCTGGAGAGGCCATACTTGCCTCTTTCCTCCCTGCCTTTGCCAATGCTGCTGTTCAGGAAGCCCAACACTCCCCTTCCTTCCCCCACATCCGGGCAGCAGGTGCCAAAGAGACACCCCGCTTCAGGATTGAGGCTCTCGCTCCCCCAGCCACCAAGCGTGTTGGCTGCTCATGCTCACAGTTGAATCCCTCTCCAGGAAATGCCCTCAGCCAAAGAGCGCTGCCTAGCCCAGCCATTCACGCCTCTTTCCTGGGGATAGCCATAGCCAACCATGGGTCAAGGTTGGGCACAGATCTGAGAGGCCAGCCCGAGCTTTGGGTGGGGTCTGCTGAGACCCATACCGTGGCCATATTGCTGTTTGATGCCTCACTCTCCCCACAGATGGTGATCCTGCAAGCGTTCCCCAGGGAGATGCCTGCACTCGGATCTCTGTCTTAGAGTCCATTCCAGGGGCGCCATGCTGCCACCTCTGCTCCCACGTCACTGCCACATTTCCCTCCTGGGTCTCCTGTCTCAGACAAACCCCTCCCTGCTTCCCCTACCCCAGTGCACATCTCTGCTTGGGAGCCTGCCTCAGTCCTTCTTCCCCCCTCCCTCTTTCCTCTCTCCCTCCCTCCCTCCTTCCTCCCTCCCTCCTTACTCTCTCCCTCCTTCCCCCCTCCCCCTCCCTTCTTCCTTCCTCCCCTTCTCTCCTTCCTTCCCTTCCTCCCTCTCCCTCCTTCCTTCTTCCCTCTCTCCCTCCTATCTCCCTCCTTCCCCCCTCCCCCCCCCTTCTTCCTTCCTTCCCCTCCCTCCTTCCTTCCCTTCCTCCCTCTCCCTCCCTCCTTCCTCCCTCCCCCCTTCTTCCTTTCTCCCTCCTTCCTTCCTTCCCCTTCTCTCCCTTCCTCTCCCTCCTCCCTCCTTCCTTCCTTCCTCCCTCCTTCCCTTCCTCCCTCCCTCCCACCTCCCTCCCTCTTTCCTCCCTCCCTCCCTCCCTTCCTTGCACAGGCCTCTCACCCTTCCCAACCTACTGACTCCCAGAGCTGCCTTCCTACCAGTGTGAGCCCTTGTGAGGTGTGACAGCAGCTGCCCCTCTCTAGATTCTCCTTCCTGGGCTCTGGGCAAGCGGTCAAAGGCTCCACCATCATAAAGCTGGTGCACAGATGGCAAGCCTGGGGTCAGGCAGATGTGGCTGCAGGCCACCAGTGCTGTTGGTCATGACCTTCCAGGCCACGGTTACCTCATCTCTCACCCCAAAGTGCCCCTCACTCAGCCATGGAAGGGAAGGAGAGAACCCCCAGAAATGCTGGCTGGTGGCCCCCAGCTGGGGGTGCAAGGTGGGGCCAGCAGGCAGGGAAGAGGGCCCAGGTAAGGGGATGCTGTGGAAGGAATGTTCGCATCCTCCCCAAATTCTTATGTCCACACCTAAGCACCAGTGTGACGGCATCAGACCCATCACATGACCCTGTGGTCATGAGGGTGAAGCCCCTTATGAGACTGGTGCCTTTATATGAAGACACGAGAAAGACAATTTCTGTCTCTGAAACACGAGGGCGCAGCAAGGGCAGATGGCATTCTGCAGCCCTCGCCAGGGCCTGACCAGTCTGGCACCTTGATCTCAGACTTCCAGCCTCCAGAACGGAGAGACACAAATGTCTGCTGTTGAATCCCCCAGTCAGTGGCATTTTTATTACAGCACCCGGAGCTGACTCAGACACAGAGGAGTGAGTGTCCCTGGCATCTCTGAAGGTTGTGACTGGGGCCCAACTTCCAATCACTGCTGGTGGAGGGCACCAAGGGCTAGGAGGATGGGGGAGGCCCGACAGTGGTCCCCTTGTCCCTGTGGGACAAATCGGTGCCAGGCCCAGAAATAAGGAGCTGGGCTCAGGACAACTGAGAACATCCAGCGTGCAATGGACCACCTCCTGCACACACTCGAGTCCGAACGCACAGAGGCAGTACACATGCTTGTAGAGAGCGCGACACACGCAGGAAGAGAGGAAAATCACCCTTAGTTCCACCACTCAGGAGCTATCTTTCCAATATGTTGTTCATTTCCTCCTGGATGACTATGAGCACTTAGCATCACCCCAAACGAGCAATTTCATACTCCGATGCCTTGGTGCTGTTATTTTAGAAAACAGGTTTAAGGTCATTAAAATGCTTTATGAACATAAGCTTAAATGCCTTCAAATACTTCATACAATGGAGAGGCTGAAACATTGAAAAGCACAAAGCTGCTTGTCCTGAGTGAATCCTGGGCCGGTGACAAGCTCGAGGGGGGTGCGTCCTGGGGTAATACCGTGGAGAATGCTGGTGCATCCAGGCAGGGCCGGGAATTCTGCTGGGTTGCTCTGAAAGCCCGAAAGGCAGATGACCTGTTTCAGGGACGTGCAAGTTTAGCATTTCTGAACCACTGAGGTCCTCAGCCTTCTTCCACTCGCAGGCATGTCCCGAGTGGGCACCATGTGCCAGGAGCCTGAGCTGTGAGGATAACTGAGTTGGACACTTTGGTGACTCGCCTGAGGGACAAAGGCTGGCTCACAGTCACATGGTGAGGAAGGAGACCCAGGGCTTGAACTCTGGGGTCCAGATCCCGGGCTGCCCCTGTCACTATGCCTGCCTGCCCATCCTCAACTATGCAAGGGAAACACAAGGCATGACACAGGGGCATCGCGGGGCCCGGACACCAGGCCCGTGTCTCCGAAATTGAATTCATGAAAATGGAGGGTGGGTGTTGCTTCCCAAGATGCTGTGTGTCTTTCCTGCCAACTCTTTCCTGCCAACAGACATGCTGAGGTGGGAGCCATCTTTGACCCCCCCTCTGCTCCGACCCTGGCTCAATCAGGGAGGGCATGGAGCCCACTAGCCTGGCTCGGCGGGGCAGAGGCACCGTGAGGACCCTCTGTGCTTGGCTTGACTCTGCTCTCAGACATCTTGTCTGGTAGCAGATCAGAGCGACGTCTTCAGCACGCTGAACAGGGCAGGACAGGGAGATGCCATCACCCTAGCCTCCTGGGGAGCCGTGGGCAGTCACCAAGTTTTTTGTTTTCTGGATTCTGATGCTTTGAGGTTGGGAGCCCTGCTGACCCTAAAGGGACTGCCCCTTCCAGGATTAGCCAGTTTCTAAGGATAGTGAACAACTCACCCAGGAGTGGGATTTTTAAATGCAAACCAATCAGTCCAGAGCTGATGACCCAAACACTTCCTCTATCAGACTCTCACATTCAAGGTCAGCTTCCTCTAATCGGATCACCCAGGGGCAGGTACAGGATGGTACCGGATGATGATCCTCCTTCCCATGGAAATTATTCACACTGACCAATCCTAAGCCACCTTACCCTGCCTTGCCTGTTCCTTTCTACAGAAGCCACAGCTGCCCCCATGCTTTGCCTCCTGGCCTGACCCACTTCCAAGCATGGCCATATTTCCAATCATGGTCCCCTGGGACCCTTCCTTCAGGATCCATGAGAAACAAACTATTGCCTCACTGGCAATCACCTCTGATCTGTTGGCCTTACTCACGTCACATTTGATATAAATAGGCTGTATTTTGAAACCTAAGTCCTCCCTGTCTCATCTGCCCTCCCTGGGCTTCCTGACCAGGCACCCGCCCTCTAGGATCTCCCACCTGGATTGCTCCTCTTGCTTTTTGGGCTTCAGCGGGGGTCACTGACTGGGAAGCCTCTCTGGGTTCCCCAACAGGCCACTCCCTAGCCCTGTCCTCACTGCCTCTCCATGCTCATGGCTGACCCTCACAGACAGTGAGGTCTGAAGGAGGCCAAGGGGCAAGACACATGCAGTGAATGTGAATGAATGAATGAATGTATGAATGAATGAACATGGATCTCAGGTGACCAAGCTCCTCTCTCAGCCACACCTACCTCTTGATTCCTTGGGGGAGCTGCATACCACTGGCCCTCACTCCTCCCCTCCTTGATCCTCTTGCCATCACGCGGCCCTGAACCCCAAGGGTGCTGCTGACATCCCCTGCCTACCCGGTCCCCACAGGTTCTGACCCTGAACCCAAAGGGTGGAAGATGTTGTTTCATTTGTTTGCTCTCTCCAGGTCATCTCTGGATGTGGAATGTAGATACAGATGGGTCTGTTTCTGGGAAATTGTAGAAACACGACACCAAGTCACCAGGGGCATAATGTGGCTGTGGAGGTCAAGAGGGGACAACGTGCGTGGGATGAGCTGCTGGAGAATGTGGACAACGAGGATCCCAGGAGGTCACACTGTGTCCCGAGACTGAGCTCTGTCGCCCCCTGTGGGGGTGGGGTGGGGTGGTGGGGGTGTGGCGGTCAGAGGGACAGGGATAGCTGAAGTCTTCATAGCCACGCCCCTGGATGCCTGAGATGTCCTGCTCCCTCTCCAAATGAGTCCACATTTCTGCCTGTGCCCTCCTCACTCCCCTCTTGCAGGAAAGGGGAAGGTAAGGAGGGCTGCCTTCCAAATAAAAAATCACATGCAATAATGAGAAAGACTGGAACATACAAACGCACACAGGTAGAGGAGTGTGACAGGCCCCAGAAGGTGTGCCCGCCTCTCCCTGTGCCCCTGCACCCCCCCCAACATCCATCAAGAATCCCTGATGTGGATCGGTTTTTGCCCTGTGCTCTTGTGAACCAGGGCGGCCTGACCCCCGCCCAGCCCCGCCCCGATGCCTTCAGCACTGCTCTGTATTTCACAGAGTGAAATTTTATTTACTGGCCCAAACAACAAAGGGTCCCACCACCTAACATGAAGGAAGCGCAGTGGCCAGATCAGTGGTTCCTACATACAGAGAACAAACTGAGGGCTGCTGGTGGGGTGTTGGGTGGGAGGAAGGGCTAAAGGGGGGAGGGGCATTAAGGATGCCACTGGCTGGGATGAGCACTGGGTGTTCTATGTAAGAGATGAATCACTACATTCTATTCCTGAAAATAAATAAATAAAATAAAATTTGATTCACAAAACAAAACACTAGACAAAAAAAAACCCACACCAATTCCCAGGTCCTCAAGCCAAACTTTGTGCACAGATGTTCGTAGCAGCACTATTCACAACTACCGAAAGGTGGGAAAATCCAAATGGCCGTCAGTGGATGAAGGATAAACAAATTGTGCTCTAGGCATATGGTGGGAGAGTATTCAGTCATAAAAGGGACTAGAACACGGACACATGCTACAATACAAATGAACCTTAAAAACATTCGACAAGAGAAGCCAGACACAAAAGGCACATATTGTATGATTCTATTCGTGTGGAATTCGAGAAAGGGAAAAATCCTTAGAGACAGAGGCAGATTAGTGGTTGCCAGGCCTGGAGACAGCTTAATGGGGGAGTCACTGCTTTAGGTGGTCTCCTTTTGGGGTGATGAAGAAGTTCTAGAAGTACATAATGGTAACGGGTGCACAACGCTGTGAATGTACTAAAAGGCCACGTAATTGTATACAGTGGTTCAAAGGGCAAATATTACAAAATTAAAGTATTAATCTTATTAAAGTTAAAAATTAAAAAAATAATTAAAAAATACAACAAAGCAAAACAAAACAAAAACCAAAGGAATTCCTGATCCTTACCCCAAACCAAAATCTTTAGGGATGGGCTGGCAATCTGTATCTTGAAGAAGTTCCACCAGGAACTAAAATTAGCCAGAATTTAAGACCTGCATGGAGGGACCACAGGCCCAGATGATTTGGGGGCCTTTCTAGGCCTGATATTGGGGCACAGGCGCCGGCGTGCACTCCCTGCTCCCCATCTGCCACCGCCAGGTCAGCTGGACTTCTGAGGGCTGAGCCCTGGAGGTCTGTCTTCCGTGGTCTGTCACCCACCCTTAGGCTCCACTGCATAAGCCAGCCCCCAGCAAGTGATTGGCTGAAGAGTGAGCATGTGGTCTCATCAGAGCCTATGAGAATCAAGCCCGGAGTTTTGGCAGAAAGGACAAGGTAAGAAAAGCCCACCTTTTGTCAAATTGCTAGAAGGTGAGAAGTGGGTCTGGGGTGGCTGGCAGGTGCAGGGGCGGCCAGCCATGGGACCCTGGAGCCGCCTCAAAGGACAAATGTGACCACCAGGGGGCAAACACGGAGGCCCCAGGGATGGGGTAAGCCTGATGCTGGGGCTAAGGACCCCGCGGCCCCTGGTTCCCAATGCTGGCCTGAAAGTGAGGTGACAGTGTCCGTGGGGGGACAAAAGGCTGCCAGAACCCCGACACTGCTCCTCAGAGTTGGGGGTGCGTGAAGCACAGTGAGGAGCTCCGAGACACTAGGTTTGCACCAACAGAAGAAATAGTAGGCAGGAGGCAGGGGTGCCCTCAGAAGGCTCCCCCCGCCCACTCCGCCTGTGCTGCGGGGCCTGTCCCTGGAGATGAGGGCGTGTCACACTGCCGGCCTTCTGCTCCCACTCACCTTGCCAGGTGCACACATGGTCCCGTCGAGGGGGGGGCCCTTCTTGGTCTTGCAAAAGTAGGGGTTGTCAGGGTGGCTGCACCACAGCTGCTTGCAGGGGTCGAAGGTCCGGAACTGGAAGACAGCAGGGGCAGCTCACCAGGCTGCCTCCCACTGCGGGGCCCTAGGCTCCCCAGGGTCCCCTAGGGTCCTCTTGGATAGGGCGGAGTCAGGCATGGCTTGGTGCCCATGGTGGCCCATGTGTGGTGCCCGGAGCTCTATACGATCCTGAGGCCATGACAACCTCCAGCATGCAGTGGCTGCTTCCTGTCCCTGTGGTGGCTGCGGGGCCTCCCCAGCCACTAGTCCGTGGCCCCTGAACCTGCCATGGAGTCTGGACGCACAGCTGGGAGTCAGTGTATGGGGCAGAAAGGCTGGTGGGCATCCCTGTGGCCCAGGTTCCAGTGGCTGGTGACTGGGAGCAGCTGTCACTGCAGGGCCCTATGGGCACCTACTGCCCCCCTGCTGAGGCTTCCACCCCCTAAAGCCCTCCTGAAGCCCTCCCCTCTGCCCTTCTCTTGCTTTAACCTTGGCCTTTGTTCCCTGGACCTCACAGTCATTTCTTCTCTGGCCTTTCTGCTCTGCTGTCCCCATACCTTCTCCTCCAGGATGTCCCTGAGGGATTCAGATCTGGCCATGCCATCCCCCTCTTTAAACATTTCTAGAACTTCCCATTGCCGTGAGAATCGAGCCCCACCAAGGTCTTTAGGCAGTCATGCAAGAGCTTAGACCACCAAGTCCACCACTTGCTCACTGTGTGGCCTTAGGCCTGTTATTGAAGTCCTCGATTTCCTCATCTGTAAAATGGGAATACTTAGCTTACTTCCTTCATGCATTTGAGAGGAGCATAAGGTCAGATGCTAAGACACTAAAGCTCTCACCATACTGCCTGGGGCAGGGTGGGCCCTGATCAGCAGACTGTCAATCCTGATGGCTGGGGTTCCTGTTGCTGGCCCGGTCCTGGCACTAGACCCTAGGAACAACTGCCGGGTCCTCTGTACGCTATGTTCCCTCACTTCTAGGCCTTTGCCTATGTGATTCCTGCCTTCCAGAATATTCTCTCCTCCCACTTAGCCTTTATACCTCACTTCTTTCTTGGGGAAGCCCTCCTGCAGGCAACGCAGAGGCCTCACCCGTGCCCGCCCCCCATCCCTTCTGATGCCCTGGTCACCAGGACCATGTCCAGAGTTGCCAGGTGGGCAGTGGGTGCTGAGAGGGTGAGGGGCAGTGGGTGTACAGGGAGATGCTGCCATTCTGGAAGCCTGCTCTGGCCTGCCCTCCAGAGCACCCCAACACCAGCTGTCACCTCAGAAGCTAGCAGGTCAGGGTGAGGTGCCCCCTCCCCAGCCCCCCAGGGGGGCCCTGACACTCACCGCGGTGCACATCATGTAGCCCAGGCCGAAGTCGAAGCGGCACTGCTCGTTCATGGAGTAATGCAGCCCCGGGAGCTGGGGCAGCGCCGGCCAGTCGTGGGCAAAGGGGTCATCCCGCAGGCAGTCATAGGAGCTATGAGGAGACACGGAGGTGCCACAGGGGGCCTTCAGTGGGGAGCGTCCAGCCCGTGGGCAGCCGCAGCCATGGTGGTGGGCCTGTCTGCACACCCCAGCTCTCGGCTGTGCTGCCACGGTTTCCCTGCTGCACCTCTTTCCCTAATGTAAGCTACTCAAGCATCCCATTAAAGGTGCAGCTGCTGTGCCCACTTTCCATTCTAGGCAGGGGCCCCCTAGCAATGGGATCCCCCCCAACACACAACACACACACACACACACACACACACACACACACACACTGACCCTCACTGCTCTCCCTCTCTGTCTCCTGTGTCTCAGGCTGGAGGGCTGAGGCCTGGGGCTGGGCCCAGGCACATGGGGCATGGGGGAGGGGGTGCGCATGCGCCTTCCTAGAGCTGGACCAGGGCTGCGGGGTCGCTGCAGGCCCCGGGTGGTACTCACTGCAGGTAGCGGCTCAGCTCCTGCTGGCTGCAGCGGGACCAGTGGAAGCGGTGGAAGGCTGCTTGCACCAGCGGCGCCATGATGCTGCCCAGACGCACCTCGTCGCCACAGCGGTTGCCCTGCCCGTCGTGCTCCATGCCCAGCCTGTGCGGGGGACCGATGCAGCCTCACTGGACCCTCACCTTGGCCGCACTGACCTGGCAGCTGGGGGGCCGCCCCAACGTCTCCCACCGCCCCCCACCCCCCTGGCTTTCTCTGGTCGGTCCCGAGCTGGGTTTTCTCTCGCTTCTTAAAGCCAGTGACACTTGGGGAACACTCAGGACCCTGCCCTCCAGGAGGCGCTGTTTCGTGAGGCCGCAGTGGAGGCGGAGGCATCCGCAGCCCGGAGTCTCCACCCATTCAACCCAGTGGGCCCTAAGAGGGTCACAGTCAAGCTTGCCCGGCCCCCAAATTCAGGCGCCTGGGGCCTGCACAGCCGGGTGGGGTTGTGGCTTCCCTGCCCCCAGCTCTCTAATTCTGGGCGAGGCTCCCTCAGAGCCCCTGTTATTCCTGTGTAAAATGGGGTAAGGAGCGCCTCCCCCCACCCAGGGGCTTGAATGGCATAATGCCTTGAAGCCTCCAGCATCCGCTTGGCCCTTGGATTTGTTCCCTCAGTAGTATGTGGACCTCGGGCCTGCCCTGTGCAGCGCTGGGGTCAGGACATCACATCCCAAGTGCTTTTCATACAGAGGAGACATTACATCTCAAGTGCTCAGGGCGCAGCGGAGACCTAGGGAGCCCCAATCTTCCCCACGCAACGAGGACAGCAAAGCCACTTACACGTGGCCGGTCTCATGGGCCACCACGAATGCCGAGGAGAAGCCATCCTCGTGGTTCAGAGTACAGCTGCGGACGGGGTGGCACATCCCGGTGACAGGAGCGTAGCCTGAGAGGAGACAAAGGGCGGCTCTAGCTCCCAGGCCCACCGCCCTGCAGGAATCCGGGGTTCTGGCCCCAGTGCCTGCCTCCCCTCACCACCGTCCCCTGAGCAAACAAGCCAACTGCCCAGGAGACGCGTGGCCCCAGGCAGCAGCCCTGCCCATCAGTGTCCACACTGCAGCTGGGGTCAGTGTCCCAGGTCTCAACTTCTAGGACTCCCAGTCCCCCAGCAGCTTTCTGCCTGCTACTCTCCTGCACGCCACTTCCCACCTTCCCACTTGGCTGAGTGACCTTTTGGCCCCTGGGCAACACATCCCATCCACCCCTCCTCCCGCAGCTGCTGGAACCCTGGCCCTCTGAACCCACTCCCTCGGGAAGGTCTTCCCTGGGTCCTGTGGGACCCCAGCTCGACGCATTTCCACAGCACATGCAGGGAGCGGGGAGGGTAGACCCTGAGGCTGCTCAGAGGCAGAGCTGGGTGACTAGAGCCAGCATGCCACACTGCCCTGCTGTCACGCAGCCAGGACTGGTGGAGAGGGCTGAGGGAGTAGACCAGCTGCAGACAAGGCCCTCAGAGCTCTCAGCTGGTGAACCTGCACTCTGGCTGAGGAGATTCTGAGCCACATTCCTACCCAAGGCCTCCTCTCTTCCCGGTGTCTGTGGCGGAAGGGGCCAGAACCATACCAGGTGCCCCCAAAAGCGGAGGGTGGGGAGCAGGAGCAGGGAGGGGGCTGCAGCAGGCCACATCCCCGACATAAGATGCCCAAGGACCCTTGCCCGCACCGCCCTCAGCCAGCCCACCCCCACCCCCACTCAAGTGGTTTTGAAAGAACCACCGAATTCACGGGTAACTGTGAAGAGACTCAGTGTGCTTCGCCAACCCAGTGCCATTGTATGGCCCAAAGAAGCAGGTCGGGGGAAATGGAGATACCCAGGGTGCAAGGGGAGGGCTGAGGAATGACCTAGAACGTGTCCAGCAGGGAGGCGAGAAGGCCTGCAGGGAGCCAGCCTATGGAACAGCTGGCTCCCCCTGGGTGAGTGGAGTCTGATCACAGGGTGAGGTTGCTCTTCAGGTGTCTTCAGGGAAGACTGGAGGACAGCATTCCCATGGGGGGGGGTTGGGTGGAGCATGATGCTGAGATGCACCTACGACGGAGGAAAACCAGAGAATGGGGCCAGCCACTCGCCCCTCCCTGGACAAGATAAAGATGTGTGTACAGAGCTGTGTGTGGCAAGGCAGGCCTCTGCTAAGACACCACCTGGAGGCCAGCCGAGCGAGGAGCCCGGCCCTCGGAACCCTGACCCAGTCTCACTCCTTGCAGACCTCACCGGGAGATCCCAAGGCAGTTGTTCAAGGAGAAGAGTAGAGAAGGGAAGGAGGGCATGGTGGCCCAGGGCATGCTGGCATTAGACTGGTCTGGAAAAGCATCGGAATTGAACCACTGTCTTTTCCCTTGTAATAAACAAGAAAGTCTGTATCTTAAAGTATTTTTTTGCTCTGCAGGTTTTGAGTAGATTGTTCTGGCATGTGTCCCAGAGCCAAACTTTGAGATCCTCTCTTTGCCTGTTGTATGCAAGGCGTGCACTTGCATAAGTACCTCCATGCAAGTATTTCACGTTCACACTATCTGGCGTATTACATGGGTCTTTATGATCTGAAGATCTGCAAACGTGTCTTTTTGTTTTTCTTTATACCCTTCCCTCTTATTTTATTTTGCTGTCGTTCTTTCTTTCTGGAAGCCTTATTAGATAGATATTGTACCTCTTGGATTGAGCCTCTCTGTCTTTATTCTCCTGTTTTAATCTTTCTGAACGAATGCCTTTGACTTTTTATTTCATCTTCTGACTTGTCTACTTTACCCATCATATCTTTAGCCTCATAAAAACTCTTTGTTGTTCTTGACTCTTCCTACTAACCTGCCAGTAAACCTACTGGGTTTATGGATGTATGCTCTCAAACATTCTGGGAACTTTTTTTTAAAGAAGTTCTTCTTCAGTCTCTAAATGATCTCTGTTTCCTCTAGACTCAGTTCTCTAATTTTGTTGTGCATCTTGGTCTGGCTTTTTCACGGTGTAAGTTTAAAAAAAGGAGGGGGGGCACCTGGGTGCCTCTGTCAGTTAAGCATTCTACTCTCGATTTCAGCTCAGGTCATGCTTTTGTGGTTTGTGAGTTCAAGCCCCGCGCTGGGCTCTGTGCTGACAGCTCAGAGGCTGGAACCTGCTTTGAATTCTCTGTCTCCCTCTATCTCTGCCCATTCCCCGCTCGTGCTCTCTTGCTCTCAAAAAATAAATAAACATTTTAAAAAAGAAAAAAAAAAGAAAGTCTGGCCGTCTTTAGCTGTGCTTTCATGTTTTGAAACGAAGGATGAGGTCACTTACTGTAGAACTTATGTTGGTTTCTCTCTCTGTGGAACAGTTCTGTTCCCCATTAGAGTTTTCCCCTAAACTAAAGGGCTGAAGGACCTCTGCATTTGTCATCTGGCTCAGATTGTGGGGCACTAACAGCCCCTTGAAATGAAGAGGCACCGACACCAAGTAGGAGCCGTCCTCTGTGCTCAGCCATTCTCTGTTCCCACCTGAGCCCCACTGTGGTGCCCTTCTGTGTGGCAAAGGGGGCAATGGCAATGCCACGGAGATGTTCTGTTAACACTGATTTGGGCTCTGATTAGGGTTACTTAGGAAGTCTCCCTAGTTGTCCAAATATGGGTCAGGGAGAGAAGCTAAAGGTTAAAAGAGAGGAGGAAGACACGGGGAAGTTAAGCATAATAATTCATGGAAGGAAGTGGTGGACGTAATGAGCATGTATATTATAGAAATACACTAGGTCGCTAGGATGATCAACCAGAAATGAATCAAAATGACTATCTGTAGAAAATGGGGATGGGGTAAAATGGGCCCACTCCTCTGAATATATATTTCATACAGTTTTTTTTTAAGCTCTTTGTTTTGAAATGTGATATGCATCCATACAAATGCGTAAGTCATAGGATACAACAAGCGAATCATTGCGAAGGGGCCTCGCCCGTGTAGCCACCTCCCCGGTTCAGACATACATCACTATCAGCACGGCAGAAGCCCCTTCTCGCTGCCTACAACCACAACACCCTCTCTTCTCCCCACTCTCCTGACTTAATGCCACAGATTAGCTTTGCTCATTTCCAAACCTGAAATTAACTAGAACCGTCAGTATGTATTCTTCTCTGCCTGGCATCTTCCACTGTTCAATGTGTGAGATTCATCCACGGTGTGGAGAAATAGCCGTAGTTCTTTTCCCGGCTGTATGAACAGATCACATTCCTTTATCCACCCTCCAGCTGATGGACTTAAGTTTCTCCCTGTTTAGGAGTTACTGGAAGTAATGTTGTCAGGAGCCCTCGAGCACAATCTTGTCCATGTGCCTGAGTGTGGCAGAGGCGCGTCTAAGAGAGTAGCGATCCCATAGGCACATGTCTGGCTTTCACAGACACTACCAGACAGGCTTCCAAAGAACTTGTCCCAATTTATATTCCTATCAGCAGAGAGTCAGAATGACATCCCCATCGTTACCAAGATTTGGCATTTTCAGTATTAAAAAATTTTAACCATTCTTATTAGGTGATATCTCACTGTGGTTTTAATTCATTTCCCTACTGTCAACTAAGTTGAGCGCCTTTTCCTACATTTACTGATCAATTTAGGTTTTTTAAGAGCCTAATAGGGGCGCCTAGGTGGCTTAGTCGGTTAAGCGTCCGACTTCGGCTCAGGTCATGATCTCGCGGTTCGTGGGTTCAAGCCCTGCATTGGGTCCTGTGCAGGCAGCTCAGAGCCTGGAGCCTGTTTCGGAGTCTGTGTCTCCCTCTCTCTCTGCCCCTCCCCCGCTCATGTTCTGTCTCTCTCTGTTTCAAAAATAAATAAAAACTATAAAAAAAATTTTTTTTTAAAAGAGCCTGATAAAATCTCTTGTGCATTGTTCTACCAGGCTGTTTAATTATTTTTAAAACTTTTTTTAATGTTTGTTTATTTTTGAGGCAGACAGAGTGTGAGTAGGGGAGTGGCAGAGAGAGGGAGACACAGAATCCAAAGCAGGCTCCAGGCTCTGAGCTGTCAGCACAGAGCCCAACACGGGGCTCAAACTCACAGACCACAAAATCATGACCAGAGCTGAAGTCGGACGCCTAACTGACTGAGACACCCAGGTGCCCTAGGCTGTTTAATTATTTATTATTATCAGTTTGTCAGAATTCATATATTTCAGATATGAGTTCTTTGTTACGTATGTTTTATGAATATTTTCCCCAATAGATTAACAGGGCCTTTAATGAACCAGTTTTTAATGGTAATGTTTAATGCTATTTATCTTTCCCATTGCAGTTAGTGCTTTTCATCCTTTTTAAAGAAATCTCCTCTTACGCTGAGAAATATGGAGATATATATAGAATATATCTCTATTATATTCCATAGGTTTTATTATTTCGCCTTTCATATCTAGATCTGAAGCCTATTTAAGATCTAAGACATCCACAAATATGATGTTTGCATATAAAATAGATGCACTTAGGTAGAGACAGAAAAAGGATTTGACAGAATTCCACTGACCCACTTATGATAAAAACTCTCAACACAGAGGTCATCGCAGGAATGAACCTCAAAATAATAAAACACATATATGACAAGCCCACAGCTAACATCATCCTCACCAGTGAAAAATTAAGAGCTTTTCCCCTAAGATCAGGAACAAGACAAGGATGGCCGCTCTCACCACTTTTAGTGAACACAGATTTACAAGTCTTAGCAGAGCAGTTAGGCAAGAAAAAGAAATAAAAGGCATCCAGATTGGAAGGAAGAAGTAAAACGGTCACTATTTGCAGATGATGTGATATTATATATAGAAAGCTCTTAAGGCTCCACCAGAAAAATGTTAGAATTAATGAACAAATTGAGTAAACTTGCAGGATACAAAATCAATATCCCCAAATGAGCTGCATTTCTGTACACTAGCAATAAACTATCAGAAAGAGGAATTAAGAAAACTACCCCATTAACAATTAAATTAAAAAAAAGGAAACACCTAGGGATAAATTTAACCGAGGAGATGAAAGACATGTACATTGAAAATTATAAGACATAGATGAAAGAAATTGAAGATGATATAAATAAATGGAAAGATACTCTGTGTTTATGGATCAGAAGGGTTAATATTGTTAAAATGTCCATGCTCCCCAAAGCTATCTACAGTTTCAATGCAATTCCTATCAAAATTCCAATGGCATTTTTCACAGAAATAGAAAAAAATTCTAGTTTTTAAAGACTTATTTTTAGAAGGAGAGAGAGCATGAGTGGGGGAGAGAGGCAGAGAGAGAAAGAGAGAGAGAATCCCAAGCTCGACATGGGGCTCGATCCCACAAGTCTGGGATCATGACCTGAGCCAAAATCAAGAGTCAGATGCTTACCCAACCAAGCCACCCAGGTGCCCTGAGACAAAAGCAATTCTAAAATTTGTATGGGAACCAAAAAAGATACCAAAGAGCCAACACAATCTTGAGGAGGAACAAGCTGGAGGCATCACGTTCCCTGATTCCAAACTATATTACAAACTATAGTAATCAAAACAGTATGGTATTGGCATAAAAACAAACACATAGATGAATGGAACAAAATAAAAGCCCAGAAATAAACTGACACATATATGGTCCTTTAATTTACAGCAGAGAAGCCAAGACTCTGCAGTAAGGAGAGACAGTTTCTTCAGTAAATGCCGTTGGGAAAACTGGATGGCCACGTGAAAAAGAATGAAACTAGACTACTATCTTAGAGTATACACAAAAATCAACTAAACTTGTGAAAGATTTGAACATAAGGCCTGAAACCATAAAATTCCTAGAAGAAAACATAGGCAGTGAGATCCCTGACACTTGTCTTGGTGATGATTCCTTCTTGGATTTGATGCCAAAAGCAAAAATAAACATGTGAGACTACATCAAGGTAAAAAAGCTTCTGCACAGCAAAAGAGACTGTCAACAAAATGAAAAAGGCAACCTACAAAATAGGAGACAATATTTATAAAGTATCTATCTTACAAGGGGTTAATATCCAAAATATATAAGGACTGCAAAACAACTCAACAGCAAAAATAAATAATCCAACTAAAAAATGGGCAGAGGACCTGAAACAACATGTTTCCCAAGAAGACATCCAGATGGCCAACAGGTTCAGGAAATAATGCTCAACATCACTCATCATTAGGGAAATGCAAGTCAAAAACACAATAAGGTATCACTCCACACCTGTTCAGCTGTTAGAGTGGCTTGAGTCAAGACTAAGAAATAACAAGGTTGGCGAAGATGTGGAGAAAAGGGACCTCTCAGGCATTGTTGGTGGGTATGTAAATTGGTGCGGCCATCATGTAAAACACTCTGCAGTGTCCTCAGAGAATTTAAACATCCAACTACCTTATGGTTCAGCAATTCTACTTTGGGTATTTGTCTGAAGGAAACACGAACACTAACTCAAGAAGATATCTATACCCCCATGTTCACTTCACTGCCCATGAAGTGTCCATCAATGGATGAATGGATAAAGAATATGTGGTATATACATTCAATGGGATATTATTCAGCCATGAAAAGGGAACTTGTTCCATTCACAGCATGGATGGACCTGGAGGGCATTGAGATAGCAGGCAGAGAAAGACAAATACTCTGATCTCATTTCTACGTGGAATCTTAAAAAACAACAACAACTAAAAAAGCAAAACCTCATAGATACAGAGAACAGATTGGTGGTTGCCAGAGGCAGGGGGTAGAGGGCAGGTAAAATGAGTGAAGGGGCACCTGGGTGGCTGCCAGTTAAACGTCCAACTCTTTTTTTTTTTAATTTTATTTTTTATTTATTTCTAGGAGAGAGAGAGAGACAGTGTGAGCAGGGGAGGGTCAGAGAGAGAGGGAGACACAGACTCTGAAATAGGCTCCAGGCTCTGAGCTGGCAGTCAGCGCAGAGCCCGATGCGGGGCTCGAACCCACGAACCACGAGATCATGACCTAAGCGAAAGTCGGACGCTTAACCGACTAAGCCACCCAGGCGCCCCAACTCTTTTTTTTTTTAATGTTTTATGTATTTTTGAGAGAGAAACAGAGTGTGAGTGGGGGAGGGGCAGAGAGAGAGGGAGACGCAGAATCTGAAGCAAGAGCCAGGCTCTGAGCTGTCAGCACAGAGCCCAGTGCGGGGCTTGAACCCACGAATCATGAGATCATGACCTGAGCTTAAGGTGGACGCCTAACCGACTGAGCCACCCAGGTGCCCCAAATGTCCAACTCTTGATCTCGGTTCAGGTCATGATCTCACAGTTTGTGGGACAGAGCCCTGCATCAGGCTTTGTGCTGACAGTGTGGAGCCTTCTTGGGATTCTCTCTCTTTCTCTCTCTCCCTTTGCCCCTCATCCCTGCTCATGTGCACATGCTCTCTCTCTCAAAAATAAATACATAAATTTAAAAAAATACCGATGCAATTTTTTTGCTAGAATAATTGTATCTGGTGTCATTTCCCCCTCCCCACCACAGTACACTTAGAGTTCATTTTTTTAAAAATGAGTAAAGGGGGTCAAAAGGTACAAACCTCTGGTTATAAGATACATAAGTTCTGGGGGATCTAATGTCAAGCATGAAAACTATAGTCCATAATGCAGTATTATATATTTGAAAGTTGTTAGGAGAATAGATCTTAAAATTTCTTTTCACAAGAAAAAAATCTTGTAGCAATGTGTGGTGATGATATTAATTAGACCATGGTGGTGATCATTTCACAATTTATACATGCATCACATCATCATATATACCTGAAACTAATATAATGATATATGTCAATGATATCTCAGTGAAACAAATTACATTGTAAAAGGAGGGTATTAAGCTTCATTCCCCCACCCCACCCCCAATTTGGATATTTGACTGACCTGACACCACTTGTTTAAAAAATTCTCTTTCCCCTCCACTTCACAGGACCACCTTCACAATGAGTCAAGCATCCATCCATCGATAAGTTCGATTCTGGACTCTGACTCTCTGTTCTGTTCTAATGATACATTTGTCAACCCTTGCATCAAAATTCGTTCTTTTTAACGACTGTACTTTTGGGAGCACTGAATGCTTTGCTCATCTTCTTCAGTTGTTCTTGACTGCTCCTGGCCCAGTGCATGTCTATGTGAACATTAGAATCAACCTGTCAATATCCTCAAGATATCTGGCTGGGTCTGAGCTTCCTCTGGAGGGCACTCATGTTCTCTTACAGGTCAGTATGGAGAAAACTGAGCTCTTTACAATAGTGAGCCTGCCTATCTATTGGCATGGCATATCCCTTCATTGATTTAGTCTTTTATAACTTCTGTGCATGTGTTTTACAGTATTCTGGTCCAGATCTTGGACATATTTTGCTAAAGTTATTCCCAGGTGTTTGCTATTTTTTATTCTTTTATTATATCATAAGTGGAACTAGTTTTCAAATTTTCATTTTTTGCTGTTAGAATATATAAATTCAATTGATATATATATATACATATATATACACATATATATAGACATTATATCCAGAAAATTACTTAACAATGGTAATGATTTATTTGTAGATTCTTTTGGGTTTTCTATGTACACAAGCATATCATCTTCAAGTGAGAGTTTGATTTCTTCCCTTTTGATCCTTATACTTTATTTTCCTCTTGCCTTATGTCACTGGCTGGGACCTCTATTATAATGATGAGTAGAGGTAGTGACAGCAATTATTCTTGACTCATTCTCAGGTCTAGAGGAAATCTTTTCAACATTTCACCATTGTATATGATGTTTGTTATAGCTTTATTTCCTGGTAAGTATCCTTTATCACATTAAGAACATTTTCTTCCATTCCTGGTTCAGTAAGACATTTGATCACAAATGGATATTGATTTTTGTCAAATACTTTTTCTGGATCAATTGAGATGATTCTGTAAGTTTTTCTCCCATATTCTATTAATGGGGCAAATTACCATGATTGATTTTCATACGTTAAACCATGCATTTCCAGAAGAAGCCGAAATTCATTGCCATATGCTGCTTTTTATAAGCAGTACTGGATTTGATTTGCTAATATTTTGTTTGGGATTTTGCATCTATATTCATGGGAGAGACTGGCCTGTAATTTTGATGTCCATCTCAGATTTTGGTACTAATTTGAGCAGGTCTCATAAAATTAGTTGGAAACATGTTCCTTCTCTTTTCATTCTGTGAGAGTTTGCATATGATTGGCATTATTCTTCGTTAACAGTTAGGAAGAATTCTCTGGTGAGGCTATCGAGTCCTGGAGTTCACTTTGAAGGAAGGGTTTTAAGCGTAAATTCAGTATCTTTAGATGATAGACTATTCGGATTTTCCTTTTTTTTCCTCAGACTTTATGTTTTGTCAAAGAATTTATAAGTTTCATCTAAATTAACCAATTTATCAACACAATGATGTTCAAAATACCTCCTCATTATCTTATTATCTTTTTAAAGTAACATTTGTAATGGCGTCCCTTTTAGATTTCTGATCTTAGTAAATGTGTATTTTCTTCTTTTATTTTTTCAACTAGCATTGCCAGGGGCATTCCAATTCTAATCTACATTTCCAAAGAAGCAAATTTGGGTTTTGCTGATTTTTCTCTGCTACTGTTTTCCATTTCAACAATCCTGCTCTTACATTGATAATTTCCTTCCTTTCTATTTTTGCTGAGTTTAATTAGCTGTTCTTTTCCCAAATTTCTTGAGATAGACATTTCCATGATTGGACTCTTAGGCCCTTTTTTCTAATGAATGTGTAAATAAGGTTATAAATATCAACCGAATCATTATGTTAGCTACATCCACAAGTTTTGATATGTCGTATTGTCAATATCATTTTGTTAAAAAATATAGTCTAATTTCTACTATTGTTTCTTTTTTGAACCACAGATTATTGATGAGCATGCTGTTTCGTTTTCAAACGCTCATAATTTTTCTTTTTTTTTTCTTTTTTTTTTTTTTAATGTTTTATTTATTTCTAGGAGAGAGAGAGACAGCGTGAGCCGGGGAGGGTCAGAGAGAGAGGGAGACACAGACTCTGAAACAGGCTCCAGGCTCTGAGCTGGCAGTCAGCACAGAGCCCGACGCGGGGCTCAAACCCACGAACCGCGAGATCATGACCTAAGCGAAAGTCGGACGCTTAACCGACTAAGTCACCCAGGCTCCCCGAAACGCTCATAATTTATCAAGTTCTCTTTCTTTTCCAGTGTGGTCAGAGGTCAGGGGACATATTCTGTATAATTTCAGTCTTCTGTATTTTGTTGAGATTTCCCTATGGCCCTGCATAGTCTGCTTTGGTATTTTTTTTTTTAATGTTTATTTACTTGAGAGAGAGAGAGAGAGAGAGAGCGCCAGAGTGTGAGCAGGAGAGGGGCAGAGAGAGAGGGGGACACAGAATCAGAAGCAGGTTCCAGGCTCCGAGCTGTCAGCACAGAGCCCAACTCAGGGCTCAAACTCACAAATTGAGCTGAAGTTGGACACTTAACAGACTGAGCCAGCCAGGTGCCCCTGCTTTGGTATGGTTTTATGTTGCACTAATCAAGAGTGTGTATTCCTGTTGTCTGGCATAGTATTCTAGAAATTACTTAGGCCAACTTTCTTTATTCAAGTCTTCTGTATCTTTACCCCTGTTCTTATCTATTGTTCTATCAATTACTGAAAAGAATTTGTTAAAACAAGTATAATTGTAGGCCTTGTCAATTTCTCCTTTTAGATCTGTCACTTTTATATAGTTTGAATTGTTAAGCAAAATTCCTTAACTTCTAAAAGTGGAAAACTTTTCAAAAACAATTTTTTTTAATGGGAGGAAGCAAACAACTCTGGGACCCCGCCTTGGATTCTGTCCGTTCTTTGGATGCCAGCTCCAGGCTCTGCCCATTTCACCACCTCTGACTTTTGCTGTCCCACCAGGAGAGAGTCCAGTTACCTGGGGGAAATGGCAGAGGCCGTGATGGTTTTCGATGAGCCTGAGGGTCACCAGCACTTATGCCACCCCTCAGCGGTCAAGGGGGCCTTAGCCTCTCCCCGCCTGACACCCTTCCCAGCCAGGACCATGGCTGGCTCATGCCCAGCCTCCCTCCTTTCTGTGACCCTGCACACGTGAGGCTCACCTTGCATGCCCGAGGGCCCGAAGTCCTGCCGTGTGAGGAAGATGGCGTGATCATGGTACTCATCGTGACCCGTGTCTGGCTTCTGCTGAAGATAAGCCCAGCGGCAGACGTTTTCCAGGCTCTGAGAGGGGTTCCCAATCTCAATGAGGCTCATGGACTGCAGGGGTGGGAGAGACGGAAGGGAGGGGAAGAGAGGGCTTAGCGTCTGGTGGACCAAATGGGAGCTGAGCAGGCTGTTAGTGCTCACAGAAGCCCTCTGTTGGGGACCTGGTCCAGGTGACACCGAGCCCAGCTCCTCCTGGGGACCCACCTCCCAACTTGGCTCCATTCTTCTGAGTGGAGGGAAGGCTCCTCGGTCACACACACCTGCGAGAGTTTTCACACAAAACCACTGCCTGGTTTTCAGGTGAGTTGTGGAGGCAAAACTCTGAGGCCGTCAGAGGCCTCACACGGTCCATTCCGTCTATGCCATTGCTAGGGGTCCCTGTGGGTGTCTTAGGCACTTACTCTGTGCGGGCCCTGGGCAGGAGCAAATGCACTGTGGACCTCATGCTGAAGAGCTCACAGTGCTGGCAGGGTCCGGGGCGGGGGTGGGGGGTNCCAGAGCAGGGGAAGGGAACCCTATGCATTCCCTGTCTGAAGGTATCACAGAAAACAACACACACACAGAGCAGAGGAGAGAAATTGCAGAGATCTAGCAAAGGAGCCACATAAAGAGCAGAGGCAGAGCGCAGAGCGATCATTCCCTCAGGGACCATGGAGCAGAAGCTGCCGGGAAAGCATGCCCCATTTGGGATCATGGCACACACCAGAGAGCGTCGTGGCAGAGAGAGCCGGGAGCCTTGAAGCCCGCTCTGCACCGTGGCGTTGGTATTCGCTCTCTGGTTCGGTCCTCACAACCACCCCGAGAGGCAGGAAGCTGAGGCTCAGAGAGGTCAAGTAATTTGTCCTTAGTCACATGGCTAGGAAGCCTAAAACCAAAGCCCATATTCAACCCCCTGTCCTAAACCACCGTCCCAAGCAAAACATGCACTGTGCTGTCCCCAAAGCAAGGCTCCTACATGCAACATGCTTCCCTTTTTTCTCTGCTGTCCTCACACCAGGCAGTGAGTATGTAAGCTCCTCTCACCTTAAACTCCCACCACAGAATGGTTCTGTCCAACCAGAGTCCTTAGCATGTACTTCTCTCTCTCTCTCTTGAATATTTACTTTCATTTTTGAGAGAGAGAGATTGAGAGTGGCGGAGGGGCTGAGAGAGAGAGAGACAGAGGATCTGAAGCAGCCTCTGTGCTGACAGCAGAGAGCCTGATGTGGGTTTCGAGCCCACAAACTGTGAGATCATGACTTGAGGCGAAGTTGGACTCTTAATCAACTGAGCCACACAGACCCCCCCTTTTTTTTTTTATTAGAGAGAGAGAGCGCGCAAGTGCATGAATGGTGGGGAGGGGCAGAGGGGAAGAGAGAGAGAGAGAAAGAATCTTAAGCAGGCTCCACGCTGAGCTTGGAGCCCGGTATGAGGCTCAATCCCACAACCCTGGGATCATAACCTGAGCCAAAAATCAAGAGTTGGATGCTCAACCGACTTGAGCCCCGCTTCTTCTCTTTAAGGATCCATCTGTCTGTAAAGTAGAGTTCTGCATTCCTTAGTAGACATGTGTGCAGGTGGTCTATTTCTTCCTGGTCACTGTCAGGGTTATTTATCCAAGTCAGTGGCTTACAAGATGGCACACCAGTTCCCAAGTCCCAAGTGCAGAGCACCTGGGAGCTAAGTGTGCTGGTTATAAGAAGACATAATGAGTCCTGATGAAGGAAAGTCACAGACTGGAATGAGAGGTCTGGTGACCAGGACCTGCAGGACACAGGCACAGAGACGGCCAGCCCAGAGGAAGGTGCAGCAGCGGGAGGGAGGGAGAGCCCACCCTGGCCAGTGAGCTGTGAGCAAAAGTGACCTGTGTCTCTTCTTGGTCAGAGCGTTCAGTTGCCCACGTGAGACCCCGCAGAGATCTCTCCTTGCTGGCATGTAATAAGCAACAATGTCGAGATGGTGGCTGCTCTGTCACCCAGGCCCCAAGTGACAGTGACACCAGAGTCCTCTACCAACTCCCACTGAACACCCAACCAGAGCAAGAAATAAAGATCTACTGTTGCAAGCCCGCAGCATGGTCCTGGCTGTCCTGACTGACAGAGGAGGTGCAGAGAGGCTGTGGCATCTGTGTCCCATCCATCTGAGCCTGATGCCTGCAGGTCAGCCGGAGTCCTTGCCAAGCGGTAGCCACCTCCAGAAAACCTTGAGAGGTCACAGCTCTGAAGGACTTCCGGGGAGAGGATCTCCTTTCTAGAGAATGAGCTTTGGGTGGGAGGAGAAAGAAAAGACCCCCATGGGTGAATTTAATTTGGGTCCCTGTGCTTATAGCCACTGAGATTAAGATTGCCAGCCAGATCCAAATCCCAGGGAGATCACAAGGCCACGAATGACCATTTGACCCAGGATGGCCACAAAGCTGCCACTAGAATGCAACCCTGACCCCCACCCCCACCCCCCACAGCACAGTTCAGCAGCCTTGTTGGGCCACCTCCAATGGAAGGGGCTTCATTTCCTCCAGGACAGTGTCTTCCAACCCATGTGTCAGGAGGCTAATCCCCACGATTGGCTGGCCTGTCCGGGTCCTGAGGGTTCCACGGGTTGGGATAATTCTTGTCTGGTTCCCTTTGCCCCCGTGGGCTGCTGTTACATTTGCCCATACTCGTCTGACAACAGCAGCATGGTCCCCCTTTCGTAAAACATCCCCTCTGTCCATCTGAGTCTGACCCCAGGTTCAGCGGTGAGGGACTGGCTAATCCCAGCACCACGATGGTGTGGAGAACACATAACCAAAGTAGGCCAACGCACTGGAAGGGGAGTCTGGAGCTGCTGGTGCCCCCTGCCACCACGGGAGGAGACTTCACCTGGGAACGAAGCCAACACAGAGCCCGGGCTGCAGAAAGGTCAACTCCCTGTGTCCTCACACAACCACCTGGCTCACCCAGGCCTGGGGCCAGCCTGCTGTGGATCTGTTTGTCATCTGCCACTACATAAGGGGTTATTCCAAAATGTTATGGTCTGAAAAGCCTCAGACATTTATTCTCTTGTGATTTCCGTGGGTCAGAAATCCAAAAGCAACACTAGGTGGGTGCTCTGGCTCAAGGTCTCTCCAGAGATTGCTGGGCAAGCTGAGGCTGGGGCTGTGGTCTCATCTGAAGGCTCCCCTGGGGGAGGACCAGCTCCCATGTTTGCTCATGTGGCTGCTGGCAGGACCAAGGGCTACTGCCATACCACAGAGAAGTCACCTACTGCAGCTTGCTTCCTCCAGCATAAGTGACCCAAGAGGTGGCAAGATAGTGCACATCCAAGGCAGGAACCATGGTCTTTTTAAGTTTTTATTTTATTTTATTAAAAAAAATTTTAATGCTTTTATTTATTTCTGAGAGAGAGACAGCATGAGCAGGGGAGGGTCAGAGAGAGAGAGGGAGACACAGAATCTGAAGCAGGCTCCAGGCTCTGAGCTAGCTGTCAGCACAGAGCCCGACGTGGGGTTTGAACCCACAAACCGTGAGATCATGACCTGAGCTGAAATCAGACGCTTAACCGACCGAGCCAACCAGGTGCCCCTAAGTTTTTATTTTAGAGAGAGAGAGAGAGAGCGAGAGAGAGAGAGCGCACTTGCGAGTGGGGAAGAGGGACAGATGGAGAGAGGGAGACTCTTAAGCAGGCTCCATGCTCAGCACGGAACCTGATTGATGCGGGGCTGGATCCCACGACACTGGGATCATTACTTAGCCAAAATCAAGAGCTCGATGCTCCATTGACAGAGCCAGACACCCCTGGAATCTTGGTCCTGCCCATGCTTGAGGGGAAGGTACTATGCCAGGGAGTGAATACCAAGAGGTGGGGTCACCAGGGACCAGCCTAGAGGCTGCTTGTCACAGAGGTGCGTATCATTTATGTGTGTCAGGAAACTTGTCCCTTGAAAGTCAACTTGAGTTGTGTTATTGCCACATCCTACTGAGAGTCCTGAGCAATGCACTTCTCCCTTGGGGGAACCACGGGAACCTCAGTCAAGGGCAGTGGCTGGCAGATGAAAGCCAGGGGCTGGTCTCCAGGACAGCTGGTGTGCCCCCACACCAGTGGGAGAAGAGCTCTGGCCACATTTTTGAGCAAGGGTCAAAATCCAGCCAGAAAGAAACTCATTTCAGGGCCAGAAAGCAGGAAAAAAGGCCACAGGGTCAGGGACAGAATGAAAGGCAGGAGCCGGGCTTGAAAGAGGTTGAGAAAAAGCAGGTTGGGGGAAGAAAGAAAGGCCAGAGTGCTCAGGAGGCGGGCTTGTGGGAAGTGCTGAGAGAGTGTTCCAGTCCCCAAATACGTACAGGGGAAAGGCAGGCAATGTAAATCAATGAGGCAGGTTGGTTGTAAGAAAAACAAGTCCATCATTTGTTTTGACAGTTTAGAAGGCACAAGAATATACAGGAATACTTCCTCCCCATCATTAAAAAAAGTGGGGGTCGAGGGGTGCCTGGGTGGCTCAGTTGGTTGGGTGTCCAACTCTTGATTTTGGCTCAGGTCATGATCTTGCAGTTCATGAGTTTGAGCCCCGCATCAGGCTCTATACTGATAGTGTGGAGCCTGCTTGAGATTTTGCCTCTCTACCCTCCTGCTCTCTCTCTTTCTCCCCCTCTCAAAAATAAATAAACATTAACAAAAAAAAAAAAAGAAAAAGAAAATGGGGGTTTACAAGTTGTGGACTGTAGCAAAGCAGAGTCCATGCATGGTGGACAGGGTGACGGCATTCAGCGCCCGGCTACCACTGGTATGCAGAAACTGGTGCCTGGAGCTGCCACATTGGATTTCTCAGGGCCAGTCTTTAAATCTGAAATTTACAAAGTAAGTCTAGCTCATAGTAAACGTTGACTTAAATTAACATGAATTATGTGGACCAAAAAAAACCCCCCACCTCCCCCAGGTCACCAGGTTGAGAGCACTGAAGTAGAGGACCTCATGCAGACAGCCCCCTTCCAATATGTCCTTCTCAGCTGGACCTGACACTGGCACCTCCTTCCTCCCAGAGATGCCTACAGTTCAGCCCAGGCTCCCAGCCCCTCTGGCAGCCAGAGTGATTTCGCTGCTGCGGCAGGATAATTTATTGAAATATTGATTTGTGTTTTGTTCTTGCCTTGTCTTTGCCCATTTCAAGAAGGCAGCCTGCCACCTGCACTCTACAGCCCCATGGGGGTTTGTGCTGCAGGGTCCAGAGCAGGAGTTGTCTGGGATGCCCCCCTCCCCACTCAGCTTTTGGGTTCTGAGGAGACTCTCCAAGGAGAGGGGCAGAGAGAAGGGCTGGGAAGGGCTGTCCCAGGATGCAGTGGTCCTGGGGGAGGCAGATCTCAGAAACCAAGGGCCATGTGCTCTGAGTCCAGATGGGACTCAGAGATGGAGGAGAAGGGTGACATCAGCATTGGGGTGCCCAAGATGCACATCCTGTTTCTCTGACCACGTCCCAACTTTCTCTAGGTTCTGGCCCATTTATGATGGGCACAAAAGAACCCAGGACTGGGATCCTCATCCTTACTGGGTCTGGAGCATTCAGGGGTTGTGGGTACCCAGGGCCAGCCTGTGACCTGATACCAGGCCCCACACTGTGGTAGGCACAGGGTCTCTGGGTGGTTGAGGAGGGAGGGGACATGGGAGAGGGAGGGTGTGGGAAGGAGCTGGTGCTGTATCAGCAGAGTCAGGGTCACGGGGTAGGAGATGAGGAAGAGGGGTGGGGGCGGGCAGGAGGGGGAGGAGGAGGCTTCTAGCTTCAGGTGGAAGGTGGCCAGGAGGCCCACAGGGAGGCTTGAGGAGAAGTCTATGAGCTTGGGGTCCACGGTGCCTGGGGACGCAGTCAAGGGACTGCTTGCTTAGTATAAGCTTGGCAGTTTGGCTTTGAGGAGCTCTCCCAATTATCCGGGTGCAGCCCCTGGGGGATCAGCCCAAGTGCTCTGCCCACCCATGACAAAGGCTGGCCCAGGGAACCGAGTGAGGCCAGAGGGGCAGAGGCTCAAAAGGCTTGGACACGGGCGGAAGCAGGTTTTCCTGGAGAAACCCTGGAAGCAAGCTCCCATGAGCCCCTGCTTCCTGTACCTGCTAGCTTCAACCTTTCCTCCACCTGCTCCTCCCACAGCCTGAGGGACTCCTAACAGAGTCATCCAAGTAGAGGGCCCAGGAGAGGGGTCTGGGCCAGCCCAGGTGAGTCACGTGGGCTCTGGTGGCTCCTCCTGCGCAACCCCACCCCCACCTCTGCCATCCAGCCACATCTGCGCAGACCTCTGATGGGTCCCACTCTCCAAGGCACCACCACCTGTCCTGTCTTTTGCCGTAGCCCTCACGGCCCATGCGCCGTGACCCTCCTCCGAGCGAAGAGAGGAAACATCTATTTCTCCTATTTGTATCCCCTCCCAAAGTGCCAGAGAGAGGCACAGGGTCGCCTGTTTCAATTAAGAAAGATTCTCACACCTGCGTTCCAGCCAGCCCTCAAGGCCCCTGATCATCTCGGCTGCCTGCTCGTCTCTGCGGGGGTTTCTCTAGGAAAACTGTTTGTACGACTCTCCTAGTTCCCACCTGTGCTGGGATGGGGACCAGGTGTGAGCCCTGCTAGGGGGTGGCCACAGCACCAGCCGAGGACCTCACAGATGGGATGGTCGTACCCCAGAGGGAGCCGTGGACACCAGCTGTACAGAGCGAGTCGCAGCGGAGTGGTGGTCATGCCGTTTGCACCGTGGAAGGGGCATTTCTGCACCCCCAGGCTGGGTGGTAGCTCCTGGTTTACAGGGATCGTCTAATTTAAGCTGTACAATCGCCCGAAGGTATGTTTTTCGGAGATGGAACCACATCAGAGACAACCGAAGTGAACAGCCCCCAAGTCCTGCTCCACAAGAAGTATCTGTGGGTCTGGAAGCCCCTCTGCAATCGGAAGTGTTTTCTCTTCCTGGGCAGTGAGGAGCGGGAGGCGGGAAAGGAAGGGCGGAGCCCAGACGTGACCACCAGGTGGCGCTGCTGCCACAAGAACGGCTTCAAGTGTGCGCCGGCANAACCCTTCCACGCTGGGGCTGCAGCTCTGAGCCCAGGCAGGCACAGGGCAAAGGGGGACTTTGAAGGCCAGAGACAACCTCTGCGATCCCACCCTAAATACGCCAATTAAGACCTGTTCAAAAGTTCTGTTCCAATCACTGCTCTCTGACATTTCCATTGTTTGCCCTTGAATGAGCTGAATTATTTATGCTCTTGCCTCCTTCAGTCAAGAACACAGGAGGGAAACTGGACCAGTAGCCTGGAGGCTGGTCTCCTAGGAATCATAGCGCCAAGGGGCGCATATAGGGGTGCCGCCACATGTCAGAGAGCCCCACAGACCCCAAACCCATCCAGCAGCTCACCAGGGCACGGGCAGGTGACAGGTGGGGCTCACCTGGATAGCATGAGAGTCCTGGGGTAGGAGACCTACTCGTCTCTCATCTGCTTGTGTTCTTGAACAAGTTTCCTCACCGTGCTAGGCTCCCCATCCGCAGAATGGGTACAACAGTACAGAGCCAGGAGCACAGGGGCTCTGTGACTGATGATCAGCACCTACAGAAGTTCCTTGTCCTTGTTGCTGTGGTGGCAGTGATGATAAAGATGAGGTATGCTGCCAGTCCCCTGGGGAGCCAGCCCACCTTTAGGGGCTGCCTGTAGCTCCCTGTGTTCTGGGGTATCTGGCTTCACCCCACCAAAGCCTTCCCAACTGCCCCGGACAGCGTGCCCAGGGCCCAGACCTGCAGAAGGGCAGACCTTGACCTTGGCACTGCTGACATTGTGGGTCAAATACTTCTCTGTTGCAGAGGCTGTCATGTATGCTGTAGGATGCCGAACAGCATCCCAGCTTCTACCTGCTAGATGCCACAGGCATCCCTCTGGAGGGGGGCAAAATTGCCCTCTGTGGGGAACAAGGGTCATGGGGGAGCACCCGAGGGGAGCACGAGGCAAGGAGCCTGGGGCTTGCACTCCCCAGCCAGTGCCGTAACATCACGGCCCCCTCAGAGCAAAGGAGGCCGCCAGCCTCCTGGAGCCATCATCCTCACTGTCAGGTGAGGGTGGCGATGCAACTGTCCCAACACATGGCGATGCATGTGTTGTGAGGGCAAAGTGACCCAGGAGTCACCCAAGGAGCTTCAGCCAGGGCATGACCCCAAGGGGGCGCTGCGGGGGGGGGGCTGGTAACTGGCACAAATGCCCTGTTACAGCTGTCCCGTTGCTAGTATGTGCTCATCTTACTGGGGACGCTGAGGCTCAGTGATGGCAAATAACTTGCGGCAGGCCCCACAAGGATTGCCAGGGCCAGAATTAACGCCACATCCTCTGAAGCTGGGAATCTTCTCCCCCACAGCTCCAGGGTACGAGGTGGTGTGCTGTGCCCAGAGCCCATTGTGACAGGCATCTCGGATGCACAACAGGCCTGAGGATGGAAGGCGAGCCCCTGATTTTTCTGCTCGGGGCTCCCATATCATTAAGACATATTCCAGACATCTGGGAAGCTATTTCCAGAGAAAGTCAAATTGCCAGCATGGGATTCTCAGCAGGCACCTTCCCAGGCTCAGCCATGGCAGGCCCTGGACGGACAGGGTGCAGCCCAGGAGGTAACCAGGATGATGAGGTTGGGGAACAGGACCCAGACTCTGGGGAGACTGGAGACTGCCCCCAAGGTGCTCCCAATCCCCTATGCCGCCCCTCACACCCATAGGGCAGTTGAGGTCTAGCACGGGTGAGTGATGCCCACAGACATCACAGTCAGAATTCCTTAGACCTTTTGCCTCCAACGCTGAAAAATTCCTCTGTGTGCTCTGCGCTTGGTCTTGACTTGGCCTCTCATGACAAGATACCTTATGTTCTTCTCTGATTGTCCCCAAGTCTCTGATTTCCATTTGCTTTTGATTTCCATCATCCGAGGAAATATTTAAAATGAGAACAGTTCAGTAGCTCTGGTGCCTTCTCAAAAAAATCAATTGAAAAGCCAGTTGCTATGCAACCCTCAAGTGTTGCTCCTGTTCTGCTCCCTGGCTGATGGCATATTGTATAAAATAAGATAATCTCTTTTCTTCTGTCTTCCTTTCTTTTCTTTTTTTTAAGAAATGGAGGAAAAAATGTTGTTTTAGGAAAAACTTGAGATAACTCAGAAGCCTCTCCTCAGCCGGAAGATAAACAATATGTCATACGTGTAAGTGCTACTGATTTGATCCCCTCTGGAGCCTGGTGGGGACCCGGGGACAGGCTCCGGGGAGCTGGTCTGTTTCCATCACGATTTGGAATGAATAACAGGATCTGAATACCTGGGCCACTTTCTGCCCCCGCCAAGAGAACCCTCAAGAGATCTTGGGAACACAGCTCAGTCCCCTTTCCTCACAGGAGTCCCAGCTACAGTCCTCTTGGTTTCATGATGCTTAAATTCCTTCCAGGAATGGGGGCTCCCTCCTTGATAGGAACACGTGAGTTCCGTAAAGAGCAGCTCATCAGAACGCATCTGCACTGTGCAAGCAAGCCCCGTCTCCAGAAGCCTGTCCGGTGCCTGCCTGAACAAGCCGAGCCTGCTCCCTCTGACAGGAACGCTGGGCTTCTTGTTCCTCAGACCCCAGCCAGGCAGTCAGTTGCCCGGCCACTCCATCCGGGGCCACCCCCCGCCCCCCGCTCTATTTCCTTCAAGGTGCTCCCCACCCAGAAAAGACCTTGTTTCCTTGTGACTTCCTGGGGAGCTCACGCTCCGTTCATGTGACCTGCTCCTAAGACGTCCCTGCAGAGACCTGCAAACAGGGCCCTGCTCCCGGTGGCTGTGCAAAGTGGGGGCTGTGACTTCTGGACACATGCTGTCAACCGTCCACGATGAGATGAGTGCCAAAAGGGGAAACCTGTCCAGCAGTTGATGGTGTGGTTTTATGGGAACAGGATTTAATGATACAAAGCCTGGGCTGGTAGTTTTGTATATCTTGGTTTTGTTCCGTTTTCCTTTGCTAAGAATTCCTTTTAAACGTATTTTCCAGGACGACTGGTCAGCGATGGGCCCTCGGGGCTGAGGTGATCTGTGTGTCCAGCTCAGCAACCTCAGCCCTGAAGCTACTCTTCACAGATGGTCGCTTTCCTGCACTGTCAGGTGGCTCCGCGTCAGCGGGCCGTCGCTCCCAAGTCCTAGGCCGATGACCGTGCTCACTGACATCACTAGAGCCCAGAGCTAAGCTCGCTGCCCATCCCTGGACTCCAGACCTCTGTGCCCAGGGCAGCACACCCCGTTCCAGCAACGCTGGACCAACAGGTGGGGCCTGTACTCGGTCCCTTCCCGTCAGAGCATCTGAGCAGCACCAGCGGGGCCCTCCTGACCCTCCTGAGCCCCTATAGGCACGTTTGCTGTGTGTCCTCCTTCAGGAGACCGAGAGCCACACCCTGGAAGCCCTCACACTCCAGCAACCTGCCCAAGGGGGACCGAGCATCAGTCAGGCCCCAGAACCTTCTGGAATCCCCCAGGACACACTGGCCCCGCAGACGATAGCCCTCCCCAGAGACCTGCACCACAGCCTCAGGGGCCCGACCTGGGCTTCGGGGGGACAGGCAGGGTGGGGCAGAAGGTGGGCAGAGTGTGAGTGAGCTTGGCAACAGGAGGCCGGTCAGCCCAGCTGGATCCCAAGGGACCAGCACTGGGGCAGGGAGCATGCTGCCCCTCTCGGCCAGGCTGGGGGGACAGGGGACAGGCACAGCCTTCGGTGGCCTCTATTCTGGCCCCTCTGACGTCATCAGCTGCTGAGCCCTCGGCTGGGGTGCAGTGGGCGCTCTCTGGGTTTAGTTCTGAAAGCGCGCAACCTACTCCAGATTCCAGATTCTCCCTTCCAATTCCTAACTCCTTCTCAGCAGGAAGTCTCGGCGGCTGGGGTCCCCTCCTGGTTTCTGCTGTGCCAGTCCTGGTCTCCCCGAAGCTGCCCTACTGCCCACGTGAGCTCCAGCCATGCACCTTGCTGGTCGTGGCCTCCAGGCACCTCCCCATGCATCCCTGGGAAGAGCCTGACAGTGGCTCCGTGCCCCTCCCCTTGCTCCCCACTCTGTCTCTGGAAGACTCAGGGTGGAGGGGGTACCCACATGGCCCTGGCCATGAGGGAGGTGCCTGCGCTCCTGGGGGATTTGGCCTCACCTGAAGGTAAGGTGGCAGCCTGCGTTCTAGCCCAGATGGTTTGCTCAGAGGGTCCCTAGCCATGCGACTGGCAGAGCCCCTGGGCCCACCCACAGGACAGGGAAGGCGGTGACCCTGAGGGTGGAAGAACCACTCCCTCCCCAACTGTCCCCAAGCCTCCATGGAGCTGAGGTGCCAAGCGAAAGCAGGAAGTCCTTTCAGTGTCCTCCTATAGACCAGGAATAAAATGTTGGACACAGCAGAGCCCTGTGGCATGCCACTGGGGACCCTACTTGGGTAGGCTCCATTCAGCAGGATTACTTGGATTCTGCCCTTTTTAAGTACTTTTTAAAATATGTAAACTATCTTTTCATAATTAAAAAATGCACTATTATGTTTATAAAAGAGAGAGGCTTATCATGATAAATTTAAAAAATTCGGTAAAATACAAAGAGGAAAGTAAAAATCCATGGCCTACTGCCCAGAGAGAAATATTAGTCCCCTTTGATGTGTTCTTTCCAGTCCCTTCTGTACAGACATCTGTACACAAAATTAAGATCATACTGTAAGTTGGGGCGCCTGGTGGCTCAGTCGGTTAAGCATCAGACTCTTGCTTTTGGCTCAGGTCATGATCTCACGGTTCATGAGATGGAGCCCCACATGGGCTCTGTGCTGACAGCTCGGAGCCTGCTTGGGATTCTCTCCCCTCCCCCCTGCTTCTGCCCCTCTCCCCTGCTCTCTCTCGCTCTCTCTCCCTCTCAAAATACATAGAAAACATTAAAAAACAACTTAATAAATATGGTAAGTTATGTTCCATTTTCAAACAGCAAACAAAGGTAACTTTATGCTGTAACTGTTCCCCAGTGCTCTTTAACATGCTTTGAAAGTGGGGTTTACAGGGCGCCTGGGTGGCTCAGTCGGTTAAGCGTCTGACTTCGACTCAGGTCATGATCTGACCTGAGTTGGTGAGTTTGAGCCCCGCGTTGGGCTCTGTCCTAACAGCTAAGAGCCTGGAGACTGCTTCAGATTCTCTCTCTCTCTCTCTCTCTCTCTCTCTGCCCCGCCCCGGCCATGCTCTCTCTCTCAAAAATAAATGAACATTAAAAACATTTAAAAAAAATAAAGTGGGATTTATTAGCAGCCTAATATTCTACCACACAGACGTATTACAGTTTATTTACTTGGACCCCTGTTAGTGGACAGTTCAGATTTTCCCCAGTTGTTCACACTTAGAAATAAGGCCATAGCCTTTGTCTTCTTCCTAAAACTTTGTCCACAGCTCTGATAACTGCTTTGGGATAGAGTCATAGAAAGGAACAAAGGGGGGCGAACATGAGGACATTTTTTTTAAAAATTTTAAAAATTTATTTCTGAGAGAGAGGGAGACAGTGTGATCAGGGGAGGGTCAGAGAGGGAGACACAGAATCTGAAACAGGCTCCAGGCTCTGAGCTAGCTGTCAGCACAGAGTCTGACGCGGGGCTCGAACCCACGAATCACGAGATCATAACCTGAGCTGAAGTCGGACACTTAACCGACTGAGCCACCCAGGCACCCCCATGAGAACCTTTTTAAGGGCAGTGGTGAGTACTGTCACATTTCCTTCTAGAACGTTTATACTCATACAAGGGAAATGCTTCACCCACCTAAACCAGCAGTTAAATCCTTCTTTCTAATCTAAGCACAGGCAATCCTTTGAAAATGGTAAATTGTAGGGCGCCTGGGCGGCATAATCAGTTGAGCATCTGACTCTTGGTTTCAGCTCAGGTCACGATCTCACAGTTCATGGGCTCAAGCCCCGAATCAGGCTCTGTGCTGACAGCGTGGAGCCTGCTTGGGATCCTCTTTCTCTCCCTCTCTCTCTGCCCCTTCCCTGCTCGTGTTCTCTCTCTCTGTCTCTATTTCTCTCTCTCAATATAAATAAATAAACTTAAAAAAATAAAAATGGTAAATTGTATTCTTTATTTGATTAAGAGTATGGTTAAATATTTTTTCCTTCTTTTTTTTTTTTTGCCCATTTGTATTTTTCTTCTGTGACTGTTTGTACCCACTGCCAGTTCTGTTTCTCCTATGATTTGTAAGAGCTCTTCATATATTAGGATACACTGCCATATTGCCCAGTGCTTTACATGCTTGTGCTTTGTTTTGTAATTGTTTCTGGACCAAAGTTTTATATTTCAAGTATTCAAATATATCTACCTTCCTTTTCACAATTCCTTTTATTGTACTTACGCGTAGGGAGCCCTTGACAACCAATATTTTCTTCTTGATTTTTGTGGTTTAAATGGTTGAATGTTCCATTTGCCTGTATTTATCATATGTTATATTTAATGTACTATACATGCAATTTGTATTTGTCATATGTTTATTTATAGCCCTCAATAACTGCTTCACTTATATTTATCACATGTTAAGTTAAATATATGAAGTGTTTTCAGAGCTACAAAGTTTATTCGACTGATCTGTCAATGCTTACGCAAATACAATATGATTTTAATTTACAAGATGTTTGAAGTAAATCTCTCTTTATTTGCTTAGCTTTTGAGGCTTTCCCAGTCACCTTTTTTGTTTTTAATGTTTATTTATTTTGAGAGAGAGGGAGAGAGTCCCAGGCAGGCTCTGCACTGTCAGAGGCTCGATCCCATGAACCATGTGATCATGACCTGAGCTGATAATCGAGTAGGATGTTCAACCGACTGAACCACCCAGGCGCCTCTCCTAGCCAGTCTTGACTGTCTTCTAAGGCTTCCAGATTAATCTTAGAATCATTTCACCAAATTTCCTTCACCAAATTTCCTTTATTAATCTGGGAAAAATCAATATCTCTACTCTACCCAGTAGAGTAGTTCTTATCCTGTAAGAACACCATATGTCTCTGCCTTTATTTTTATTTCTCTCCTATCATTAACAGTGTGCAATTTTGGGGGCACCTGGGTGGCGCAGTTGATTAAGCCTCCGACTTTGGCTCAGGTCATGATCTCACGGTTCATGGGTCTGAGTCCCGCATCAGGTTCTCTGCACTGAGGGGGTGGAGCCTGCTTGGGATTCTCTCTCTCTCTCCCCGCCCCCTCTCTGTGCCTCCCCTTCTTGTGCTCACTCTCTTTCCCTCTCTCAAATAAACTTTAAAAACAAAACAATGGTGCAATTTACTTCCTGTATGTCCTGTATCTATCTTGTTAGCACCAGGCCAGAAATTTTATACTTTTGGTTACTTTTGTAAAGGGAACTTTTCTTTCCCTGTTACACCTACTATTAGGGCATTGTGGGTTTGCGCAGAAATTCGTGATCTTTATAGAATTACTTTATCGCTGGCCATGTCACCAGACTTCTTTAATTAACTCTAAAAGCTTTACAGAGGATCCTTCTGGGTTTTCCAGGATCATAATCATCAGCGAACAATGAACATTTCATCAGTTCTTTTCCGACATTGGCTCCATGTACCAAGACATTATCTAGAATTTCCAGAACCTCGGTAACAAAGCGACCTTCTGGTCACCACTTCTACTGTCATCACCGCCTCAATGAGGGCACCATTTCCCAAAGTGAGTTCTGTGGAATGTTGACCCACACGAGGAGACGGGTTCCACTGAGAGATAGGTTTGCGAAACTATGGGTATGGATCCCTTTCTTGAGATTCCCAGCGCACATTTCCGTCGTCAAGTCTCTGACAAATTCTTAGACAAGCCCTTCCTCCCAGATTCACTGCACCTATGAGACCCCTCTCTTTCCCTGTGTAAATGTCTAGGAGCATCCTACGAATTAGCTATGCAGTACGCTCTTAGGGACATGTGCTTCTTTTCTCCACCTTAAATAAAATTTTGGTTGTCATGTTACCATCTGTTACTAGTTGTCACAGATTTTTGAATACCAGGAGGTGCTCTCTCAGCTCCGAGGCTGCAGATCATGCCCTGGCCCTGCTGGTGCCTTCAGCATCAGGGCCTTGCGGGGGCTCTTTCTCAGGGGCCCCCCACTCGGCATAATTCCCTGTACACCCCCCAACTCATGCCTTTGCAAGCAATGCTCATCTCCTCTCTCCAAGCCCCAGTCTCCCATGCTGGCCTCTCCCTGGCATCCCTACTGGGGTGGCACGAGGCACCTCAGACTCAACACATCTCTGCTGAACCCACTGCCTTTCTCCCCCCGACACCCCGATTCTCCTCCTGTGTTTGTTCATCTGAGTGGTCGGCATCATCATGCACCTGGCTGCCCCACTTAGCACTCATGCCCTCCGGATTCAGCCTCCTACAGTTCTCTTCCATCTGCCTTCTTTACCCCAGCCTGTGGCATGGCCTCCGTGCAGCCCACCGCCGTCCTCCCTTCAATGGTGCCCACGCCCCCTAACCCAGGCTCCCACCTGCCATGCTGCACACAGCAGTCCAGGGCTCATCTTGGAAATGCAAATCAGATCCTGGGAACACCCCTCTGCTGGATCTTCTCCCTTTTACTCCCTTCCGGTCAGTTGGCCTGATACCATGAGGGCCTTCTTCTGCCTCATCTTCCCCACCACGAGTCCCTGACCCCCATCATCATTGTTTCCTTGTCTGTACCTCTGCTCTAGAAGCTCTTGAGGTCAGGGACCATGTTGGTGGCCCAGCACAGAGCCTGGCATGCAGAAACCCTTCAAAAACTAAGGGTCTGATTACAAGTTTTTGTCATTTGGCAAACGGATGTGATGAATTACATGAGCAGATTTCCTGATGTTCGACGATCCCCTTATTCCCAGGATTAACCCTATTTTATCGTGCTGGGAGATTCTTTTTCTGCATTACTGAATTAAGCCTCAGGGTTTTTTACATCTACTTTTAGAAGGAAGACAGGTCTGCATGTCGTCTTGGACATGCTACCTCTGGCAGCTTTGTATACAGGAATCACACTGGCTGTAGGAATAAATTGGGCAGACGTCAGAATATATATGTATGTATGTGCTCTGAAACGATTTCTATGGTGTTGTATTATCCTTGATAACAATTCCCTAGAAATGAATAAGAACACACTGGCAAAAACAGATAATCCAATTCTCCATTTAGAGGTAATTTTCAGAGAACTCTGAAAGTGCTGGAGAACTTGAGTTCCCCACCACGGTTATGGGACTTATTATGGTGTTTTCTAATATATTTTGGAGTCGGCTTCGAAATATTCTCATTTCCCAGGAAATCCCTGGCTTCCCAGCATCTCCTCGTCCCTGTCAGACATCCTCAACTGTTCACCTTCAGGTTCTGACACTCCTGCAAAGGTCAGACAGCTGGTCACACAGTCTATCTACCGGCCGGCAGCCATGAAGGGAAAGTCAAGAACAGCAGGGAGAAATGGCTTTGGGTGGGGACAAGTTAGCACAGAGCCCGCCGGGGCATAGTTAAAACAGACGAAGCTTTGCTTCCTTGAGCAATTGACACATTTCAGGTCAAATTGAGAGCCAAAGCTTTGCCACCACTAGGAAGCAATTAACCGTGCACTATTTCCAAATGTTTCTTTTTAACCAATATGGGGGCAACCAGGGGCAGAGGGGGCGCAAGCTGCCACCTGGTGCCCAGACTAATCTGTGGGTCTCCAACTCTTTCTACCTGCATGCCCTTGGCCGACCTGAAGTTTCCCATTTCCCCTCCAGCAGTAGAGGAAAGGGGTGGGGGTCTAACTGTGCCCACACCTCATGCCAATTCCTCAAAATTCTCAGACAACAAAGGATGCTGGCTGGAGGGCCCCAGGCGGGAATGAAAGGGCTGGAGGGAGCTGGTCTGGGGAAGGAGACAAATGGGGAGAGGGGGGAACATGTGGATAGCTGCTCCACTGGGGACAGGGGAAAGTCACCTGCACCATTCCAAAGACCCCTGCCTGTGAATGGAGGCTGGGACTGGATTTCGGGGGTAGGGTACGCCCTCAGTTTCCCTTCCCAGGGCGTACATCACCCCAAACCTGGATACACGGTTAGAGAGCCTCCTTAAGCCCTCTGATAGCCAGTCCACCTCACCTGCTGGTCATCTGGAGGGAGGGGGGAATGGGAAGGGACCCGAATGGGGGTCTTCCAGCAGCTGCCTAGTGAGGCAACTGCCCCAAATACCCTCTCTTCTGCCCGGATAAGCCTGGTGTAGGTTATATTGTGTATATGCTTTCTCATCTTTTAGTCTGTCCTTCCTCTCTCTTTTTTTTCTAGATTTGTATGTCAGAGGTTTGTGTTCACCAAAGTTCTCTTCTTGATTGGTTTAATTATATCTATTTCCTAATTCTTTAATTTCTGCTTTTCCGAAACTATCTCCCTATTTTTGTTCTCCTTAGGTTTTTCCTTTGAGGTCCTTATGGACCTTTATTCTAACATAACCAAGTTCAGCATGAGGTTCACGTGTATTTGTTCTCTCTTGTGTAATCTTGGGACGCACCTGCGAATTTGCCTCTGAATACAGCTTTGGCCACACACTGTAGGTTTTGAGCTGTAGTACTGTCACTTTCATTAATTTTCCCAGCTCTAATAATCTTCCCAGCAGGTTGTTTTTTAAATTTTCAGAGACTGAACTTTTTATTTCAGTTCATATCTCCCTCCCTTCCACCCCGTTTTAGGGCACCAAGTCAGAAAAGACAGCCTGAACAGTTTTTGCTGTATAAAATTCACTGGAATTTTCTTTACAACCTAGAGTACTTTTGTAATTTTCAAGTGTCCTAGGATTCCTCAAAAGGGAGCTATATACTTCTGTAGGGCAAAGAAAAAGAATGATGGAACTACTAATTTACCTTTATACATCATTATTATATTATTTGAAACTTCTATGCCTTTTAAAATGTAATCTGTTAAAGGTCTTAAAAAGAGAATAAAAGTCTCCCGCGGTTAGGTTTTTGCCAATTTCTGCCTTGTTCTGACAGTCTTCTTTGATATATCTTATGTTCTCCCAGGGGTGCATGAAAGAGCATAACTGGTGTCCTTCCTGTGGCCACTTCTACTTCAGAGGGACATGCTTCCTGGGGTAAAGAGAGTGGGCTCAAGAGGTACTATTCCTGGAATTCATCCGGCCACAGGAGCCCCCCATTGTCATTTTTCATACCACGGACCTTGTAAGTTGTGTGCAGTTTGATTTTACTTTTGGAGACCAAGATTCTTTGTCTTTGAGCTGAGGAGTTTTAACCCTATATCTATTTACCACACCTGATGTTTGAGTTCTGTACATACCGAGTGAAGTCAGACGATGGATTCGAGAATTTGGCTGCCAGGGTGAGAAGCCCAACTCCCCAGGAGCCAAGTGTCACTGGTGACTCACCCAGCACACCAGCAAGCCACTTTAAGCCTCAGTGTTCTTATCTGTGAAGTGGGGATCGACATACATCCGCCTCTCCATCTGCCCTTGGCTTCAGTGAGTTAACACAGGTTAAGTGCTTCTGAGCTGCCCGGCACGGGGCTCCTTCCTTCCTTGCCATCTCTCCTTTCCCTGCACCCCCTTACCTCACTGTCTCTGGGGGCTTTCCACACAGCTGCACTGATCCCCGCATGCTGCTAGAAAAGACGGCTCCAAGCTTGACAGCAAGGGGGGGGGGGAGCATGAGAGCCCAGTGAGGGCAGAAGCCACACAGCATAAGAAGAGAAGAACACGGGTGGAAGAGGTGGGAGGGAGGCGAGGCAAGGGGAGAAGTGACCTTGTGTTTCTGATGCTTTGATGCTGGGGGCATGCTGACCCTCCTGGGGCTAGCCAGTTCCTAGAGATGACCAACCACTCATGCTTTTCAAATGCAAACCAACCAGTTCAGAGCCCACACCCTCAGCCACCTCCTTCATCGGGCTCTCACCACCCTGCCCGTGTCACCCGGGGCAGGCACTGAACACCCATGGCCCAGGGTCTGCAGGAATTATCCACGCTGACCAGTCCTGCACCCACTTACTCTGGCGCACCCCATCTTTCCTGTGGAAACACAGTCCCCCACTCCCTCCACCTCCTGACCTGCCCTGGTGCCGCCCGGTGGCCCTGAGCGAGTGACAAACCAACTTTTCCATGGCAGTCACCTCCTGATTATCGGTTGACCCCTCCCACACCTGAATAATAACAAAACCTGCATTGTAAAACCAGGGGTGAGGCGAAAGGGGACCGGGAACACGAGGGTGGCAAACGAGTTTCTTGTCTCTTCCAGGTACCACGGGGCAGCTGGGGACGGGCACTGAGATTCTGGCTTTCAAAGGAGACCCGTGCGTCTCTGGAGGGGCCCGTTCACCCCACAGACATGGGGGAGTGGGGGAGGCTCACTCACCTTCCCGTAGCTCAGCAGGATTATCCGCACCAACACGACATTGATGTGGGCCCCCAGGGACTCGTCATGATAGATTTCATTGACCTGAAAGACAACGAGGGAGGCGTCAGCGGGAGCTACAGACCCGAGGACCACCTGCAGCTGACAAGGTAGAGGTAGAGAAGGAGGGGCGGGGGGGGGGGNCAACCCGCCCGCGCTGTGCCGTGCCCTCTGAAAACTGGGATGACAGTCCCCGTCTCACAAAGCTTACCGGCAAGAGGCCACATTTGTCACCACCGCTAAATCTGATTGCCCGACGCCTCCCCATGAGGTCATGAGGGGGGCCAGGGTGCGCCCCCTAAATGTGGGTCAAACTAGATTTTTTTAGTCTACAGTGAGACGACAGCTCTAAAAGCCAGTTTTTAAGAGAGAAAGGGGTTTTTGTCTCCAAAGTATGGCTTTATCTCTCACAGGCAAAGCCCGGCCAATTTGGCTCGCAGATTTGACCGGAAGTTATGGTGTGGAAGCCAAGAAGGCGGTTACATGGGGAGGTCCCGCTGCAGCTGGAGGGGGCAGGAGGGAGGAAAGGAGGGGAGAAAGACCGGGAGGCATGGCTAGGCTTCAGTTTACTCCTTCACCCCTGACCCCCAGCCCACGTCTCGCGAGTCAGAGGTGAGGGGTGGGGAACAGGGCAGAGACCGTCAAAACAGCCCTGATATTTGGAAAGAAGCCAAAAGTAAAGAGGGCTCGATTCTGCTGTCCAGGACCTGGGAAGGGACAGGTTCATATGGAGAAAGGGTGGCTTCGGAGAGAGCACAGGGGGTGCTGGCCTGCAGGAGAGGAGGGCGGACGCTGTGTGGCCACGGCAGAGAGAATAAACCCTGAGTGAGCCCAACCACAGGGCCTCAGCCTGAAGGGTCACTGCCCAGGGCAGAGCATGCAGGGACAGATGTGTGCAGATGCAGTGTGGCTAGGTCATGCACCACCCTTACCCCGAGGGAGGAGGACAGGAGATGAACAGCCCTGGTATGGGCTGAATCGCGTGCCCTCAAGTTCCTAACCCCCAACATAATGCTATTTGGAGGTGGGACATCTCCGAGGTGATTAGGGTTCGCTGATGTTATGGGAGGGGGTTCCTATGATGAGATCAGTATCTCTCTAGGAAGAGACACCAGAGTGCTCTCTCTCTCTCTCTCTCTCTCTGTCTCTTGATCTCCACCCCCTCCCTCTCTAATGTGAGGACATGGCAAGAAGGAGGCCCTGTGCAATCAGGGAGAGAGACCTCACTAAGAGCCAAATTGGCTGACACCTTGATCTCAGATTCCAGCCTCCAGAGCTATGAGGAGTTAATGTGAAATTCAGTGACCCAGCCTGTGGTATGTGGTTAGAGCAGCCTGAGCTGAGACAAGCCCAGAGTCAGAGCCTACCCTCTGACCTGACCATTCCCCCTAAAGCCTTCTGAACAGGAAAAGCCTGAGCCACCTCTCATGGGCTGGGTCACATTTTCCCCTTCTGTCCTGGAGTGAGGGTGGTGTCAAATACAAGAACTAGAAAAAGCTGACTTTTCCCTCACGTTTCAGCTTTGGTCTATCCTGCCAAGTGTGTAATGCTCCAGCCCGGCACTGAGCCTCTGATAGATTGGCCATGGGCCTTCTCAAGCTCAGCCACCCTGGCCTTTCATGGGGCCCACTACTCCCTGGGGTCTAGAGTTGCTTGGCCTTGGACTCTCCTTCTCCATGGACCTGGGCAGGTGCCCAGTAGACCCTGGAGAAAGTTATTGGCCCCACTGCATGCTAAGGATCGTGTTAGCATTTGGGATTCAGCAGTGAACCAGCCTGGAGCTGGCTCTCTGTCAAAAACAGCTCCACCATCATGACGATGCTGATGAAGACCTCGAGAGATAGGCAGAGAACCTTGAGGGCATATTAACGGGGAATCTGCCCTGATGAGGACTGGTGGGCTCCCAAAGGATGTGGCATTTCATCTCAGAGATAAGGAATGAGAAGGAGTTAGCTCAGTAAAGCAGGGATAGTGCTCTGGGCAAAGTAGCATGTGCAAATGTCCTGGGGTCAGAGGCAGTGAAGCAGGGTCTAAGAACTGGGCCAAGAGGAGAGGGCCCCTGAGGCCAGACTACACAGGTATTCAGGTAGTGAGAAGGATTCTAATTCTATTCAAAGAGCAACGGAGGATACAGAGCCCTGGGAGAAATATAATGATGCTGCATTTTACAAAGATTACTCTAGCTCCTTTATGGACCGTAGATTGAAGTGCCTATTACAGCAGTTGAGGTGTCAAGTCTGGGGCTCAGATTTGGGGACGAGTGGAGAGAAGGAGCAGATGTGAGGAGTGACGTGGCCTAGAATTGGGGGAACACCCTGGGCCTGCTCAGCCTCAACCCCTTGTTGGCAAATGGAGGCAGTCCACTCTGCACGGAGTCAGGAAGGAAAATGTCCTGGGGTCGTCTCTCAGAGCAACCCCAGAAAATGAGGGGCTCGAGGCTCCCTCGACACCCTGATAGTGCCTCTCCAGGGCCCATGCTCTAATTGCACCTCTCAGAGCTGGCCTAGGGGTGCACCCTGAGGGGGCCTGGCCCCCCGAGTGCGCAGTGGGGCTGTAAGCCTGTGGTGTTCCAATCTTTGCAAAGACAGGAAACCTGCTTTGATATTCGGAAGGGATTGGGGGCTGAGTTCACAGAAGTATCTAGATCATGTTTTGCTCTCAACAGTCCTTGGAGGCAGAATGAGAGGTAGTCAGTCCCACCTGAGCACAGGGTAAGCTGAGGCTCTGAGTGAGGGTGTGCTTGCTGGTCCCCCAACAGGGAGGGAGGGGACGCAGGGCTGGTCCCCTTCCCACTTCCTGGCCCAGATCTTGCCCGTCAGGGCCCAGCATCCTGCTCCCCTGGCCCCTGCCACTGCGCCCAAAGGTACAGTGTCCCTTGCCTCTCAGGTAAGGTGTCCCGTGTCCTTGGATACTGAGTGGGCCTGATCCTGACTCCTGATTTGGAACAGGGGATGACCAGAACCCCAGGGACCCCACCGCTCGGCGCTAAGCTCTGTGAGGCTGAGGCCCCACATCCTGCTTGGGGAGGGGTGTCTGGCCACCAAGTGGGGGTGGGACAGGGGAGCCCCTACCTTCCAAGCTCTCAACGGCTGGGCTGGGCTGTGGAGAGGCACACCCGTAGGAGAGCCAGGGAGGAGGCCAGGCCATGGGTCAGGCTGGCAGCCCCATCCCCGGTCACTTTCAACCGCAGTGAGCCTTTCACGGTTTCTCCCTTAGGAAGCCTCTGTCCCTTCCATGGGGGACACCTCTCCATACGGTCTGTTCCTCTAGGAGAGGCAGTGGGCCATGCCCTGGCCTCCCTCTACAACACCTCTCAGGGAATGTGGGGCAGTGCTGAGGAGAGGGACCCCCACCACCATCCCCCTCCACTGGCCTGAGGCGTGGGCCCTGCCCTGCCCCCCAGGGTGATGCCAGCTTTTCAGGGGGCTGTAAAGTGGCCTCAGCCCTTGGACCCAGCTGCCTTCCACTCCCCAGGGGATGCCGCACAGATGCTAGAAGCCACCGGGACCCACCTGGGCATGGAGACCACTGGGAACCGATGAGTAAAATTCCTTAATAGGAACACAGCTACAACATTTCTGCCGAGCAGACAGCTGACAGACGTGGCAAAAAGGGTCACTGAAGATGGAAGTCAGCTCCAAACATCTCTCTCACGTCGCCCGGCTCCTCCCCGACCCCAATCCCATCTCCCAGACAGGCAGGCAGGCGACAGGGGCTCCCGGGTGCATTTCTGCCTCTTGTCCTGCCCACAGCCCCACGCACTGTTCTTCAGGACGGTCACTGCTCAGCAGATCTGGCCTCCTCTTCCTCTGCTTGAAACCCTCAATGGCTCCCCAGTGTCTTCAGGAGCAGCCCCGGCCCCTTGGCCCGGCACTCGGAGCCCCCTCTAAGCTGGCCCTGGCTGGCTGCTCTGTGCTCGCCTTCAGCTACTTTGCTTGGGAGGCCCCAATCTCACAGCTCCGCCTTCTGCAAAGCCTGGCTGCTCTCTCCAGCTTCTTGTGCAATGGTTCATCCCTGGAATTCCCTCTCTCCCTCTCTGGCCCCAGAATTCTTGAAATATCTGAAAAGCATCTGAGAAAACAAAGTCATGGTAATAAATGTGTTTCAAAGCAGGGGGGGCAGTGACCCTCCTGCTTAATTCCCGTCCACTCCAAGGCCTTCTCACTGCAATCGGAATAAAATCGAAGCCCTACCACCTCCTCTCAGGTTGTCCTGGCCTTGTACACTGTGGTCCAGCCACTGGCCTCTATGCGTCTTGCACAGAGAGCCCATCCCTACCTCAGGACCTTTGCACTTGCAGTGCCTTCTGTCTTCTCATGCTTTTCCCCAACCTGACTGTCCCTGCTCACAGTACCCACTAAAGTAGTTGCTCCAAGTCTGGACTCTGTGCTTGATAGGAGAGGCACCCTTCCTCCTTGCTCACTGCTGTGTCCCCACAGTGTGGATGAATGAATAAATCAATGGGTGAGTAACTTCGGAGAATGTGGAACGATAGGAAATAGGCAAAAATGTGTGACAGTGGCAAGACCCATGGTGCCCTGTAATGACCAGGACCCTAGCTACGTGCCCAAGTGCACCCCCAACCCCACCCCGCCCTCCGGGAGACCTGTGTGCTGGGGAGGCTGCTCTCCTCTGCCCAGACCACAGGGGGAGGGGAAGCCAGGACAGTGTCCTTGAGCCCTGTCTTGAGAAATTGATCCTGGAATCTTTAAACCTTAGGGGAAAATGTTCAAAGCCGCAGCCCTTCTTTGTGCAGAGAGAGGCCAACGGCTCTCTTGTTTGGGGGAAATACACTGTGATGTGCCTTTTGCTTATGCAAAGATGAGGCCAAGTTTCTGTTCTGGAATAGACAACGAAGAAGGACACAAGCTCTGCATGATAATGTAAAAGGTTTGCCTCCTTTGTGGCACAGTTCCACCCTGGCGACCCGGGAGCCCTGGCAGGTGGCCTAAGGCTGCTGGGCAGAGGTGACTTTCCTCTCTGCTGGAAGGATCTGGGGACGGGAGGGGGCAGGGAAGCCAGGCCCAGGAGATGGGGCTCCCTGTACGCAGAACCGCCGGTGGGGTTCCCCCTCGTGCCCAACCTCCAGGAAAGTCATCACCCCTTCCCCTGCGCTGAACTTTGAAAACCGGGGCGGGGCAGCCCAGGCTTCTCCTGGCACCACACTGGGGAGCAAGCCAGGCCCGGAAAAGTCCGTCACGAGGCCTCAGGAAGCAGGGCTCACATGGTGCTCTGTGGCGTCTCTGGGGGTGTTTAGGATCCTCTGGTCTGAGGACCCTCGGGAGCAGGCGTGGGCCAACCCGGCAGAGGCCACACTGTTTTTGCCTGTGTGCATCTGCTGCCACATGAGCAGGGCGGCAAATGCCTGGTTTTATCGTGAGAACAAACACCCCTTTGCAGGTCTTCCTGCCCCGCTGGCTTCTCCACAGGGTGTCGCAGGCAATGTGAGAGCAAACACGATGCTAGCTTAGCTGCTGCTCAAAAGATCCAACTGCCACGAAATGCAAATGGGCAGGACTGGCTCGGACCAGAGAGTAAAAATGGGATGCGAGGAAGAGTCTTCCTTCAACACAGTGTCCCAGGTCCCGGCCTCAAGACCCCAAGACTCCTCCAGCGAGGGCCAAACTGTTCCTGTCCCTGGGCCCACGTCAGGCCACCCTCTGCTGGCACTGGGGATACCTCCGCAGGTATCACCCCCTCCACCCCCAGGCTTCAGTCGGATGCCCAGAGCCCAGGGCAGGCCCAGCATATGCTCACCAGGCAAACAGAGCCGACCCCTCTTAGGAAACAGGCCTGTCAATGCTAACTACTGCTCGGGGCCGCGCCTGTCTCTGTCGGGTTGCATGGGGTCTAGCATGGGCTCAGCCACCGGCCCGCTGTGATGCGGGGCCTCATCGCTCAGGGTGTTAGCAGCACCGGCTTCAACGCTGTACCTAAAGCATCTAGCAAAACCCCAGGCATGTGGGACACGCCCAGGCTTCACTCTGGGGCCCACCAGGGGCTCTCCTCTGGGTCGCCGGAGTGCACGCCAGGCATTTTCCAAAGCCCACGCTGCTGCCTGCCGTGTGTGTGTGTGTGTGTGTGTGTGTGTGTGTGTGTCCCACATCGGGGGGTGGGGGGGATCTCCCTGCCAGGTGGTAAGGGACGGCCACACCACCCTGTGGGGCCTGACCTTCCCACTCACTGGCCAACAACTCATCAGAAAGGGGGTAATGCTGCAGAACAAGGGAGGGACAGACTGCTGAGGCCATAGGCCAGGGACTGGTGTCTCTCCCCCCCCGCCCCTTCCCCCCCAGAGGCCACTGTTTGGATGCCCCTGAGAGAGAAGGAGCAGAGAGAAGGCAGGGATCTTGATTCTTGCGGGCATCTGCCATGGCCCCGGGGAGCCTGGGGACATGGCCTGTATGTCTGGCCTTCCCCTGAGCTCCTCGGCACTTGACCCACAGCCTTGGGGATTCGACGCCCCCGGAGTCTCCTCCAGAGGAGGCATTTTGGGGTGGGGCCCACGGTGGAAAGACCTCGCGGCATCCTCGCCTCCCTCGCCAGTCTTGGAGTCTGAGAGGCACGACCTCCGCCCCTGGGATGTCATCTTTGTCACCAGTGTCCAACCGGGCACCACGATGTCATCAGAAAACGATTTTTTTCCCCTTCCTACTGTGAGTCACATTTTTCTGCTGTCCTATCACCATTTTGACCCAAAGAAAGAGAGGGAAAATGCCATTCATGAGGAGGGCTGGTCACGGCACATGGGAAGCCCCGGGGACAGAAGTGTCCTGGTTGATGAAGAGGGTCACGGGAGGGGCTGAGGGCGAGGTAGGAAGCCAGAGCCAGGTCATGGTGCCCCACCCGCTTCTGCTTCCCACACACCTTTTGGGTCCAGCACATAGATTGTGAGGGCTACAGGCCTGCTTCCCACTTGGGCTCTGAGCAGAAACTGCATCATGAGAGTGGGGTCCGTTGCCAATGTGGCACTAAATGCAAGGTGAGGAATGGGGTGGGGGAGCTGGTTTGAGTGAACTGCTCTGAGTACCAGCTGACCCCACCCCCACCCCAGAGGGGTGTAGATGGGCTCCAGACCCTCCTCTCTCACGCTGGCCAGGGTGGAGAGTGGCTGGCTATGGGCTGGGAGAGGCTGCAGAGGGGACAAGGCATCCCCGCAACTGACCTGGACCAGGTGGGGCCCAGCACACCTGAGCCATCCAGGTAGAGAGCCCAGGGCCAGACCTGAACCCCCCCCCGCCATGGTGAGGGCTCACGCCAGCCTCCCCACTGCTACTAGGGTCCCAGGGGGTCTCCATGTGATGGGAGGCACTGACCCAGAAGAGATGGAGAAAAGCAGGACAGCTTAGACGGTCACCTGTGTCCCCGGCACAGGCGGGACTCACGAGGAATTTGGAGGTGCCAGCAAAATTCAGAAGCTCTGGTCCAATCCTACCCTTCGGCAATACACTCACTGCCAGGCTTGTGGGCCACTGACATGTCCCTCCCCGAGAGTGATTCACTGGCGGTTCTGCACCATTCCTAACAGCTGAACGTAAGGAGCTACCCTGAATGCGGGAGGAACAGGCCTGGCCTTGCGTGCGGCACGTGGCCCTTGGCACGGCCAGAATCCGCTCAAGTCACTGAGCCCCCCAGGGGCCGAGCGGTGTGCTAACTGCCCGGGGCCCAGGCTCAGACCAGCCGCCCAGAACCGAGCGCAGACAAAAGAAGACAGAAAGGCACCCCCCACCCTGTGCTTCACGGGGAGCCCACAAGCAAAGGGAGAGAGTTCCTGTCGCCAGGCTAGGGCAGGAAGGAGGGCACCGATGCCCCGCCCCGCACTGGCTGTCACCTGCTCCCCAGGCCGTGCCCCGTGTCCCACGTTCGCTTGGAGGACACTCCCTCGGGGCTGGCTGTGCTAACTCAGATGCTGCTCCCTTTCGGGCTGTTTCCTCTGCGGCACCATCACCGTCTCGAATGCCCCCATTTGTTGGCTGGTTAGCCGCCCTCTCCCTCCTCTGCACCCGTGCCCGAGGACTGGGGTCTCGTCTGCGTCCATGGCTGGTCTGTCCTCAGTGCCCAGAGCCTGTTAGGTCTGAAAACTTTAGGATACAGCCTGAGCACCCTGCCTCAGAAGGCCACCCTGCCCCGAAGGCCGGAACATCTCCGATTCCGGGGACAAGCCTCGGGTGTGGTCCCCTCTGCGGGGAATGGCACCAACTCCGGGCTCCCCTCCGCTGTGACCTTCTCCCCACCGGGTGGAGGGCATGGGCTGTGCCTCCGGCCAACAAGGCCCTTGTCCTCCTTCCTGACCTAAAGCAGGGTGAGCATGTCTCCATGACAGTCACGCTGCTCGAGGACAAGAGCTGGGCTGGTTTGGCAGATGTCACCGACCAAGGAATGGCTGTGGCACTTTGTTGGGAAGCGGTGGCCTTCCAAGCCCTGTGCCACGTGCTTCCTCACGTCATCGCCTTTCACCTCCCACACCCTGCAAGTGAGCATTATTACCCCTGTTTTACCAGTGGGGAAACTGAGGCCCAGAGAAACTGAGAAACACACCCACAGAAGCACAAGTGGGAACTGGGGCAAAGGCTTTTGAGAGCAAGTTAGCAAATCTGCTGAAATTAAAACCATGCATCCTGATGACCAGATGATTCAAACTTCTAGCATCTAGGAAGGGGACGAGGACCTTCTGGGATGTCTTTTCCCTGGACAGGTAGAGTCTATGTTTTTTAGTTTAAGAAAGAGAGGGAGAGAGACAGAATCCTAAACAGGCTCTGTGCTGGGCTCAAACTCACAAACCATGAGATCATGACTTGAGCCGAAATCCGAAATCAAAAGTCTAATGTTTAACCGACTGAGCCACTCAGGTGCCCTGAGTCTATATTTCTTAAGGGAGTCTGGGGGCGCCTGGAGGGCTCAGCTGATTAAGCGTCCGACTTTGGCTCAGGTCATGATCTCAAAGTTTGTGAGTTTGAGTCCCACGTTGGACTCTGTACTGACAGCTCAGAGCCTGGAGCTGCTTCAGATTCTGTGTCTCCCTCTCTGCTCTTCCCCTGCACTCTCTCTCTCTCTCTCTCTCTCTGAAAAATAAATAAATATTAAAAAAACCTTAAGGGAGTCTGTAGGACCATAGTCACTTTATGAGAATTCACTCACTCATTTATTCAAAAGACATTTACTCAACACCTACTACATGCTGGCCCTTTGCTGTGTGTGGAACATGCAAATCAGGTAAGCAGACCCTCTGAATTTGACATTAAGCGTGTGACACCTTCGTATGCACTCCTAAACCCTCTGAGACACACACCACACACCCCTGCTGCAGGGGAGAGGACCCCTCAGGACCCTGCACCGTACCCCAGAACGGAGCAGGCAGGCCGAGAGTGGGGGCTCAGACCAGGAGCCCCGTGCAGTGTCATACTCTCTGCTTTCAAGGCCCGGCTGTCACCTCCTTGCCAGAGTCTGCAGAGACAAGGTCCGCAGCTGCCGCAAGCTGTCACCAAGGAGTGACGACGCCTGGACCTCCTTGTCCACAATGACGCGGACTCCTGCTTTGACAACGGTCGGTTCTCCTCCCTTGGGAGGCCAAGGACAAGCTGCTCCCAGACTCCCACATCGGCTGTCAGTCGGCCTCCTGAAGAGGGCAGGGAGGGCGGCTGGCAGAACCCTGGGGGTGAGCGCAGGGCTCCACACTCCTCAGGGAGGAAGAGGCGGAGGTAAGGCCAGACCAAGGTACCTCCCCCTCTTACATCATCATGGCTGGGGGGCGGGGCATGGGAGGGGGCAGGTGCCTATTGTCCACCCCGCCCCCACTGGAATGTGACCTCCATGCAGGTAGGACGCTCCCCCTCCCCAGGCTTCCCCACCCCCACATTCCAGCACCTAGGGCTGTGTCTGGCACGGGTCAGGTGCTCTGTAAACATGTCCCGAGTGGGAGACTGTGTGGGCGAGCGAGAAAATCTTAGGACAGGAAGACACAATAGAAGGAAAAGCCGGGGCAAAATACCAGGAGAGGGGAAGTAGATGGAAAACAGGCTGGGGCGCGGGCTCGTGATGTCAAATGTGGGAGACCAGAGACAGCCAAGGTGGAACGTGCCTGGCTCTTCCTCAAGGAATCAGGAGTACTCACTCTTCAGGCCAGGACGGCGGGGAGGGGCCAGGCACCTGGGCCAGCTCCCCACTGAAGGCCGGTCTTCCCACCCTTACGTGAATCCCCGTCTGCCATGTCCCCTCCTCCCCCCGCACCAGCAGGCCTCTCTGAGCCTTGGTGACCTTATCCAGCAGAGCGAACTCACGGGCCACTGGGCGCAATGTAGAGACAGCAGGTGAGTGACTCCTCACATGGCAAAACTCAGTCTCCTCACCTCATGCTGTGGGGGGAGGCGTTTCCCATAACATAAGGCATAAGCCCCAAACTCTTAAAGAGAGAAGTTTCTCTTTTCAGACCTCAAACCAACCTCATGGCTCCCCTGTCGTACTATGGTGGGACCCCAGGCATCATTCCTTTTTGTGCCCCTTGGCCTGACGCAAAAGGCTTGGCCAACCTCATTTCCTGCCTCACGCCAGCACCCTACATCCCAGGGGGGTCCCGACCTCATGTTATGATGTGGCAATGCCACCAGGCCTTTGCACATGCTGTCTTACACCTGCAGCAACAGTGGCATACACCAGCCTCCTCTCCTCGTTAACCCCAGCCTCTGCCTTAGAGGCAGCTCAAGTGGCCTTCATCGGAGGCACTCTTCCCTGTGACCCAGAATGCCGCATATTTGCACAATCAGCACATGTATTAACCAGGGTACAATTATTCTTCCCTTCCTTGCTCCCACCCCTCGCACGATCCAACTTTTTTGAGCACAAGGACATGACCGCTGGCCCCTGTACCTCAGTGCCCAGAACGTGGCCCGATTTAGACCAGGGGTTCAGAGAGCACCCACTGCACCAACACACAGCCAGGAACAGCTCGCGTCCTCAGGATGCCCTCCATGGGCCCCGCACTCCGCAGAAAGCGCTTTCCCGGTGTTTCACTCGAGTCATGCTCACGACAGCACTGGGAGGTGGCACTAATTATCCCCCATTACAGGACACAGCAGGGCAGGCCGTGCCTCCCTTCTTCCTGGCCAGAAGGAACCGTCCACCAGCTGACCGGCCAGACTTATGTCCTGTGGTCATGTTCTGATTCACTTGTGCAGTGTGAGGTCTTAATTTCAATTTGTTGCTGACATTGAAAAATAATTAGATTTCCCATAAAAGTTGGATTTCTAGTTTCTCATGGAAAAAAAAAAAAAACCAAAACCAAACAAACCCCAGAGCTGGCAACAGTGGGTCTGCTCATTCCTCCATGACCACAAGTGAGTGGGACCCAGAAGGGGATCTCTGGGGAGGGGGTCGTGCCCTCTCCTGTTGCCCCATCCCCACCACCCCCTCCTGCTCACAGCCACCTCACCTGGGCTGATGCCTCCCCGCCTGTCCTGCCAGCTGTGAGATGTGCCTTCTCTTAGGCATTCTATCAGCTTCACGCACACCACTGACCCCGATAACTCTACCTCCTAGCAGTGCACAGGCCGTGCTCTCAGGCCAGTGGGACACACACGAGGTGGCAGAGCGGTACCCAGAATGCCCTGCTGCAGCCCAGGGTGCAAGCAGCCCCCAGGGCCTGGGGAGCTGCCGAGCAACCATGGGAACTTCTGCTCCCCGTTCTCCCACCCTGTGCTACGGCCAAGCCCATATGTGTCCCCCTTTGCCTGAGAGCTCTGTCTGCCTACTTGCCTCCAACTTAGGGCAACCAGGTTTCAGGGTCCGGTTTCAAAGCTGTTTTTCTCTTTCCCAGAAATCATAGCCAGAGACACGTGAATGGGGACTTGGGGCACTGCCTTCACCCTGGCTAGCTTGCAGCTCCGGGGCCTGGTCACGAGGGGACACCCTCCCCCAGCTCTGTCCCGGGGGATCAACAGAAAACATTCCTGTTCCTGCCACTGCTTTCCCCACCATTGCCACACGGCCCCAACATTCTTGGAAGTTGGTGAGAAAGGGAGTTTGCATGCCTTTGATTGTTTGCAAACCCTGGCAAGTCTTTGATAAACCCAGGCCAATTTCTGGATTAAATTAGAAAAGAAAAGAGGAAAAATATCTGAATCCTGGCATAGAGAGAGATCATTCATTCAACAAAAGTTGTTTAAGAACATACTGTACAAGGGATTGTCCCTGGGCTGGGGGGGGGGGGGGGGTGGAGGTCAAAGGGTATGGCCTCTATTAGGAAAGCGTGGAAGTTTCTTTGGAGTGCACATTCTCAGTAGGCTTAGGGAGTGTGTCTGCCCTCAGCAGACGGGATGCTTTGGGGGCTCAGGAATTCTTCCAGAACATAAGCAGCTAACACAGCAGGGAGAGACGGCGCTGTCTGCCCAGAAATCTGCTCTTCCTACTCTGCTGTTTTAACATGGCTATTAAGATCGGCTCGCTTAATTGCTTGAAAAAGAGTCCCCAGAATGACCTCACAAGTCCACAGAGCCGGCAAGGCTAAGGCGGGGTTGGGGGTGGACTGAGGTCTGAGCAGGGAGAGGAGTGGAGCTCAGCTCAAGGGCAAGGTCCCTGACGATGGCCTGCAGGAAAGGGTTGCTCCAGCTGCAGAGGACTGGAGATCTGCTGAGGGTGAGGGGAACCTTGTCTCCTAGGGACTGTGCTGGCCTTTATGGGTTCCTAGAGTATGTGGAAGGTTCAAAGATGATGAAAGCAAGGGCAGGGCAAGGCAAGAGCTCTGCCAGTTGGTAAAAGCCAGGATTCAGGTGCAGCTGCTTCTGACTCCAAAGCTGGTCCTATTCTCTACCAAGTGCTTCACAAATAAGTACACCCAGTGTACAGATGCAACGGGATGTGAATGTCAACTCCAGAGTGCTGGGGCCACAACTCAAGGTGAGCACAAAGCACGTGGGAGATTTCTTTAGAGCCTGATACCAAATATTTCATGAGTGCCACTGAGTGACTGTTTTCAGCCACCTACCTCTGTCCCAGCTGCTCGGCTGTTATTATCACACAAAAGCAGCCACAGACAATTCACAAGTGAACAGGTATGGCTATATCCCGAAACTTTATTTAAAAAAAAAAAAAAAAAAAGGATGACAGGCCAGATTTGGCCTTTGGGTTGTATTTTTGGCAGCCTTTAGCATCTTTGTTTATCTGGAAAAATCATGTGAATTTTGCTTTAATTCAGTAGAAATATGCCAAAGCTTAGTTTAACATAAAATTGATGTTTTAAAATGTTGGCCGTCCAAAAACAGTGCCAATTCCAGAGCAGACATGGGTGGCCTGGGCGGCCTCCAGAAGACATACCCAGAGGTAAAGAGAGGATTGTGGGCCACCTTCTGAGGCAAGGCATCACCCACCACAATGGTCGGCCTCACATCCACAAGGAGTACAATCGGACCAGCAGCCCAGATAGGAAACTGTAGATCTTTGTGGATGTTCAGACCCCAAGCAACACATCAAGGCCTTTGGTGTCTCAGGGAAGAACAGGATTTTTTAGTGCTTTAGCTAAAGGCAAAACCCACACGAGAAGGCTTCCTGGGTCTTGGCCCCAAGTTGTAGATTTCTTGAAGTCTTGTCACAAATTTTACTCTACTTTTTTTTTAAGTTTATTTATTTTGAAAGAGGCAGAGAGAGAGTGCTAGCAAGGCAGGGGCAGAGAGAGAGAGGGAGACATAGAATCCGAAGCAGGCTCCAGGCTCTGAGCTGTCAGCACAGAGCCCGATGTGGGGCTTGAACTCATGAACATGATCGTGAGATCATGACCTGAGCTGAAATTGGACCCTTAACTGAATCATGGCTCTGGTCTGCCCCGAAGGTGCTTGTCCCTGGCCTCCCATTCACCTGAGCCGGGAGGAAAGCCATCATGTGCACCTGGGAAGGTAACTGGGCCTCCCATGAACATGGGGGCTGCCTCCAGGCACACGCTGTCACACACCAGGCCTGGAGGCAGGGACCAGTTCAAGGACTGGCAGAGCAGGCCTGTGAAAACGGGGTGACTCCTCAACATTCCCAGCAGGCATGTTCAGGCGTGCTGACTGCAGCCCAGCTTGGGAGCACCAGGCTCGGCGGGGGGAGCACTTTCCTAAGGAGAAAGGGGGAAACAGGACAGTGGTTTCCAGGGCACTAGGAGAGCCCGTGGAAGAGGGGAGTCCTGGGCAGAGGGAAGCTCCTCATTCCCAATGCTGGGTCCAGTGGAGGCCACAGCATGAGCCACGGTTGAAGGCTGCGAGGAGCAGGAATGGGATGTGGCAGAGAGAGAGCCACATCTAAGCAGGGAGCCCGGGTGGGGCCCAGCCGCGGCGCGGGAATAGGGGGCCTGGAGCAGCCGGCCTGGCCAGACAGCCCACATCTCTGCTCACGGCTCACGGTTCTGCTCTCACAGCCCTCCCAGTGCTGGGAAGGAAGCCCTTCCTCCCACAAGCGGTGGATAGAAGCCCTCAGAGGGGCTTCGCAGGCTCTCTGACTAGGCCAAGGGCCCCTGGGCCCGAGGGACGGGGCCTCTTCCTGGGTTTGCTAGCAACCTTTGGAGCTCTGGAATTTGGGAGCTAAAGACCTGTGTGAGGGCCCCAGAGGATGAGGTCACTGCCCACGATCTGGCCCCAACACCCTCTGAGGCACAGCTGTCTTCATCTGGACAGAAAGCTGAGAGTGTGTGTAGCTTTGGGCTGAGAGCTCTGGACAAGCAGAGGATGGAGAGGGGCCACGGAGAACGGGGCCCGAAGCAGGAACCACAGGCCACATCAGGTGTCTGGACGTGGTCAGGCCGGGCAGCGGGGTCTCAGTGCAGGGCTCATGTTGCTGAGTTCATGGGCCGGCGGCCAGGGCCTGTACCCAGAAGGGCCCCGCACTTGGGGTTTAATGTTCTGCTGTCTTGACACTCTTCATCATTTCACCTTTGAATGTGTGTTTTGTAAGTAAAATCCAACGGGATGGTGAGGCCTTGGCTCACGAGTGGTCCCGCCTCCACAGGACAAGGCCTTGGCCTCCCAACCCCCTGCACTGTGGTCACTGCCACCCTCTGCCCTGGGCAGGGGCCTGCATGCAGGTGAAAGGTGGGTGCACGTGCCCCGTGGCCGCTTGGGCCAGGACACAGCAGTGGTGGTCCCGCGCAGGGCAGGCAGCCCCACACGGGTCTCGGTAGAGGCGAGCCTCTCGTGCACTCCCATCAAGATGCTAAGGTGTAAAAGGCCTTGACAGCCCTCCCTGGGTTGCGGCGGTGGGCCTGAGGGAAGGGGGAAGTGCCAGGCTCAGTGTCCCCAGACCCCACCCCGTGCCAGGGCACCAGCATGAAGTGTTCTTCCAGGGCCAGCAGTCAGGGGACAAAGCGGCCGTCAGGCCCAGAGGACGTATCTCCTGTAGCTGGCTGGGACCCGGGGCGCCTGTGAGAATCTGCGAGAGCACTCCCTCTGCTGGCTCCATTCCTGAAGGCTCCTTCTTCCTCCTTCCAACCTTTCTGAGTCTGGCTTGTGTTTTGTCTGAACTTCCGGCACCCTCATGAACCATGAAATACAAATCTGTTTAATTTTGGTGATTCCACGTCCAAGTTAAATGCTGTAATATCTGCACTTAAAATAAGCCTTGTACGGGGCATCCGGGTGGCTCAGTCAGTTAAGCATCTGACTCTTGATTTTAGCTCAGGTCTCGATCTCACGGTTCGCGAGGCCTAGCCCTAGTCAAGCTCCATGCTGACAGCACAGAGCCTGCTGGGATTCTCCCTCTCTCTGCCTCTTCCCTGCAAAGGCGCATGTGCTCTTGTGTGCTCTCTCTGTCAAAATATATAAATAAACATTTAAAAAACAATGATACTATAAAATAAGCTTTGTACAATATAAAGGTAAATTCATGATAATACTTTAAAATTCTAATTTTTCATTGCTTAGAGCGACAATCAGTAGATGATTTTTAAATCCTGACAAGTTGAGAGACAGAGGCCACAGAAAAAGGAAAAGTCTTTATATGTACCTTTTAGGGCACTTTTTCCTGATCTTCAAACAAGAGAGCCACACTTTCATTCAGCATGGGCTCCATGGGTTTGGTAATCAGAGACATTCTGGGTCATTGATGTGGCTGAAGTTGGCAAGAATGGCCAGGTGGTCAGTGCGAGGCCTTGGGTTTGGGAAACGGTTGCTGGCAAGAAGCCATGGGCGTCGGCCAGGGTGACCAGGGCAAAACTGCAGAAGATTGACGTCTGGGGAAGGGCGTGAAGTGCCAAACATGGCACCCAAGGGAAAATCCAGGGAGAGAAAGATCTCAGGACACGACTACACACAAAAATGTAAACCATCTCAAACCACCCCAAAACAAAATAAAGGGCAAAAAACAAAACGACAGAGAATATTTTCCACTCACATGACAGACAAAAAGTGAGCCTATTCAAATATAAATGTTCTTCAAATTAACAGAAAGAAATTAATTTCCCAATAGAATAAAGGACATAAATAGACCAATCCTAAACATGTAAGATGACTGCTGTTTTAAAGTATATATATAATGTTATAGATGCAACTTCATTACCATCAAATAAATACAACTTCAAGACAAAAAGTATATCCCAGCTATTGCTTTCAAATTACTATAGCTAAAAAGGACTCAGTGGTAGGAGAAAGAAGGGAGACAGGCATTTGCTCAGTGGGGCATGAATAGATGAAACCCTAAGAGAGAACATTCTGGCACAGAAAGCTTTAAAATGCCCACACCTGTTGACCAGGGACTACACTTTTAGGGACTCAGTTTAAGGAAACGGTAGTGGATGAAGGATAGATTTAGCTGTAAGGATGTTCATTTCAGCTAGTGGCCGATCTGACCTCTAATAGGGAAATAAATTTTATGTGACTATGTCCTATCAATAATTGGTTACATAAATGGCATGCTATGTGATGCAATGTGATGCCACCGTTAAAATGAGGTAATAGGCAATAATCAGTAGGTGAAAACATTCACATACCTGCTGGATTTATATTCTCATTTTACATCATAAATAATTATACTGTCTCTGTTAAATACAGTATCTTTTTTTAAAGATTTATTTATTTTTGAGAGAGAGAGAGAGAGAGCACAAGCAGGGGAGGAGCAGAGAGAGAGAGGGAGACACAGAATCTGAAGCAGGCTCCAGGCTCCACACTGTCAGTGTAGAGCGCGATGTGGGGCTTGAACCCATGAACAGTGAGATCGTGACCTGAACTGAAGTCAGATGCTGAACTGATGGAGCCACCCAGGTCCCCCCAAATACAGGATCTTTTAATAAACAAAGAATGTTAGTTTCTGGATTTAGGGAGGAAAGGAAGGAAGTGACCTGGCAGGAGGTGCTGGAGTGGGTTGGTGGGGGTGGGGGGTCTGAATGCCGTAGGACATTTTCTGCACCCAGATGACTCTTGTGATGTTTAGCAAATATTTCCAACCCTTCTCACTCTCCAGAGAGTCTTGGATACAGAGAGGGATGGATTGATTAATTCCCATTTCCCTATGAAAAAATGAATAAAATGTCTGGCCCATAAATGCAGGAAGGAAGTGGCACCTCTCGAGATTTCCCACGGCCCTTTTGGTCACATCCAAGTCTCTCTCACCATCCAGTGACTGGCCTTGCTCACCTGCAACTTCCCTTCCTACCTGGGCCCTTTGTTCCCAAACACCAGCCCTTTCTCACGCTTTCAAATGTTCTGACCTCATTCTTGCCTCAGAACCTTTGCAGTGCCCATTCTCTCTGAACACTCCATCCTGCCTCTTCCCACAGTCATCCACTATCATTCAGGTCTTAGCTGCAATGTTACTTTCTATGCATGTCCTTCCTGACCACCTGCATAACGTGGCCCATGTTTCCCCGCCCTTCTCCTTTCTCCATCTCGCTATTTCATTTCTTTCATTGTCCTTATCTGAAATCATCTCTTTTCACCTGAATATTCTCTGTGCCCCCACCAGAATGTAAGCTATGGCTGTGTCCTGTCATGCTCATGGCTATACCCCTTCCCTGACATACAGGACATGCCCAATGAACATTTGTTGATGGAATGGTCAAGGGCCAGGTGTATTAGTCAGCACAGGATGAGCTCTGCTGCATAACAAAGTTTCTACCACATCAGCAGCAAACACAGTGAAGCCGGATGTGTTTCCTTATACATATCACAGTCCAGCGGAGGTTGGGGGGTCCTGCCCCATTCTGTCCCTGCACTTACTGGGGCATACGGCTTCCAAGGTCACTGTGTTAGGGAAAAGAAACAGAGGGGAGGGACACACTGGCTCTTAACTGCCTTGCCCAAGAGGTGACACACATCACTTCCTTCCACATAGGCCATTAGATAAAACGAGCCACACAGCCGCAAGTTAGGTACAAGGGAGGCTGGTAAATGGGAGGAAGGAAGAGAGCACATGGATATCGGAGGAACCTGAAATGTTTATGTCACACCAGCCCCACATCCCAGCCCAGACTTTTCCACAAAGGGGCCCCGAAGGGAGCTCTGCAAGCAGAATCACCCTGAACAATGAGGAAAAACAGCCCTGCTTAGAGCTGCCAGGGTCCAGCCATCCCCGCCTCCTGTCCACCTCGGCCCCTGCTTCTCCCCAGAGCCTGCCTTCAGAACCCCCACCAGAACCCCTGGTCCTCCACAGGGGACAGGCTGTGTCCATCCAGGGCTGGCCCCCATGCCTCGGATGCTGCAAGTGTTTCCGCCCTGGCCCTGGCCCTGGCTCTCTTCACACTGACCAAATGCCTCACTTGGAGCGCAGTCCGGGCCAGCTGCCGCCACATCTGTCCTCCACGTTGCTGCTTTGGCTCCAGGGCTGGGAAGCCCCGTAACCAGCTGTGTACTTACAGGGAGAGGGAGGTCTGGCCCTAGAAGGCCTGGCCGGGGCTCCGGCCATAGCTCCATGTCAGCCAGACCCTCGGGGTCTCAGGGCCACTGTCCAATACGGTGGCCACTAGCTACAGTGGTGATCTTCATCCAAATGTCCATTAATTACAAATGAATTGAATTACCACCGGACGGCTACTCTCAAAAATAACAAGAGCTGATGAGGACGGGGAGAGATTGGGAAGGGATGTAAAATGGTGCACCACTATGGAAAACAGTGTGGAGGTTCCTCAAAAAATAAAAAAACTGAGCTACCACAGGGGCGCCTGGGAGGCTCAGTGAGTTAAGCGTCCGACTTCCACTCAGGTCATGATCTCGAAGTTTGTGAGTTCAAGCCCTGCGTCAGGCTCTGTGCTGACAGCGCAGACCCTGCTTGGGATTCTGTGATTCCCTCTCTCTCTGCCCCTCCCCCACTTGCTCACGTGAGCGATCTCTCTCTCTCTCTCTCAAAAATAAAATAAATAAACGTTAAAAAAATAGAACTACCATATAATCCCGAAATTCCATTTCTGGGTATATACCCCAAAATACTGAACAGCAGGGACATGAAGAGATATTTGCACACCCATGTGCAAAGCAGCACTATTCACAATCACCAAGAAGCAGAAGCAACTCAAGTGCTTGTCGACAGATGAACGAACAGACACAAGGCAGAGGATACACACGACGGGACCTTACTCAGCCTTGAGAAGGAGATTCTGGCGCATGCCAGAACATGGACGAAACTTGCAGGCATTGAGCTAAGTGAAATAAGCCAGTCATGAAAAGATAAGTACCACATGACTCCCCTTATATGAGGTACTTAGAGTAGTCAGAACCATAGGGACAGAAAGTAGGAGGGTAGTTTCCAGGGGCTGGGGGAGGGGACAGTGGGGAGTTACCGATTAATGGGGACAGTTTCAGGTCTGCAAGGTGAGAGAGTTCTGGGGGATGGTGGCACGACTGTGAACATAGTTAATGTCCCTGAACTGCACACTTTATTTATTTTTTTAATGTTTATTTATTTTTGAGAGAGGGAGAGAGGGAGTGTGAGTGTGGGAGGGGCAGAGAGAGAGAGAGGGAGACACAGAATCTGAGGCAGGCTCTAGGCTCTGAGCTGTCAGCACAGAGCCCGATGCGGGGCTCGAACCCACAAACCATGAGATCATGACCTGAGCCGAAGTCGGACTCTTAACCGACAGAACCTCCCAGGCGCCCCAATGAACTGCACACTTAAAATGGTGAAGGTGGTCAATTTCTTTTTAAATTTTTTTTTAATGTTTTATTTATTTCTAGGAGAGAGAGAGACAGCGTGAGCAGGGGAGGGTCAGAAAGAGAGGGAGTGACAGACTCTGAAACAGGCTCCAGGCTCCGAGCTGGCAGTCAGCACAGAGCCCGACGCGGGGCTTGAACCCACGAACCGCGAGACCATGACCCAAACAAAAGTCAGACGCTTAACCGACTAAGCCATCCAGGTGCCCTGAAGGTGGTCAATTTTATATGTATTTTACCACAATTAAAAAATATTTTAGGGGCGCCTGGGTGGCTCAGTCAGTTAAGTGTCCAGCTCTTGATTTCAGCTCAGGTCACGATCTCATGGTTTCACTGCTTCCAGACCCAGTGCACTGACAGTGTGGAGCCTACTTGAGATTCTGTCTCTCCCTCTCTCTCTGCCCTTCTCCCGCTTGTGCTCTCTCTGTCTCTCTCAAAATAAATAAACAAACGTGAAAACAAGTTTTTAAGTTAAAATTTTAAAATTCCATTGAAGATAAAATAAGGTAGAAAGTCAGTTCTCCCATCGTGTCAGCCCCATGTTGAGTGCTCAGGGGCCGGCTAGGGGCACTGGACAGGGCAGAATCGTGGGCATTCCCAGCACTGCGGAAGGTTCCGCTGGACAGCATTGCTCGGGAAGCTCATCCTTTCTCACTTATTCACAATTTCTCCATCTCCCTCCTTCCCAAGACCAGGAAAGCGGCATGACTTCCATCAGCCCCTGGGGACCCTCTCTCGGGTGTGCGCAGTCCTAAATGAGGACACGGGGCCTTATGGGTATTAACTGTCAGGGCAGCACACGCTTAAACAGGGAACCTCATCTCCCCGACCACACTGGGAGGTAGAGCTCAGGTTAGGGGGGCAGACATCCCCCCTTTCCCCCTGGACCCCAGGCTGCTGGCCATGCCCCAGGACAAGCATGCGTCCAATAAACGTTTGCTGGGTGCCACAGGGAAAAAAGACATGACCCAACTATTCTTCCTCAGCTCCTCCAATTTGTCTCATAAAATACTTTTTTTTTCTATGATAGAATACGTTTCACTGTAGGAATTTTTGTATTTCTCAGGCTTTCCAAGAAACTAACCAAATTGTCCTCTTACCCGAAGTTGGGATACCGTCGGATCACGAAGGTGGAGATGAATAAACTGAAGTTAACTGGCAAAAACGATAGGAAATTCTAGACTTCCTCCTACTGGCTCAGGCAGCACCAGATGTGTGGGACAGAGGGACCCTTCACACCAGGTTAATGGTGGGGCCAGGCGTTAACTAACCGAAGTGTGACATAGAATAAATATCTACTGGTCTCTCCCCCAGTCCCTGACACAGACCTGTAGTTTCCGAGTGACAGGGGTTATTCACAACGAGCCCCTTTCAAGAGTACCTGAGTTTATGCTAACGAGATGACTCTTGCTGGGCCCTAGATGGCTTCAGGATGGGGATGGGGGAGCAGCTGCCTAAGGAACCAACCAGGTGATCAGAAGGTTGGAACTTTCAGCACTGCCTCTGCCCCCCTGCCCCCTGCCCTGGGCTCCCGGGGGAAAGAGGAGCTGGGGATTGAGGTCAATCACCCATGGCCAATAACACCTCCACAAAAACCATAAAGTGCGGAGTTCTGAGAGCTTCCAGGCTGATAAGCACACCCAGGTGCTGGGAGGGTGGTGTGCCCAGGAGGGCAGCGAAGCTCTCAGCCCCTTCCCACCAACTTGCCCCATGGATCTCTTCTATTTCATTGTTCCTGAGTTGCATCCTTTATCTATACCAGCGATAGAAAGTAGGGCTTTCCTGAGTTCCATGGACCGTCCCAAGCAAACAGTTGAGCCCAAGGAGAGGGTCATGGGAACCCCTGATTTATGGCTGGCTGGGCCTTCTGACCAGGTTGTACCGGTCACAGCCCAGGACTTGTGAGTGGCATCTGAGGTGGGGCCAGTCTTGCCGGACTGAGCCCTTGCCTGTGGAGTCCGTGCTAACTCTGGGTAGTTAGTGTCGAAAGCACTCAGTGGGGAAAACCCACACATCTGGTGTCAGAAGAGCTGGTGTGAGTACAGAAACCAGAGACTTTCCCTTCCACGGGACTTTCAGCCGGGCTGGAAGGCAGTGTAATTCTTGGGGAAGAGCACATATGTTCAAGGCAGGCAAGAGTTTTTTCTATCCACTCTCTCACAGAGTTAGTGTGAGGGTTGCCTAAAATAACACACGCTAAGTGCCCATGGGGGCCTGGCACGTAGTCACTCAGTAAGAGCTCAATTATTATTACTGTTGTTTTCACTACATTAAAGGTACATTTCGAAAGTGAGATGAGATTAAATATGACAACAGTCTCCAAAATAAAATATGCTTGGGGCACCTGGGTGGCTCAGTCTGTTAAGCACCAACTTCAGCTCAGGTCACGATCTCATGGTTTTTTAGTTCAAGCCCCGTGTCGGGCTCTGTGCTGACAGCTCAGAGCCTGGAGCCTGCTTTGGATTCTGTGTCCCTCTCTCACTCTGCCCCTCCCCGGCTTGTGCTCGGTCTCTCTCTCCATAAATAAGTAAATAAATAAATAAACAAAACAAAATAACATACACTCTGCAAAGCTGACTCTGCCCTACTTTGGGGATGAGAGGGTTCCCCTCTGGGTTCCAGAGGTTCGATGACTCACCTAATGCAGGTGGAGAGGAGGGTGGACAGATGGGCAGGGGTCTCTCCGCCCAGCAATTGGCCTGTCTTCCCCTGGCCTACCTCTCCACTGGGGTCTGAGGAGTCCCGGGGGGTCTTGCCCACCGGCCAGTCGGGTGCCCTCTTGGGCAGCCCCACCGCTCCACCCCAGCACGGCCGCCACTTACAATGTTCATGAGCGTGAGCAGGTACTTCTGCACGTGCTCCTTCCCGTGGAACTGGACCACAGAGTCGTCCACGCCCAGCAGGACCTCGATGTTGTAGTCACCGTCCGCCGCATGCCTTCGCGCCCTGCGCCTCGAGCTGTTCACTCGCTCCTCCAGGACACCCAGGGCACGGCTGAGGCTATCCAGGCTGCCCGGGGGGGGCCCTGAAAGGACAGAGGACACGATCTGCAGTAGCAGCCCAGGCTCGCCAGGTGCATTGAGACAAGGCCAATCCCCACCTGGATACCACTCGGCAGGAGCCTGGCCGTTGTCTTGTGGAAAACCCACAGCACCTGAACTATCCCCATTTTACAGAGAATGAACATGGGTTCAGAGAGGGCACAGTGAGTGCCAAGTGGGCTCAGACCCAGCAACATGTAAACAAACTCCTTGGCCATCGCAGAGCCTGGGCCTGGGACCCAGCAGTGAATGGAGAGGCCGAGCCCAGCCAGGAGCGTGCGTGACCAGGGCCAGCTCTGTCCACCCCTTCACACACTTGAATACCCGAGAAGGGCCGCCTGGGTGCCGAAGGGCTGGCCTCCCCTGTGTGGCCACCGCGTTATAAGCAGGGAGATGAAGGCCCAGCCCTGGTGGTGTGTGTCCCACAGCATGTCTTTAGGCAGCACCTGTTTCCACTGAAGCAAGGCCGCTCATCTCCGGGCCCACTCACACCTGTCCAGAGTCAAGACCACCCATGAGCACTCCTGCCCCCTCTCCCCCCGACCCCGGTGAATTGACCCTACTCTTCGTCACAGGCTGAGGAGATGGGTGGCTGCCTGACTGAACTGTGCAGGGATCAGGACTCCACAGTCTGCCTGGGCGGGGAAGGGGGCCCCAGGGGCCTCAGCCGAGGGTCTGTCAGGCCCAGGGCCCCAGAATGGCATCTCGCTGTCTGCACAGCTGTGGCATCTGCCCTGGTTCTCTTCTTCTTTCCCACCAGGCCTGGAGCCCACCCTGGGCTAGAGCTCAGGCTCCCAGTCCTTCCCCACCCCCGACCCCGTTTCAGGGCTGCAGCTGAACTGACCAGGCTGACCCCTGACACTGCTGGCAGCTGCATACCACACTGCCTGCTAAGTCCCAGGGCCCAAACCTTCAGTTAGCTCCCCCTTCCCCCCACATCCCTGTACGGGTATCTGGATCTGTGCCGGGTACCTGACCCCGGGGTCCTGCTTTTCCCTGGCATTCCTGGACACCTGCCCTGGGAAGGGCCTAGGACCTCAGGTCACCATAACACCAGTAACCCTGGGTGTGGTATCTGGGCCCTGGGGCCCCTGCAGCTGAAGGTGGGGCTGAGAGCCCAGCTCCGCTCTCGGCACCCCTGCAGCACCACCTCTCCACAGAGTCTTCCTCACTTGTCCCCAAAGCCTCTCCTCTGCTGTCTCCTCCAGACAGGAGCTGGAACGCCCTCCGCGTCACAGCAGTGCAGAGCTGACGCCGGAGGCGGAATCGGGCCTCTGAGGGCAGCTCAGAGTCAGGTGAGGCAGCCTGCCCTCTGGCCCCATCCTGCCACTCAGCCCTGTACCTATCTCTCCTCATCCGGGCTGACAAACGGTCCCCTGTGGTGTGCACCACAGCGCTGTGTCCCCATCTTACAGACAGAAAGACTGATGAAACTCTGGCACGGCTGACTCTCAGCCAGGAGCGCTCTCCCCTGCACCTGCTGTCTGATCGGTTTGAGGCACAAACCTGCCACCTGGCCACGGGACAGAGAGCAAGTAGGGAAGGCAGAGGTGAGGGAGGTGAAGGAGATGAAGGAGAAGCAGAGGGGAGAGGGCTCAGAGAGAGCAGAGGACTAAGTCAGGACAGGGCTGAGCGTCCGCTTGCATTCCTCTTCCTCCCGGGGTCCTCACGTCCCCTGCTCCAGCCCTGCGGTCCCCCGGTGCACCCTGATGCACACACACGCACATGGCGTGTGGCCTGGCCAGGGTCCCCTCCAGGGGCAGGGACAGGGATGGGTAGGGCAGCCTGCAGGCAGTGCCCATGCAGAGCTGATCATCTGCTGGGCTGCCTGGGGATGATTCAGGGCCATCCTCGCCGTTCCCGGAGGAGACACCAGCTACTTAAATCTGACAGGGGGTTTGAGGAATTGCTACTCTATTTTTACACATTTATTTCTTTGCATTTCCAACAAGCAGGGACAGCTCACCTTCAGAACCACCTTGGGAAGCAGAAAAATGGTAATTTCCATTAAAACAAAAAACAACTCTTCCCTGGGGAAGAGGCTAGATGTTACCCTCTGCCCTTGTCAAGCCCAGGGTCACTGATGGGTGGTCCCTGGGCGAAACCAGACCACAGAAGCGCTTATTAGGGCCACACGGCATTTTAAAAATACCTCATTGGGTTAACAATATTTCAGAATTGGGAGATTTCGTGTTCAACAAAATCTAGAAGAGCTGTCTTCTCTTGAGGAATTAGGGCAGGGGGTCACAGGGTTGGGGGGAGGTAATGGGCAGGCAGCACTAGGCTGTGGGTCGACAGCCATGCCTGGAGAGGGACACATGGGGCCCACATCCCCAGGGCACCCGGCCTGCTGCCCTCACTGCCCTCCCGGTCCCCATCAGAGTGAGCCCCTGACCCTGGGAGTTGCCAGGCAGTGACCCCTCCCAATGTTCCCAGTGAGCAGGAAGGTAGAAGGGGCTGCCTCTGGGCCAGGGCTGGCTGGGACACACCTTGTAGCCGGATCTGCCAGGCAAGCATGGCTTTTAGCGAAATTTATGTTACAGGTCCATTAAAAACAGCAACCTTTTCTAAAGATGCAACAGAAATGCCAACTTCACCTCCAGCACAATTGTTCCTGTGATAGCTATTACTTCAATCATGAGTATCTGGGGGGTGACTGGGACATTATGTTCTAGAACACCTTCCCCCAAGTCCCCAGCCCTGGAGGGATGCCCCAAAGCCCAAGGTCAAAGTGCAGATGGGGAGAGGCAGGTGACAGCCTTGCCCTGCAGTCCAGCCCCTGGAGGCCTCAGCCCTGCTTAGGCCTGGCAGGACCTAAGATCAGAAGGGTCTGCCAAGTCCCCAGGCCTAGGGTCACGCGAGCACGGAGAGGACCCAGCGGCCAGGCTGACATCCCTTCCTCTGTGTCAGTCTTAGATGTCTCCTCAGTTTCCCTACGACGGGAAGCCCAGGCCGTGCGGAGACCCCGACCACACCCTGGTGCCAGCAGGCCTGTCCCTCAAGCCGCGTCCCACTGCAGGGAGCTCCAACCAGGGGCAGGCTCCTGTCTGGTCCTGGGCCAGCTACCTCATACCCCCCGACACCAATGCTGGCCTTCTGGGCCTGTCCCCGTGCACCGGGTTGCTTACCTGGCCTAAAGGCCTTTGTCCCTCTTGGTCTCTTGGGGTTGAAGGTGGGCTCTTGGCCACTCTCCCCGCCTTCCTTTGGAGCTCCTGCATGCTTACAGCCCACGTACTATGCCACAGTGACACAGAGCTCACCTGGCCCTTTGCTCCATCCCTCATTACTGGCTCGGGCCGGGATAACAAGCTGTCGGCGCTGCCCATCTCCTGCTCTGTACACAGCCTCCCCCCACGAGAAGCTGCTGGTCCCCACGGGTGGCTGATCTACGGGAGACAGCAGAAGCCTGGATCCCGCAGGCCGAGGCTCCCCTGACTGCAGGCATCTGAGGCAGGACCTTACCTTTCCAATGCCTAACTATGGGGAACTTGAGTTCCTGGCATTCCCCATGCCAGGGGAGATCCTTCTTCTGCATGGCAGCTAGGGCTCTTTTTTTTTTTTTTTTTTTTTTTTTTTTTTTTTTTTTTCTCATGTCTCAAGCAAAGGATGACAAGGCAAGAAGCTTCCAAGAGCTGTCCCCAGTTTTGGCGTTTCCAGAAGGGATCAGGCGGGATGCCTCAAAGACTCAAGGACAGGGAAGGAGAAGGGGAAACGGAACTGCACCCAGGGAACGCCAAAGCGCCCGCCCTCCAAGGGAAGCAGTGGGTCCCAGAGGTGGAGCTCACCCACAGCCTGTGGAGCCCAGGGTGTCGCCTGCACCAAGTCCCGCTTGTGGGGGTGGGGACAGGGGCAAACCATCAGATCCCCACAGCAAGGAGGAGGCTCCTCACTGTCCTCATTACTGTCCCCATTTTAGCATCAGGGAACCCCAGGAGCAGAAAGATTAAGTGACTTAGATAAGCCATGCAGCCCAGGAGGAGCTGGGGCCCAGCTCGGGGCCACGGGGGCCAATGTTGTTAACACAGCCCGGAGCGGTACCCATACTCTACCAGCACTGAGGGATGGGTTGAGGAAACCGAAATTGGTAGAAACAAAAATGTTTGGCCTGGAGAAGAGACCCTGGGTCCTGAGTCTGCCAAGGGCTCAGAAGGATCATGTGGTAGATGCTGGTTCTATAGGTTCAAGGGCACCTGCGTGCTTGTTGTCCCTGGGGTTTGCAAATCCCACAGGCAGGGCTTTGCCGCACTGAGACCTCTTCATTGGGGATGCTCTTTCTGCTGCTGCCGATCCAGCGCGGCGTTAGAGTTCCCCCGCCAGGCCCAGCAGGGGTCCTCCAAAAGGCCACAGGGAAGGGGTCCACAGCCCTCCTGCACTGGCCTCAGGGACACGTTTGGTCCCCATCTGCCTCCCCCATGGAGCTGGCTGCACATCTACGGGGCATGGGGTGCACGGAGCCTTGAGAAGATCCCTTCTCAGTGACAAGAGAAGACTGTTGTCCCCTATCCATGGAATGATCATCCCCTCACTGGAGCTGCTCCCTCTCATCCTTCAGGTGTCAACTGAAATGTCACCTCCTCAGGGGAACCAGGCTTATTTCATCCTAATTAAAAGAGGCTCTCCCCTTCCCCAACATCTCCCTGACGGCATCTTGTCTTCTTCTTTCATAAAACACACCACCATTTGTGGTTCCAATCTCATCTTGAATCTTCTTGGGCACTAACGGCCTCCCCTGCCTCGGAGAGAGGCCCCCTGGAAGACAGGGGCCATGGGGTCCTGGGTGCCTCGGCTTCCTGAGCGCCCTACAAGTCATAGCAGGTGCAGCAGGGCAGAGAGGCAATGGGAGGGTGCACGGGGCCCAGCAGCGGGGCTGGGAGGAGAGGCAGGTGCAGCAGGGCCAAGGAGACCAGACTGGGCTGGGGGAGCAAGAACAAAAGTGAGCTAGCGTAAAATCCAGCTCTAGGTTGCTTACACAAGACACAGCCAAGATAAAATGACCCGGCGGTGTTCAGAGGAATGGGACAACAATGAGGAGCCATGTGATTGCCAACAACCACAGAAAAGCAAAGCAAAACACTATTTATGAGATAAAATATAATCCAAGCCATTAATGGGACAAACGGATCAAGTCATTGAGAAGATATAAAAGATAGGAAACCTAATAAAGCTTCAACCTGATCCAAGGAAACATAGACAAATCGCAGTTCTATGTGTGTTTTTATACATTTATTCCAGAAAACAATAGATGGATTAGATTAATGTGAGGCAGGGATGTTGGGGATCTGCGTTACTAAGAGAACCTAGTGCTGAAGCCCCACGCCCAGAAAACGTGCCCTGAAAAGGCACACACAAAACACATTCCACATCTGACTATGTAGAAGGACAGCAAGAAAACTCAAAACTCATGTCCATAGTCACCACCACAGAGATAAAAATCAGAGAAAACAAGAAGAGGAAATGCCCTCAAACCCCAAACACCAGAAATTAAAGATACAGTTTTAATAAGCCTAAGCTAGGCAGAGGATATAAATTCTAATCAATGGCTCAGTGTGGAAAACCTGAATAAACCTTAGCAAAAACTGAAAAAGTAGTCTAAGAAAAACCTAAAATGTTTTATAGGAGAGTTTTGCCAGGCCTACAAGGAATAGATACTTCTCATTTGATGTGAAATATGTATGCAAAGGCCAATGCCTTTCTTTCTAGCTAGGAAAGAGAATAGGGAAAAGGGCTTCTCAAATACAGCAACAAAACCCACGAAATACCTAGGCATAAAAAACAATGAATGTATAAAGACCACACAATGAGTTGTATAATATAGTCTACAACTCCTCCCAAATACAAAGGAAGACTTCAATAAATGTAGACACAACAATGCTATCCTGGATGGCAACTTGATTCTTCTCCAAATCCATCTACAAATTTAACACAACCTCCATCAAAGAATTATTAAAACCCAACAAAATAAGATACAACTGGAAGACTATAGGAAAAGAAAGCCAGAAAAATCTTGAGAAATAATAATAATGGGGGGTATTTACCTCTCAAATTAACAGAACATGTTACAAAATATGTTTATGTTGTTTATATGTTCAATATGCTAATGTTTAGTATGACAAAATATTAGTACATAGTGACATTGGTGTCATGAGAGACAGATCAATGGTACTGAATACAAAGTCCAAAAGCAGTTCCAAACATACGAGGGACTTCTGGGTAAAATAATAGATTGAACATATACGACTGATTTGGCTCCTTCCTGAAATCTCATTATAACTTTAGTGAAGTGATGTTTTTTAATCACAAGGCTACATACAAGGACACAGAGAGCAGCAGAGGAAAAACTAACAGAACTGTTGGAGGCTGGAAAGCAGATGGTCTCATAGTAATGGACTTACTATATCAGAGAAAGTTGAATCCCAAGCTGGCAATGAGAAGAACCACGAGACTCTTTCAATCTGCATCATAAAATCCACCAAAGGCACCAAGCACTTCCGGAAGTGGGAGTGAAGAGCAGATCGAAATAAGCAGGACCAGTTGGTGGCTAGTGCCAAAGTCCCTGCCCATACACCGTGCCCTTGTGACAGCCCCAATAACTAACACTGGCATTGGTCTGGAAGCGCGTTCTCTCTCAGAAAGGTGGAAATGGGTGTCTGGGCTGCAGGCACCAGGTATACTGGAGAGCACAGGCACTAAACTAAAACCACGAGGACTAAATCAATGCCGAGGCACTAACCCCCTTCCACAATTCACCCCCAGTATTCTGGGGCTCAGGCCTTTACCCCTCAGGGTGGAGATTGGGAAGAGTCTTGTCTACAGAATTTGATCAACCAAAGACTGAAAGGTAGTATCACTGTCCACATTCCCCCCTGCCTACAGGAATCGAGCTCCCAGTCATTCCTTTTGTTGCCCAACGTTACACATGAATAGCCAGCCAGGGGTCACCAGCTCTCCCGGGGAAACTCCAGACATGGTGGATGGAGACCAGGAAGAGGCACATAACCAAACAACAGGACAGTGGAGGAATCAGAGACTATACAGGAAGGTAGGAAGGTGGGCGAAGCCCATCATCAGTAACCTCTGAGAGCTGGGAAAAGATACTACATCCGTTAAACAAGGATAGGATGAGAATGATAAAAAGAGTCCTTTGAGGTTAAAACCATTTAATCAGTGGAAAGACTGGAGAGATAAAGTTGAGAAATCTCCCAGCAAGTAAAACCATGAGACAAAGAGACTTGAACAATCGGGGGGGGGGGGGGCAGGGAATGAGGTGAGAATTTAAGAAAATTAGAGGACCAGACTAGTGTATCATCCACACAATAGAAGGTTCATAAAGAGAGAAAAGGGAAAACAGAGAAAAAAAGAATTAATGAAATAATTCAACAGAATTTTTCATAATGGGGAGGTGTTTGCCAGATTGGAAGGGCCCAGCTAGTACCCAACATCACAGATGAAAATGGCACATCACTGTGGTATTTCGGAACAAAGATTCTACAGACTTTCACAGGGTGCAGGAGGGCACCGGGGGAAGCAGTTACAGAAGAGGGCACAAAGGATTGGAATCAGAACGGCTTTAGACTTCCCCAAATTCAAAGCAGGAAAGCAATGGAGCAAAGCCTTTGAAGTCTGAAGAAGGATCACCTCCTAACTAGAATTCCATACCCAGCCAAATTCTCCAGCAAGTCTGAACATGGAATAAAGGCATTTCCAAATGTGTCAGCTCTCTAAAGTTTTATCTGCCCAGCACCTCTTCTCCAGAAGCTACTGAAAGTCATGCTCCTTCAAAATAAGAGGGGCAATCAAGAAAGTGGAAGATTGGAGATGGGGTAGCAGGATACCAAATAAAAGAAGAGAGGAGGGAATCCCTTGGAGGATGCTGGAGAGATCCCAGGACAGCAGCTCTGTTCCAGATGTGGAGGGCAGCTGAGCCCTCCTGCCTCCATGTGACCCAAGAGACAGACAGACAGATGGTCATCACTAAGCCCATACCCCCACTGCCATCGGGCCATCCTCTTAACCCAAGGACAGAACACCCAGGAGAGGTTGGCCCAGATTCTTGTCAGGACTTGGCTGGTCCTGACCATGTGCTGCTGAGGGTCTCTCCCCTCGTGCTCTGCTGAAGACACACGTATCACCCCCAGAAGTTCTCAGCTTTTCCCCAGCAGCCGGAGGCAAGCCATGGTGGCTCAGAAGTGGAAAGTACAGGGCACCCCATTCCCTCTGACCGTACTTCTGTCCAGTGCCCAGTGCACACCTCAGCCTTGCCGGGCGCCCAACTGTGGAGAGCCCTGTGTTTCCCCAGACTCACGTGTGACCTTGCTCAGCACTTCCCCGGACGGGGCCCCGTCAGCTCCCAGCGAAGGGAAGTCGGACCACGACCTGGAGACTCTTCTCCTCACCCCCTCCTGGGGCCCCTGTCCAGCGGGGGCAGTGCTGCCCCCTCCTTGCATGGCTGGTGTGTGCTTGCCCTCCAGTTTTAATATGAATCATTTCTGATATTCATTTATACATAAACTGTAAGTAGCTTATGAAATAACAAAATAGTAAATAAAATTAGTAAAGGACAGGGTAGCAATGTGAAAGCGGGGATTTGGTGACTGGTAGATGTGGAGCAGGTGTGGACATTCCAGCAATGTCCACATTGCTGGGCGCTATGCAGTCAATTATGAGTAAGAGCACTGGGTGGCCAGTGATTTCACTTTTGGGGCCACGACGTAAGGACAGGATATAGCGACCCTTGCCCTGTGGCCATTTTTCACTGCCAGGGGCAAGGTGTGCAGACAGGCCTGCTCACACAGGTCCTTAAGGAAGCAATTGAGAGCTGTTCATGGCAGCTTTGCTTGGACAGTTTTCTGGGAGTTGGAGGGCAGAAGAGGGGGCAAAATGCAGCAGGTGCACCCCATACACTGCTACACGGACGTTAGAGGTTTAATGTCCACATACAGGACAGATGGATCTCAGAAACAGAGGGCCAAGTGCAGAAAGTAAGACACAGTGAGCTGTACAGCACAGCACCAGTTAGACACACACACACACACACACACACACACACACACACACACACCAGCAAGGAGCCATACTGATTTTGCAAAAAATATACACACTGACTGGGGCCCGCCTGGGTGGCTCGGTTAAGGCTCCAATTCTTGATTTCGGCTCAGCTCGTGATCTCATGGTTCATGGGTTTGAGCCCCGTATTGGCACCATGCCCATAGCTTGGAGCCTGCTTGGGATTCTCTCTCTCCCTCTCTCTCTGCTCCTCCCCTGTTCATGTTCAATGTCTCTCCCTCTCTCTCAAAATAAACTTGAGGGGCAGCTGGGTGGCTCAGTATGTCAAGTGTCCAACTTCAGCTCAGATCACGATCTCACGGTTTGTGAATTGGAGCCCCATATCGGGCTCTGTGTTGACAGCTCAGAGGCTGGAGGCTGCTTTGGATTTTGTGTCTTCCTCTCTCTCTGCACCTCCCCTGCTCACACTGTCTATCTCAAAAATAAATAAACATTAAAACAAATAATACAAATAAATAAACTTTGAAAAAACTAAAAAAAAATCACTGACCAAAGTATACCCTTTGATCACCTTGGAATGGTCACTCAGTGCAGGGGAAGAGGAGAGGGGAGTGAGCCGGTGGCGGACAGAAGTGGTTTCTCTTTTCAATGACGCCGGAACAACTGGTTATAGAGGGAGGAGAGGATCAAACCCTGACCTTGGATGGTAAGCAAAAGCGAACTCCAGGTGGATTGGTGGCCTGGGAAGATGAAACAGAAATCACAAAACTGCTAGAAGAAAACTCAGCTTAATGGTCTCCGTGCTGGGCAGGCCCTGGACTCCAAGGTCAATGTGCTTTCCAGGTTTCCCCCCAGAACTGCCCCGGCCTCTGCTGGGTGAGCACGTGGGTGGCTGGGTGTGCTCCCAGGGGCCCTGCTGCTGTCCAGCCATCAAGCACGTTGACGAGAACCAGCTGGTCTCCCTTCCTGATGCTGAAATCCCTACAACCACCCTCCCTATAGAGCAGGATGACAGGCAGTGCTCCCAGTCAGGGGAGGATGACACGTACAGAGCCAGGCCGAGGCCAGAGCACCAGCCCAGCCTTCCTGCCACAAACACCACCAGGCCCCAGCATGAGTGGCAGGCCAGGCCCAGGGGACCAGAGTCCCGAGCACCAGCAGCCTGGGGTCTCCAGGAGTGCGCTGGCACCCCCACCCTGGGGGGAGGTCATCTGCAAGAAAGTCATCCCCTCCATTTGTTAACAACCTGGAGACAAGCCCTCCATGACTACAAATTCCCCTAAAGATGATCATTAAGATAAAATATGTTTATGTGGAAGCATAATCAGGACACAGCGAAAGCCCTGTTTGGAAGCAGGCAGGCTCTTCGGAGGCTCCGGGAAGCAGAAAGCAGGCTTGGCCCCGTGGGGGCCATCAGCACGGGGACCCACTGGTGAGCTTTATTAAAAGAAGCTCATTAGGATTATTTCATCCCAGCCCTTTATAGCTTTATGACCAAATCAGAATTAATTTTTGCAGTGCCGGCAGCCACAGTTCATCCGACGTCTGTTTTTATGACTCGAAGTGGAGGGGAAGCTGGTGGGGGGGGGGCGCCCTGGGGCTGGGTCAGCCCCTCTGCACTCGTTCATCAGGGCTGCATCTGTAACAGCTGCAAGGACTCTCAGACACAAGAGCTGGAAGGTCAATAAATTACCTCGAGTCCAGGCCCTCTTACCTTTACAGAGCTTTGGGTCAGAGATGGGAACCCTGGAGAAGGGAAAAGAAATTTTCCTTAGCTTCTCTGTCTGGGACCGTCCCCAGAGCATGCCCTCACAGAGCACAGGGCAACGGATGATCCTCCAAGGTGCATGGGGAATATCCTGGCCTGCCCAGCACCTGCCTGCCCCGCTGGAGATTACAGACACACCCGGAGTTGTATCATACGGCCACTTGCTTCTTTCGTCTTCAGGGATGGCTCCTTGATTGTCCTTTAATGAACCACCCTTGCCACTCCTGGACCTCATCGCTTAGGGGGAGCCAAAGCCATGGGGCCCCTTCCCCGGGAGCACCCACATGGCCCAGGCAAGCCAGTGAACCCCAATGTCAAGCATCTGCTGGGGTATTCAGGGAGATACCATCTCTGCTCTGTGCTGCGATTACTAAGTGGGTAAAATGTGAGCCAGAGGCTGTTGGGCGTCTTCTCCTCCCATGAGAAGCAGAGCTGAGAAATGAAGAGAACAGGTGATACCGTTTAGGTCCTGAATCCAGTCATGCCTGAAGCCAGCTCTGAGTCAATTCACTTGGATTTCTGTCTCTTGTAACCAGAAGAATCCTAAAAGGCACCATCCTACACACACACACACACACACACACACACACACACACACACACACACACACAATCACATGCACTGTCCTAAGTAAGCTAGACACCATCGTTTGATTTTGTAGCCATATCATTCAGATTATTAGCATCAGATGATGCCGCTCTGTTTCACCTCCTACTTTTGGAGGAAGCCCAGCGTGGACAGAGTGAGGACAGACAAGGTCCACTGTGGATTTCGGGTACGTGGTCAAGAGAAAGGGGTCAAGCCCTTGTTCGTTCACACAGATACGGTCCTTGGAAAGTGAGGGGACCTGCCTGATGCCACAGTGGCCCCAGCAGAGGTGTTGAGGCCACTGAGGCTGGGCCCAGACCAGCAGGGCCATGCTGAATGATCAGGAGCTCTGAGACCCTCCCAGGCTCCCTACAGCAGCGCTAGACCAAAGCGAGAACACCAGTCTGGCTCTCCTGCTGCAAACCCAGCACGAGCGGCCTGCCGTCAGCAGCCCTCATGCAGAAGGTCCCAAACACCCCGTTCCCAGGGCCTGTACTGTACGCTCACACCAGCCAAACAGCCTAGGCTCCTCTGCACTTGCGGCTTCCCCCCCTCTCCGACTACCCTCCTGCTGGCTCCTGAAGCCCTTCTACCCCCAAGGAGGCAGCAATTAGGTCCCTGGGGTCCAGGAGCTGAAAGCATCCCGCTCTGATGAGTTTCGGTGCACAGCCAATGCAGGGCAGGTCCCTGAGGCCGGCCACAGTCTCCAGGGCACCAAACATCCTCTCTGCAGGCAGTCAGCCGAGGGGAGCGGAGTTAGCCCAGAGTTACCTTCGCACTGCCACTCCCCAGCACACGGCAGCGGCCAGATGGCAGGATACAATGCAGAGACTGGCAGATCGCTCGATGAAAATATTTACTGTGAACTTCAGAACAAAACACAGACACCCACAGGTCCCGACAGAAGGGAGGATTCCCTGGGATTTTGTTTTAAATGTGGGGGAAGTGGGAGGCTGACAAGTGGCGGGGGCTGGCAGCCAATGTCGGGGGCCACGGGCCTGGCGGCTTCCCCCCCCATCCCCCATGCACAGCTTATACAAGTGCATGACAGGCAGGGAAAACCCATCGCCAGCCCCCTTTACGCTCCCAAGTCCTGGATTTGGACATTTGGCAGCCCCCAGGGCTTCACTTCTCGGAAGGCCTTCAGCCACCCCACACTCGGAATTCTAGGACCAAACTGTACTCCCCGCTTCGGGCCTTGGCCCCTGCGTGCATGCAGCCCAAGCCAGGAGGAGGGCCTGCTTCTCCCTGACCCACAAAGCCGGCCCTCTACTCGGCCTATTGCTACCTGCACCTGCCCCCAGCCCCTTGCGCACGGCCCTAGCTCACACTTCCCCAGGGACCAGCTCCTCCCTGGTCTTCAGATTCTCCAAATCCGGGTTCCAAGGCATTTCTCTTCAGTGGCCAACTTCAGATTCCTGTGCTGAGCCCCGTGTCATGAAGAGTGGGTGACACGATGCAGGGAGGGGTCCCAGGGCTTTAGGAGGGGCTCGGTGCCAGCATGCTTGTGGGAAGTGTGAGATGCTGCCCGGCTCTGCCCAAGGCACTCTCCTGCCAGGCTGTGATCAAGATGCATGAACAGCTGCTTGCTCCAGCCCCCTCCCCCAGCCCAGGGCTGGAGAGTTCCCTGCTCCCCCACCACCCCCTGCATCCTTCCTGGCCCCACCCAGAACCCAGTCACATGGAAGACACGTGTCACATGGCTCCTCCCGGCTGATGCTAGGACCCAGAGTGGCACTGCAGGACGGGCCATACTGTACCACCAAGCCTCCTTCTTAGGACAGAGAATTCAGACACCCTCATCAGTGGTGGGACAGGAAGAGCCCCCACAGTTGATGATGAAGATGGCATCAGCCACATCAGGCATCGGGGCTCTACGGACATCCCTGTTTATTCTTCACAGCAGCCCCATGGGCCGGGAACGGACTCTCTCTAGTGCAGATGGAGGGAGGCTCACACATCAGCCCGTGTCCTCACCTGGGCAGGGGGCAGCACGGAAGGTATCTGATTCCAGAATCCAGCTAAGCCCCCTGCACGGGCCTCAGTCAGGCCCACTCGGAGCCAGCGGCATCGGGGCCAGTACGCCGCAGGCTGCTAAGTGTCAGGGGACCTCATCCGGCCATGACCCTGCAGCGCAGAGACCCACACTCCGCCTCAACTGTCTGCTTTCAGCCTTGAGGTGTGAGGCTCTAACAAGGACCTGGAGAGGCTGGGATTTCACCCCACTGAGCACCCCGTGGGCCTCGAGCCTTGTGTCACTGGTTTCGACATGCACTTGAACTTGAGATGCTCTACATGGCAGTGTGCGCTGGATGGTGGGAGAGAAACACCGAGGGTCCGTTTTCAGGGCCTCTGTGCACACGGGTGCCCTGCCCAGTGGCAGGGGATGGGGTGCCCTGCACTTTCACACGGACAGTGCATGCCCCGGGAGGAAGGTACACGTGCACAGGGCCCTTCCACTTAAAACCTGGCAGTGGAGCAGAAAGGGGAATGGAGAGAAAGAGCCCAAAGATCCCACACTGGGCAAGTCTAAGGGGGCACTGAGCAGTGCTCCTCACGTCTGCCCCTGTCCAGAGTCTGCTGAAGGAACAGAAGTGAGTGATGAGGGACTATCCTCACCCTTCTCCACTGATGCTCTACTGACGGGGGCACCCTGAGGGAGCTGCCTCATGACGACAGTCCACAGAGGGGCCAGGGGACACCGGCAGTGTGGACACCTCTGATCGGCCCAGGAAGAGCCCCGCAAGGCAGTGACGCCTTCCCCAGTCTTCTGCTGAGTCCTGCCGGGTCTGGGGACCTGGAGTGTCCCAGCCCCCGCCCCCTGCCCTCTCTCCCAGGGAATGTCAGGCAGGTCCCGCCTTCTCTTCTGTCTTTCTGGCCTTTCTCTGTCTTCCTAGGGTAGGAGTCACAGGAGCCTGGCGTGAGCCTGAGCCTTTTGGACCCAAGGTGCAGACCACGGTGAAGGCTTCCCATGTAGCCCCGCGAGGGCCCCAGGCATGCCATCCAGTCCTACAGATGACGGGCTCGCGTCCTGCTTGTCTTCTCCTGTGAGGTTGGTGGGTCAGAAGCCTGGCGGGCTGGTGTCCTGGTGGGGATACGGATCAGCTCTGGCCCCACACATCCCTCTCCCATGGTCCTTCCTGCCTTGAAAGGCTGCAGCCTGCAGGCACTGCAGGGAAGGGGCTCCCCTGTTCCCCAGAGACGCGGCACTGCTGTGCTCCCACAGCAGCCCCGAGGCGCTCGCCACGTTCCCCGCACAGCCTCCTGTCAGCCCACGGTGTTGACAGGGCTTAATTTGATCAGCCCCATTTAGAGAAGGCAGGAAACGAGAAATCAGAGCAAGTGCTGAACACTGTAAATTTAATCCGTGACACAGCCTCACACGGGCCTTTCCTAACAACCTGGGGGCACGGGGTGCCCTCCAAGCCCGGATCCCGTGGCCACTTGAGGGCTGCCCTTCCTGCAGAAGGGATGGCACAGAGCCAGGCCGCTGGCCATCCCGCACACCCCAAGGGCTCCAGAGGGCAGGCCAGGTGGCTAGCCAGGCAAGAGACTACAAAAATCACCGTGTTCTCCTTTAAAAGGTCTGGGGTTTTTAAAAGCAGCTGTGACTCAGCTGGGTGTGTGCTGAGAGGCAGAGTGGCTGAGCCACTGTACATGCCAGCTCGCGGACCATGGAGCTTCTGCCTAGCCAGCAAGGGTGCCGGGGCCGCCATCACTGTTGTGCATGTTGAGCACTGCACAGGGCACTAGCCACCTCAGGACTAGTGCAGATGGGGCCTGCTGCTCCCATCTCCTGCACCACTGAGTCAGACACTAAGACCCTTGCATGAGCCAGTCCCGGTCCACCTGCTTGCCTTGCCTGCTGGCTTCTCCCACAGCTGAGCCCCCTACACACTCCTCTGGGGCAGGAACCCCCTCCATAGGGCACCCAGCCTGGCTCCCATTGTCTGCCTGGCAAGTCCTGCTCCTCCAAAGACCAGCCCCAAATTTCCTTCTGTTTGGGAGGAAAAGCCCTGACCACCTGCCCGCTCTACCAGGCCGAGTGAGCAGTTCCTTCCCTGCCCCCCAAATCTTACATTTTCCTTCTTCCTTCCTCCCTCCCTCCCTCCCTTCCTTCCTTTCCTCCTTCCTTCCTTTCTTCCTTCCTTCCCTCCTTCTCTCCCTCCTTCCTATGTTTTCCTTCCTCCCTCCCTCCCTCCCTTCCTGAAGTATTTCAGTATCAACTACCTATAAAGCCCCATGCAGCATGATCCTCACTACAGGAATCTGTGCAATGTCATCATCACAAACTTGCTAACTTGCTCTCACTTGCTCCTGAACACACACACACACACACACACACACACACACACACACACACACACACACACACACACACACACGCGCGCACGCGCAAGCTTACACGCACACACGCATGCTTAAACCCAGGTTCACGCTCAAACATTCACACTCACAAAGTCACACCCTGTCCGTCAATTCCTGGAAGACCGAGGCTGCCTGTGGCTCCTCTCCAGGTCCCTAGACACTCACATGGGGCTTGATGAAATACATCAATAAATGGGGCCCATACCACCTGCTGGTAAGCGGCAAGGAAACTGTGACCCTTATGCTACTTATGAGCAGACGGAGGCTGGGAAAGCAGGGAGAGGCTGCAGGCGTGGAAGCAGCCACGGAGGATATTTTCTTGGCAGGAGCAGCTGCGGGCAGACACTCAGGAAGGTGTGGCTGCTTCTTTCCTGGCCGTTGTGTCCAGGGGTGGGCCATGAAGGCGGCAGGGGGGCCTGGCTGGGCAGTGGGTGCCGTCGCTACTGACCTCTCCCTCTCCTCCTGGGAGGGCTATTGCCATGGCTCCCAGCACACCCCTACTGCCTGCAGGCGCCACCTGACGACACGCCACTGGCCCCGACCACCGGCCAAGCGTCACCAGAGCAACCCTCGCTAGGGCCTCCAGGCCCTGGGGGTGCCCACGGTGCCTACTGCACGGACTCAGTGCCCGCAGGGACAGCAGGTGGCTAGGCTAGGTGTGTTTGGTGACATCCTCCCCCTTTTCTCTTTGACCTTGTTTACTATTAAACATAGGGAAATGGTCTGCAGTTCCAGAAAGAACTATGTTCTTCCAGTTTTCCTTGAGATGTAGGGCCCCTTTGGCTTATCTTTCATTTCTCCACTCTTAACTGAGAGATATTTCACTCCTGTAAGAAGAAGCCACGTGGATGTGGCCGTGGGCCAGGAACAAGGGACCACGGGGTCCTGGGCATGCTGGAGGGTCTAAGTGGACAGCACTGCCTAGAAGGGTATAGGTCCGTGGTGCTGGGACTTATCTTTGTCAAGAAGTCCAAAATCTGGATTGGCATGTGAAGTCTCTGATCTTTAGATACTGGAAAGCAATTTTATTGTATTCATTTATTTTGGGGAGGGGAGCGCAAGGTAGGGAGAGAGAGAAGCAGGGCTCGTGCTCATCCAGAGAAGGGCTCCAGCTCACCTGAGGTGGGGCTCGAGCCCACCTGTTACGCGGCTCGTGCTCACCCAAAGCAGGGCTCGAACATATGAGCTGTGAGATCATCACCTGAGTCAAAGTCAGATGCTTAACTGACTGAGCCACCCAGGTGCGCCAGAAAGCAATTTTACGATAATGTAAGTCCTGTGCTGCCCGGGGTCAGGCTCTCCACACAGGTCAGTGTACGACGGCCTTGGCTCCATGCTTAGCATGCCATTCCCTCGGCGCTGTCCTCTTACCTGCATGGGGAGCCTGTGGGACCACCAGGTTCTGACAAACCAGAGCAAGCCGCCTGCCTGAGGCTGCTGCAGTGGCTGAAACTTCCTCAGTGACAGCTCATACCCACTGCTTATATGTGCCCCTTCCTTTTCGGAGCCAGCTGCTGGTGATATGATTTATCGTGGGATCCTTGCATGGAGACCCGATGAATGAATGCTCACTGGTCATCCACACAGCGACAAACACTCGGTGTACCCCAGGCTCCTCCTCTGTCTCGGGGATCTTGGCCTAGTCCTCAGTCCCACGTACAGCCCAGGGCTCACCCACATCATGTGCACTTCACATAGAGGACCAATATCCTTTACATGTAAAGTACTCCTTCAGATCAACAAGAAACAGCCCAGCAATTCAAAAGGAAAATGGGTAATGGTATAAATGGATAGTTCTCACAGAAGAAAACCAAGCAGCTTTTAAAGATATGAAAAGATTCCCTTTTATTAAAAATTTTTTAAAATGTTTATTCATTTTTGAGAGAGAGAGAGAGAGAGAGGCAGAGCGTGAGTGGGGGAGGGGCAGAGAGAGAGAGAGGGAGTCACAGAATCTGAAGCAGGCTCCAGACTCTGAGTTCTCAGCACAGAGCCTGATGCGGGGCTTGAACCCACGAACCGTGGGATCAAGACCTGAGCCAAAGTTGGACACTCAACCGAGTCACCCAGGCGCCCCACCCCTTTTTTTTTTTTTTTAATTAAAGAAATCCTTGCGTCAGATTGTCCAAACAGAAATGTGTCAATCGGGGGCACACGGTGATAGAATGAGTGAGGGAGCTACAAGCAGGGTGTGGCACAGAGGGCCAAAGACAGGTAAGGTCAGGGGCAGAGGCCACTGGGGCCCACACCATGTGGAAGATCCTCCTCCTGAGAACATGGCGGGAGGCGTGGCTCAGTTTGCTCTCCAGGGCAGCCCCAGGGCTTCTGTGAGGAGGTGGCAAGGGGCAGCACAAACGGGTGGTAGGGTAGATGGACACAGAGGCCTGAGAGGCGGCGCCACCGTCTCTGCAGCAATGCAGGAAGTGGGGGGCTGAGCTAGGCACCCTGTCACCCTAGGAAGCCTTTTGTTTCAAGGGGGCCCTCAGGAGGTGTCACATGGAGGAAGGGAGGCCAGCTGGGGCACGTTGGGCCTGATGCTCCTGCGGGAACCCCAAAGACAGACGCCTGCTAGGCACTCGGGTACGAGGAGTCTGGGGCATAGAGAGAGGGCTGGGCTGGAGGGTGGTCTGAGAGCCCTCAGTGTGTGCGATTAATGTAAATAAGTCCTGGGGTTTGCCTTCCAGGATGCATAAGGGGAGGGACGTCAACACAACTGCAAACAGGTAAATAGAAAGTTGTGAGCATCATTACTGTCTCCTGCCCATCCCCCAGAATCTTGTCTGGGCATCAGCCCGGGGAACCAGCCAGGGAGGCCAGAGGGGGGCCACCTCACCACAGCCCGAGGCCACCAGCAGGATGGCCTGGGGTTCCCTCCACCCCGCACAGTGTGAGGCCAGCCCGGGTGTAAGATGGGAGGAGTCGCTGCCACAGGACTGGCTCTCAACCCAGTGCCACTGCCTTGCATGCATCTGTCTGATGCTTCCCAGAGCAGCAAATGTGCCCACAGCTGGAGTATCTGCCAGACATGCCTGGGTCTGCTGGCCCTGCCCTTGGCATCAGCAGGACCCCACCCATCACTCCCCTGCCAGTCTGATCCTAAGCCCCTGAAGGAGCGCCCCCACCCGGGGGTGGTGCCTTCCCACCTGTCACCTCGCTCACTGGCTATAACCATCCAGCCAGAAATCCTCATACCCCTTCCCAGGTGAGTGCTGAGACTCAGAGTCTGGATGGAAGTCTTAGGGGGGGTGAGCAGCAGCCCTGGATAAACTTGGCCGGTCCAGCAAGACCCCGTGCTCCCCATCGGCACCTGACGGGCACCCTGGGTTCTGATCCCAGCAAGGCCACTTTCCAGGTGAGACATGGCCAAGCCACTTTCCCTCTCTGGGCCTCAGTTTCCCCATCCGAAGCACAGGCACAGTGACCCTGGCAACAGCGCACACAGAACATGTGTTCAGTGAACATAAGCTTGGGGAAAGTGAGGGGGCCTTAAGAAGGTGCTCCGCCAGAGAATCAGGGAAAGGAGGGGACAGCCAGAGAGTCAGTGCGTGGCTTGGACGCGCCCAAAATATAGGAATGGGTCACCAACACCAGACCCCCTACTCCTTTCCCGGTGTGTCAAGGGCATCCAGCCTGGCCTACGCCTCTAGCTGCTCCCAGCAAAAACTCTTCTGAAGGGTCTTGCCCTTGCTTGTGGGTCAGGGGCGCATCCCCCGAGGTCCAGGCCTCCAAGAAACACCCCTCTCAGACTGCTCTTGAAATCACCTCGGAGAAGCAAAAATCGCTTCTGCTTCCAAAGACATCCCCAGGCAGGAAATGGGCCTCAGGCACCATGAATGTTTAATTACGTTAATTGTCCAGGTTCAGAGTGCACCACCGCTCCCTAAGTACATTATGGGAAATTGTAATTAAGCGTGAAATGGCTCATTTTTACCGATCCCCTTTCTCACCCTCTCCAGGCTGCTAGGAGCTTCTGAGCGAGGCCCAGCCTCCCTAGCTAAAGCTCACCTCCTTTCTTATTTAATTTTCTGACCTTTTCTCACGACATCCTCATCCCAGACTCAGCAGCGCTTTGGCACACAGCACCAAATGCCGTAATTACTTAACTATAAACCTCCCATGGAAATTTGCTTTTGACTTTGTTAGAAAGCACTGTAATCAAATCTCTGAGAGTACTGGATCGATGGGCGGGCCTGTCGGAGGAAATACATCGCCGGATTAAGTGGTTTAGCAAGAGGAGGTCCCTGTGGGCCTGGGCAGGGCGGGGGAGGCAGGCAGGTGGGCAAGTGTAACAACTAGAAAGCCTAGCCTGGCCCTCACAGGGCCGGCAGGCACGACCAGTGCTCACCCCGCCCTGGGCACTCACGGGGGCGTTGACCCTGAAATGCTCTCTTGAAATGGTTCAGGTCATTCAGCGTACATACTCCAGGGCCTGCCCCTTTGGAAACCAGAGGGAGACCTGGCTTGAAACATAAAACAAATGTATATTTTTGACGTTATGCTCTGGGAGACTGTGCATATGGGTGCACTGAGAGGGTGAGGTTTGGAGGGGGAACAGGCCCAAGAGCTCTGACCTAGGGACCCAGGTCTGGAGCCCCAACTTGTCGGAGACTGTGCACTGGGCTGGTTACTGGTGCCCTGCAGTGTGTCTGCTAAGAGACTACCTTTATTTCACAAGCGTACTTAAAATGTACCACAACTCATACTTGTGCAGCACACCTTCATTTTTATTTTTTAGAGACAGTGAGAGAGAGAGAGCAGGGCAGAGGGACAGAGACTCTCATGCAGGCTACACACTCAGCGTGGAGCCCAACACGGGGCTCGATCCTACAACCTTGAGATAGATCATGGCCTGACCTGAAATCGAGTCAGATGCTCAACTGTCTGTGCCACTCTGGCACCCCAGCCTTCATTTTTTAATACAGTGGGGCTCTCAGAGAATGAGTGAGCCAGGACTACCCAGTGCCCAGAGTCCCCTCTCCTGGAGCAGCACCCAGAGTCCCCTCTCCTGGAGCAGCACCCCAACTTTCTTCCCAGCGACCCTTGGTCCCTCCCATGCACACCGCCCTCCTCTAGCCAATCAGCCCCTCCCTTGCTGGATGCAGTCCTTGAGCCAGGCGGGTCAGGAGAGAAGAGCGGTGGGGACCACCGTGCCCACTTATAGCTGTCCAGCCCCTCCTGCCGCTGGGACTCTGAGTGGCCTGGCTTCCAGGTCCTTCCCCAGCCCGGCTTCTGCCTCCCCAGACTCCGTGGGTGTCTTCCTGTCCTCCCAGTAATTCCGCCCTGGCTCGGGGCAGCCAGACAACATTCATGCTGTCTGCCGCCAGAGAACCTCCCTGCCACAGAGGCAATGCCAGCAGGCACCCAGCGACATCACCATCCCATGCACGGCCCAGGCACCAGGGACCTGCTCTGCAGGGGATTCTGAGCACACTGCATCACATCACCCAGCTGGGAAGTCCCGGGTGGAATCCGCCACTCTGCAGGGACAAGCTCAGAAAGTGAGCAAGGCCGGATCCCCACGGGGCGCAGGACCCACCAGACCCCAGCTCACCATGCCCCAGTCTGCCTGCTCCCCACGGAGGGCTGGGCACCCTCAGGGCTTCACAGTCAGCTCTCTCCTCTTTCCACACCTGCTGCCATCCCTTCATGACCAGGTGTTGGCTGACAGGTACCTGCCCATGGGCAGCCTGCACGTCCTCCTGGGCTCCACACACCCAGCTGCCCACAACTGTCCTCAGGGTGTCCGGGACACTTGCATGCCAACAGCCCCAGACAAACCCCTCCCTTTCCCCTGCTCCAACCCCGGCAGATGTCAATGACCCGCCCATCTCCCCTCCATATCCTGGGAGTCCTCAAATGCCGGCACTTCGCCCTCTGTTCCCTGATATCTGGCCCCTGTCCCTGTCCGTGGTGAGGTCATACCTCATCACGGCCAACCAGCCAGCAGCAGCCTCCTTACAGACCTTAGCACGTCGGCCCCCGCACCAACGCCCAGACTCCCCCGGGCCTCCCCCAGGCCCTTCCGGGAGTGTGACCCTCACCACCCAGGACCTGCGGATAGGCCTGTCACCCTGTCCGTCCGTCTCCTGCCCAGGAGACCCGCTGATGCTTCGCCCCTGCCTGCTCTTGCTGGCAGACTCCTCATCAGTCCTGGAAACTCAGATCCATACCCAGTTCCTGGCCCTGCAAACGGAGCACGGCACTCTTTTCTAGACTCCCACGGCATCCCATACCTTCTTCTGTTCGGCACGGATCACGTGGATCGGAAAGTCACGAGCTCCCAAAGGAAAAGCACATGTTAGATTCATCTCTGGACGGCCAGTCTGGCCGAGGGGAAGATCTCAGGGAAGGTTTATGCATGCCAGAGTGAGGGAATAACCTAAGAGCAAACACCAAGCCCAGCCCCCCATCGCGGATGCCATGAAGCGCTCGGCATGTATTGAGCAGAGACAACACACTTTGCGCCCATGAAGCCAAGCGCCTGCCTGTGTGTGCCGAGTTCTGCCCAGTTCGCCAGGCCCAGGCCGAGTGGAAATCAGGGGCCCCCCAAAGAGAACCAGCTGATGGGCCTTAAAGACACTCGCCTGGCTCCTCTGTCTCAGGTTCTAGGGATTGGCGCTGCAGAAACACTCTAAGCCATAGGGGAAGGGCCTGGTTCCCATCCTGGCTGGAGGCATTTGTGTGGGGCGCGTGAAGAGCTTCCTGTGCCAGGTCTTGCCTGGGAAGAGGAAGGGGGTGGGGAGGGCGGCAGGAAGGATGGTGGACTCCTTCTTCCCAGACTGAAGTTAGAATCCAGTACCGACGCCAACCAGCTTGGTCCTCTCTATTGCTGAGCCACACACACAGCTCCTAGTAGGCCTCACAGGTCCCCCACGTCAGGATTGCTCCAAGAGTCCTTGTCACCCACCAGGGTGTGGGGCATCGCCTCATCTGGCTCAGCCCCTTCGGGGACATCTTTGAGCCTCAACCACACTCCTGTCACCCCTGTGTCCACCTGGCCCCTAGCTCCGGCCCCAGCTGCCCTCCTGTTCCGGCTGCACGGAGCGCCACCCCCCAGCACATAAAAAACACTGCTCAGCCGCGAAACCCCTGCCAGGCCCTAGCTTCCGGATGTCTCTGTGCCCTTGTGAGATGCTGACGCATCAGGTGACTGCATCCTGCCCAGCCTTTTGCCCCAAGGCTGGCTAGACCCTGGTGGGGGAGAGGCTGTTCCAGGAGGGTCATCCCTCCCTCCAAGCCTGTAGACTCTGGACGCAGGAGCTACACTTGCTGCCTCCTCTGTGGACGCAGGAGGGGCAGACACTATCCCCAGGCGCTTGGGGAAGGTGGACACCAGTCCCAGTGGTTCTGGCTATACCCATGAGGACAGAAAGGGACCCTAAATACCAACTTTGGCCATGACTGAGGTCCTATTACCCCAATGAAAAATATGGGGACAAAGCCAGGGACATGGATAGGCCACCAGACCTCTATTTACAGGGCTTCTCAAAAAGTCTTTCCCCCTTTGAGATCCCTTTAGTTACTCTGAAGAAAACCTTCACAACTTTGGGCCCAATCACCTCAGTTGAGTGTCGCTTCACAATGGTTGGGCAGCGTGGGCGCTGCTGTCTGGGGTCAGGCAATGGACAATGACCTGAGCCACCATGTTACTGGTCCCCTAGAAGAGTTTCCTGCTCTAGGGACCCTTCTGGGCCTCTCTCTGTGGTCCTGGGGGCTGGAATGGCATGTGCTGGCCTCATCTGCAAAATGTCAAGGAAAAGAGCAAGTGTGTGTGTGCCCCTGGTCAGGCCTTCAGCCCTGAAATCACCGGGACACGGGAGCCGGGTGCTTCTCACCCTGCAAGGCACCGGCAAATGGCGCATACCAACAAAGCTAAGGAAGCCACGACATCCATCCTTCTCGGCACACGCTGGGCTGTGGGCTGCTCTCGTGAGTGCCCGTGTTAAAGGAGGCTTAGCTACCCAGCACTTCGGGCTGCCCCCACGAGAGCTGTGACCACCCTGCAACACACACACACACACGAACCCTGTTATTAGACAGCCCTTGGCGAAGCTGTGGGCTCTGGAAACAGTCAAGCTGCCTGGTGGCTTGGAAGAAACTTGAAGTGGTTACATCCACTCTGGGGGCATGGATGCACCTCCTAAGTCTGAAGGGAGCCACAGAGGAGGTGGAGCGGCTCTAGTTCCCCAAGACATGCAGCAGATAAACAGCCGATGCCTGTCCGTGGTGCAGAGTCCCGGCTTTCACCCGCTGGTGTGCACGGATGCGTCCCCTGGCTACTGACTGAGGGGCTCACACAGGCCCCGGACTGCTCCTGGGACACACCAGCCCTGCCTCGGGAGCTACCATTCCAATGGAGCTGGCTTACTGGGTATGCTGACGTTGGTGGGTGCTGTGGACAGCAAGAAAGTAAGAGCAGAGAGGCCGCGGTCACTGCAAAACACTCAAGGGGTCGGGGCTACGTCTCCCTGAAAGAGGGCAGGTGAGCCGAGTCTTCAATGAGCTGAGGGAGGAATCATGGGAGCATCTGAGGAAAGCGCATCTGGGCAGAAAGAAGAGCCTGTGCTGGGCCAGGAGGCCAGGAGGCCAGAGCAAGCGAGCCAGTGGGAAAACAGCAGGTGGCAGGTACGGAGCAGCAAAGAGCCAGATCGTGTGACCCTGTAGATTGTAAAGATGCCATCTCCTCAGATGAATGACATGGGGGCTGCTGTGGGGCTCTGAGCAGAGGACAGACTCGATCTGACTGAAGACATCAAAGACTCACTGATGGAGAACCACAGAGTGTAGGACTCCATTTATATGAAATGTCTGTGGAAATGGGCAAATCCAGAGACAGGAAGGGAGATTTGTAGTTGCTCAGGGATGGGGCGGGGGGGGGGGTGGATGGAGGGTGACACCTAAGGAGTGAGGAGTCTTCTGGGGGGTGATTGTGGTAATGGTTGCATAACTCTGAGAATATAGTAAAAGCCACTGGATTGTACATGTTAGGTTGTGTGACTTGCACAGCATATGAATTCTCTCCCAATGAAGCTGTTCGAGAAAAAGAATGTCTGCAGTTGCACTGGGGATGGATGGGACGCAGGGGGTGCATGGAAACCCAAGAGGAGGCTACTGCAGCCATCCAGGCAGAGGAAGGTGGTGTGGCCTGAGGTGGGGCCTGGAGAGGGATGTGAGGTGGTCCGCTCTAGTGGATTTTGAAAGTGAAGCCAAAAGATTTCCTGACCCATTGCACTTGGCATGTGGGAGGGTGAGAGCAATCAGTGATAAATCAAGACCCCTGCTGTGCAAAGGGTTCACCATCCACGGAGATGGTGGATAGCACAGTGGTGTGGGCAAGTTGGGAGTTTGCTTCGGGGCATGCTGAGTTCAATATTTCTGTTAGGCATCCCAGGGTTAAGGAGGCAGTGGGACTAGGAGTCTGGGTAAGGGAGAAAAGTCTGGGCTGGAAATGCAAATCTGGGAGCCACTGGCATTTCGATGGTGCCTAAAGCAACAAGATGGAGGAGATCACCAAGGTGAGGTGTGGAGGGAGACAAGCACCCTGGCAGGGCAAGGCCATCAAACACTCAAGGCAGGGAAAGAAGGAGAGAATCCGCCACCACTGGTGAGGTGGTCAGAGCCCAAGAAAATGGAGTGTCCTGTCAGCCACGTCAACAGTGGGAGGGACCCACCCTGACACGTGTTACCGAGAGGAACTGAGCACTGCCCAGCTGATGTGGCCACACGCAAGTTCCCTGTGACCTTGAGGAGGGCAGGTCTGGAGGCATGATGAGGGCAGAGGCCTGACCGTGCAGGGATATGAAAGAATCTCCCATTCTCCCAGGAGGAACTGGAGACAGTGATTCCTCTTGAGGGAGTTTTTCTGCAAAGGAGACCAGGCTGGCAGGGGAGGAGAGGGGCTGGGTGTACATGAGGATGGGGACCCTGGGGGCGTGCTCCACCCCGGCAGACACTGCCATGACAGGCACAATCCTGCTGATCACTGCGGTAGGGCCATGAATGTTCTCAGATTCAGAGCTGGAGTTCTGCCTCTTCCGAGGGTTTTGTCCTCAGAGGGAAGTAGAACACAGAGTCTGACTCTCCTGGCAGAGCTCAGTGGGCCCTGTCGAGGGCAACCTTGATGAGCGCAGCCCAATTTAGGAGGGGGGGGTGTCTCAGGTTCAGTGGAAGAAAGGGAAACCCAGCTCTCAGGAGAATTTCACAAGAGGAGCTAGCTTGCGCCTTGGTTTTGCTGGCAGATGGGCGTAGCTGCATGGATGAGGTAAACCCAAGCCCTCGGTGGAAGGTGCTGAAGAACAGTGGTGTACTCTGGCCAAGAAGACACTGGAATGTAAGAGGAAGAGAAGAGAGAAGTTTCCAGAGCTGGAGGCCAGGCTGATGCAGGCTGGGCTGAGCGACAGAGTTGGGTCACCGTGTCCACCATGACAGTGTGAAAGCACCTGGAGCCTCCACAGGGCTGTGTGTGCACGTCCTTGGTCCCCAGGTTTGTGTGGCCCTGGCCGGTGCTTGCTGCTCCGGACAACCTCCATGAGGCACATGCTGCCAGAGATGACCTCACGCTGGTGGAAAACCAACCCAGGGAGGCCCCCCTCATCCAGCAAAGCTAGGCGAGATTGGTTTGTTATCCTGCACTTTCGTGAGTCAGAGTTTTCAGCCTTGCTGCCATCAAAACAGAGTCAGAGTCAATTTGATGTCCAAAATGATGTGAAAATTGCCGTGTCAAAGGCCATTCTGTAATTTCAATTTATTAAAGTCGAGCAACCGCAGCCCTGCTGGACAAGTTTACCCCTGGGTAGGATTCAAGTTTGCTCTTTGTTTTACTTGTGCAACTTGAATTCATTTCAGGGTTTCAGGAAATGGTCATGTATTTTCGCATGAAGAGTGCAGCTGAAAGAGCTACGGCTCTCACAAAGTTTGTTGTTAAGTTCTGCGTATGTGGAAGAGCTTCATGGCGCACAAAAATTAATTGTATACAACGGCATCTGTGCCAGTTCATAAGCACTTTTTAAAAGGGACAAGTGAAGGCCATTTGTTAACCTTCCAAACCAGCACCCCTCTTTTTGCTGGGAAGAGCCCTGCCTCATACCATGGGGCTCTGGTGCATGTAAATCATGCCCCACCTGCTTCAACTGACACAAAACCCACACCTGGTGCTGTGTTCCCCCCACCACAGTGACTGGTATAGGAAGAGACACATGGCTGCTGTGAGGCTCATCACTGGCCCCCCATGAGATCTGGACATTAGGAGAAAGAAATCTTCCCTTCCTGGATCAGCAAACACACAGCACACGCCTGGGGCTGCTTATGCGGAGAGCGAGTCTAAGAGGAAAGTGTCTGCAGAAGAGGCCAAGTTGAAAGGAGGGAGAGACAGAGCCTTGGCAGCCTCTGGGGGCCCAGCTGGGCCTCTGTCTTAATCGCATGTGCCAGTATATTTCTTCTTTTGGCTTAATTAGATTTGTGTCTCCATCACTTACATTTTGAAGGAAGCTGACGGATTCAGAGTCCCCTACCTTTCTCATTGCTATGGTCCTAAAATAGGTTAAGAATAACCTGTCCTAAGAGTTCTACTTCTGGAATGGTGGCATGAGGAGCCCCATGGACCAGTTCCCCAGCACAACGGTCATAACTAATGAAAATAATTAAAAGGAAAACCAACAAGACAATTTAAAGTCTCTGGAAATTGTCCTAAGGGCATATGGTAAATGAAAAAGCATTGCGTGTTCAAGAAAATCTACTTCCTCTTGGGGGAGAGGGGAGGATCCAATTCAGTAAGAACAGCAAGAGTCTATGGCACTAGAACCACAGACTACTCCCTCCTTTCCCCCAGCCCCAACAGTTCAGTCTAAGGGAAGCTCTACCCTGGTGGCTGTGGCCAAAATGACAGGGCTCTCTCTTGCCCTTGGCTCCCCATCAAGGAGCTCATATCTCAGTGGGGATTTCTCATCCTTTCCAACTCCAAGTTGCAGAGGCGAAATTCCTGGTGAGTGTGGCTGAGAGGTCAGTGGCTCCCTTCCCCCACCCAGCTCCCCTCCAATGGGCAGAGGCTCCATCCCAGGTACAACAAGGTGAGAATACTGGGGTCCCATCATCCTCGCCCCAGACTGTTTGTAGGAAAGAGGTTCCCTGCTGAGAAAGGCAGGCTGAGAAGACAAGAGGCTCCCTCCCCTGACCAGAACCTGGTGCAGTGGCTCAGACTTTTGCCTACAGAGAGTGGCAGTCCAGAGCAGAGAGCTCCAAAACTCTCCCCCAAAACCTGACTATTTGAATCAGGATATGGACAAGGCCAAGCCTCAGCATGCTCCCCCAAACAATAGAGATTTAGGTGGATGCATTTAAAAGGGGGCTGGTTGGGGCGCCTGGGTGGCTTAGTCGGTTAAGCGTCCAACTTTCGCTTAGGTCATGATCTCGCAGTTCGTAGGTTCGAGCCCCACGTCGGGCTCTGTGCTGACTGCCAGCTCAGAGCCTGAAGCCTGCTTCAGATTCTGTGTCTCCCTCTCTCTCTCTGACCCTCCCCTGCTCATGCTGTCTCTCTCTCTCCTAGAAATAAATGAAACATTAAAAAATTTTTTTAAAAATAAAAATAAAAATAAAAGGGGGCTGGTAGCTCTATGAGAGCAACAGGCTAAGCCTAGGTCAGCTAGTTTACCAGAGAGAACCAAGAAAAGACAGTTATGGGGGACCCCTTTGATGGGCAGAACAAATCTCAAACACTGGCCTTAAAACCTAAGCCTACCCAAGTTCAGTTGGATCACACGATGTAGCAACTTATGCTCCAGGGTATTGCTAGAAATAATAGAACCACCAGCCATCGATTAATGGAGTCTAAAAGCTGAGTGTGATACCAAGTGAGGCAGACAGCTTAACAGAGAGACCAGGGAGAGACACAGAGAGCACCCACTAAAGCCACTGTTGTCCCAGGTGACGGTGCACGTGCCAGGGCTGTGTGTGCCCTTTGAAGAGCAACATCAGAGGCCTCACACTGCTGGGATGTCTACCTCACTACAACAGTCAAGTCAGGCCAAAAAACAAATAAATAAGCAAACAACAAAATGAAACCCAAGAGTGTGGAAGGGGAATCAGTATCCAGAGTTGCGACACTACCTTACCTAAAATGTACAGTTTCCAACAACAAAGTGAGACAGGGAAAGAAAGAAGAAAGTCAGGGGTGGGGGGAGTGGAGCAGGCAACATAAACTGCCTGTGAGCAGGCCCAGATATCAGATTTAACAAGGGTTTCTTTCATTTTTTTAGTTTTTAAAAAATGTTTATTTATTTTTGAGAGAGAGAGAGCGAGCTGGGGAAGGGCAGAGAGAGAGAGAGAGAGAGAGAGAGACATAGAATCTGAAGCAGGCTCCAGGCTCTGAGCTGTCAGCACAGAGCCCAGTGTGTGGCTTGAACTCATGAACTGCAAGATCATGAACTAAGATGAAGTCAGACGCTCAACCAACTGAGCCACCCAGGCACTCCAACAAATATTTCAAAAGAGCCATTTTATTTATTTTTTATTCTTTAGACAGAGAGAGAGAAAGAAAGAGCATGTCCATGCATGAGTGAGGGAGAGGGGCAGAGGAAGAGAAAGAGAATCTTAAGCAGGCTCCATGCTCAGCACAGAGCCCAGCATGGGGCTCGATCTCACGATCCTGGGATCAAGACCTGAGCTGAAACCAAGAGTCAGATGCTCAACCAACTGAGCCACCCAGGCAGCCCTTAAAGGAGCCATTTAAATACGTTCCAAGAGGTAAAGGAAGCCATGTCTGAAGAAGTAAAGGGGTGATGAGGACAATATCTTATCAAGTAAAGAATGTCAGTAAAGACATTGAAATTATAAAAAAACAACCAAACAGAAATTCTGGAGTTGAGAAGTACAATAATCAAGAGGGCACAACAGTAGATTTAAACTCACAGGAGGAAGAATCTTGAAAACAGATCAGCAGATGTTATGTGATTCGAGGGACAGAGAGGAAGAGAATGAGGAAAAATGGACAGAGCCTGAGAGAAAGGAAGAACACCATTACGGGCATGATTATGTATATACTGGAAGTACCAGAAGGAGAAGACAAAAAGGAATAGAAGAAAAATTGAAGGGTGGCTGAAAACATCTAGAATTTGATGAAAAACATTTGTCTTTGTATCCAAGAAACTGGACAAACTCCAAGTAGCATAAATACAAGAGATCAACATCCAGAGACATCACAGCCAAAGACGAAGAGAATATTTTGAAAGCAGCAACAGAAATGACTTGCCCTGTATAAGGATCACCCATGGGATTCACAATTGACCTCTCATTAGAAGCAGTGGAAACCAGAAGGCAGTGGACTGGCATACTCAAAGTGGTGAAAGTGGGGTGCCTGGGTGGCTCAGTCTGTTGAGCATCTGACTCTTGATTTCAGCTGAGGTCATGATCCCAGGGTCATGGGATCGGGCCCCATGTTGGACTCCACACTGAGCCTAGAACCTGCTTAAGATTCTCTCTCTCCCTCTGCCCCTCTCCCCCTCTCCTGTGCACTCTCTCTCTCTACGGTTAAAAGAAAGTGGTGAAAGAAAAACACACCTGTCAATCAAGAATCTTATATCTAACACAACTATCTCTCAAAAATGAAAGTGAGATATAGGTGGTCCCAGATAAAAAAAAACTGAGATAATCTGTAAGCATCTTACAAGACGTCCTAAAGGTTCTTCAGGCTGACGGTGAGCAACCCCAGATGTTAATTCAAGTTTACACAAAAAAAAACAAAGACCACCAGTAAAATTACATAATTATAAAAGACAGCATAAATGCATGTCTTTTCTCCTTTCTTCCCTTAACTGACTTAAAAAACAATGCTATAAAATGGTATGTATATAATTGTATTGTTGGGCCTGCATCATATAGAAATGTGATATATTTGCCAATAACAGCACAAAGGAGGTGGGTGGGAACAAAGCTATGCTTGCATAAGGAAATGATACCAGATGGTAACCTGAATCTACAGGAACAAAATGAAGAGAACCAGAAATGGTAAATAAGATGGTTAATATAACTATAAATATATACTTGTTCTCCTTTCTTTTCTCAGCTTCTCCAAATATAAAATTATATAAAATAATTACAACAACATGTTGTTGAGTTTATAAAATATACATATGTATGATACACAGAATTATGGTCCCTGAAAGCTGTCCATGTCCTAATCCAGATCCTATGAATATGTAAGATTACATGGTAAAGAGAAATTAAAGTTGCAAACCATCAGATGATTTTATGATAGCAAAATTGTCCTAGATTAGCCAGGTGGGCCCAGTGTAATCCCAGGATCCTTAAAAGTGGAAGATGAAAGAAGAAGAGAGAGAACCAGAAAGTAATACAAGAAGTACTTGCCCTGATGTTATTGGCTTTGAAGTTGGGGGAAAGGAACCATGAGCCAAAGAAAGAGGGAGGCCTCCAGAAGCTGGAAAGGGCCAGCAAACAGATTCTCCCCTGGGGCCTCCAGAAGGAATAAAACTATGCCAAGGCCTTGGTTTTGGCTCAGTGAAACCCATTTTAGACCTCTGCCTTACATAACTGTAAGATAACAAAATTATATTATTTAAGCCACTAAATTTGTGGTAATTTGTTACAGCATCCATGGGGGAACTAATATAAGATGTAGAGCAATGATAGCTCAAAGAAGAAGAGGAGAAATAAAGTCGCATAGGAGTAACATTTGTATAGCTTACTAGAATTAAGTCAGTATAAATCTGAAGTATATTCTGATTAAGTTAAGATGTAATGGTAAGAAAGAGGACATCACCAAAATAGTACAGCAGAAAACTCCAAAACTATGTCCCTTCACAAAAGTAATAAACATGCTGAATCAGCTCTCTTGGAACTCCATAATTTAATCTCAAGAAATTTACAATAACTAGGGAAATACCTAATGAGGATAGAAGTGCTGTGACATTTTAGCTTATCTGCCTAGCCTCCCCCACTCCCAGCTCAGCCGCAGCCATGAAAAAAGGTAGCCTGCACTCCTGGTGCAGTTGTCAGTACTAGTGGGACCAATATGAACCTTACTCCCAAAGAACTGTGGTTTGTGTTTTGACCTGTCTGGTAGATCCCTGAAGGATCAGCTCTAGGGTTTGCCTTTGTTTCACCTGCCTGGGCTGTGAAGCGGGTAGTTTATTGAATGGGTTTAAAGGCAAATGTATATTTAAAAAGGGGGGAGGGCAGGCGCCTGGGTGGCTCATTCAGTTAAGCGTCAAGACTTCGGCTCAGGTCATGATCTCACGGTTCGTGGGTTCAAGCCCCGAGTCAGGCTCTGTGTCGACAGCTCACAGCCTGGAGTCTGCTTCAGATTCTGTGTCTCCCTCTCTCTCTGCCCCTCCCCAGCTTGCACTCTGTCTCTCTGTCTCTCTCTCTCTCAAAAATAGTAAACATTGCCAGATTTCATTCTTTCTCATTGCCATGTAGTATTCCATTGTATAGATAAACCACATTTTCTTGATTCCATTTGTCAGTTGATGGACGTTTTGGCTATTGTTGAGGGTGCTGCTATGAACATTGGGGTACATGTGCCCCTATGCATCAGCACTCCTGTATCCCTTGGGTAAATTCCTAGCAGTGCTATTGCCGTGTAGCAACATGGATGGAACTTGAGGGTGTTATGCTGAGCAAAATAAGTCAGGCAGAGAAGGACAGATACCATATGTTTGCACGTATAGGAGGATTAGGAGGAACTTAATGGAGGACCGTGGGGGAGAAGAAGGGGGGAAATAGTGGGGGAGAGGGAGGGAGGCAAACTATGAGAGACTCTTGAATGCTGAGAACAAACTGAGGACTGATGGGGTGGGGGAGGGAAAGGGAGGTGATGGGCATGGAGGAGGGCACTTGTGGGGATGAGCACTGGGTGGTATATGGAAACCAACTTGACAATAAACTATTTAAAATAATAAGTAAACATTAAAAAATAAATAAATAAAGGAAATATATGAGCCATAGCAACCTGGGGCAAGGGACGAAGGTTGGAACAATGCAAGCAACACCATAAATCAAAAAGCCTAGGAAGGAAGAGACCGGGTAGGAGATAACTTGGAGAAACCAGGTCTTTGGAAAACACCCACATACACCAGGGAATCTGGAAGGCCACACATACTCAGTATGGGGCACAGGATCAGAAAGACCTGGGAAGACCCAAGGCTTTCACCTTTGGCTCATATTTATGTTCTATGCAAATAGGGAATAAACAATAATACAGAGTTGTAAATGGCCTGTTTAAACATCGGAGGAGGAGTACCCTAATAGGAAGTCAATCTACAAAGACTGGGAGAATATTGTTTCCCTTAGCCCCAGGCATTTAAGGAAACCTCTGTCAAATCACTAGCTGACCACTAAGCTAACAGAACAGAATCCTTAGCTGCCCTACACAACAAAGTATACAGATTTTACAAAGGAGTTTTGGTAAGTCACCAAACAAACAACAAGCCACAACAAGCAGCAGCAACAAACCCTGAAGAGGAAACGTCCAGAGTTGCCACATTAGAATATTCAAAATGTCAGTTTCTAGCAAAAAAATTATTAGGCATGCAAAGAAACAAGACACTACGGTCTATTCATAGGGGGAAAAAAGAGAAATTAAAAAAAAAACCAACTTCCCCTGGAGAAGTTCAGACATTGGATTTAGTCTAAAGTTATAAACACAGATTTTAAGTTGACTGTCTTAAATATGCTCAAATAGCTAACAGAAACCATGAATAAAGACCTAAAGCAAAACAGAAGAACAATGTCTCACCAAATAGAGAATGTTAATAAAAAGATAGAAGTTATTATAAAGTACCAAAAGAAAATTTTGAAGCTGAAAAGTATTAAACCTGAAATGAAAAAGTCATTGGATCAGTTCATCAGCAGATATGAACTACTCAGCAAACCACAAAGACAGGTCAATTATTCAATTATTCAGGGATAATTGGAAAGAAGGGAAAAAAAGAATGAAGAAAATGAACAGAGTCTAGGATACCTGTGAGAAACCATCACATGCACCAACATACCCATAATGGGAAGTCTCATAAAGAGGGGAGAGAAAGGACAGAAAGAATATTTAAAGAAATAATGACCAAAAATTTCCCAAATGTTATCAAATGTGAATCTATATAAAAGAAGCTCTAAGTTGGATAAATTCAAATAGATACATACCAAGACACTTTATAATCAAACTGTTTTAAAAAATTATGGAAAACACAGAGAGAATCTTGAAAGCATCAAGAGAGAAGCAACTTATGAGTGATCTTCAAAAAGATTAACAGCTGATTTCTCATCTGAAACTGTGAAGGTTTCTACACAGTGGGATGACATATTCCAGGGGCACCTGGGTGGCTTAGTCGGTTAAGCATCCAGCTTTGGCTCAGGTCATGATCTCACAGTTCATGGGTTCGAGCCCCACATTGGTTTCTGTATAGACAGCTAAGAGCCTGGAGCTTGTTTCAAATTCTGTATCTCCCTCTCTTTCTGCCCCTCCCCCACTCATGCTCTGTCTGTCTCAAAAATAAATAAACATAAAAAATTTTTTTTTAAAGTGCTGGAAGAAAAATACTGTCAAGAATTCTATATGCAGCAAAATGATTCTTCAAAGATGAAGGAAAAATTAAGACATTCCTGGAAAAACAAAAACTGAGATTTTGTTGCTAGTCATCCTACCATGCAGTAAATGCTAAAGGAAGTCTTTTAGGTTAAAATAAAAGGACACCAGATAGTAACTCAAATTCATATGAAAAACATGAGTAAAGGTAACTACGTGTCCTTGGATTGTAGCTCCTCTTTTTTTCTGTATGATTTAATAGACAAATTCATACAACAATAATTATTAGTCTATGTTAATGGTCATGCAATGTTTACAAAGATATAATTTGTGACACTATAATAAAGGTGAGGGAGACTGAGCTGTATAGGAGCATAGTTTTAGTATACTACTGAAACTAAATTGACATCAATTCACACTAGATTGTTATAAAATTAAAGAAGTAATTATAATCCCATGGGTAATCACTAACAAAAAGATTTAAAAATATGCAGACAAAAATATAAAAATCAAAATAATACACTAGAAAAATTAAGCACAGAGAAGGCAATATTGGAGAAATTAAGGAACAAAAAAGATATGTGGAAAATAAATAGCAAGTGGCAGATGTAAATCCTTCCTTATCAGTAATTACTTTAAATATAAATGTATTAAATTCTTCAGTTAAAAAGCATAGATTGGCAAAATGAATTTTTTTTTAAACTGTGATCCAGCAACTCTACGCTGTCTGTAAGAGTCCCAATTTAGACACCAAAACACAAATAAGTTGAAAGTGAAAGTATGAAAAAAGAATTCCATGCAAATAGTAAGCAAAATAATACGGACTGTAATTATGTAATGTGATAAATATTGCTTCAGTGGCAATCATATTACCATATATAAATGTATCAAAGTAACATACTACATACCTTAAATCTACAAACTGTAACATGTTGAGTTTATCAAAGGAAAAAATGTTAATAGTAAGTAAAAGAGGTCTGGGGTGGCTATCCTAATATCAGACAAAATGGACCTTAAGTAAAATAACAAAGAGGAACACTGTATATTGATGAAAAGGCCAGACTATCAAGAAAGTATAATAATTATAAATATATACGCATCTAATAAAAAAGTCCCAAAATACAGGAAACAAAACTTGACAGAATTGAAGGGAGAAACAGTTTACAGTAAAGTTAGAAACCAATACTTGATCTTCAGTAATAAATAGAAAAACCAGGCTGTAAGTGTCCATCAACAGATGAATGGATCAAGAAGATGTGGTTTATCTATACCATGGAATACNGCTGAAAATCAATAAGGAAATAGAGGATTTGAACAACACTGTAACCCAACTAGACCTAACAGACATAGAACACCCCAGCCAAAAACAGCAGAATACATTCTTCTCCCTTAAAATGGAACATTCTCCAGGAGGCCATATGATAGGCCACAGAATACATGCCAATAAAGTTTGGAAAAGTGAAATCAAATGAAGTATCTTCTCCAACCACAATGGGATAAAACTAGAAATCAAGAACAGAAGAGAAACTGGAAAATTCATAAGTACATGAAAATTAAACAACATATTCTTAAAAAACAAATGGATCAAAGAAGGAATTACAAGAGGAATTAGAAAATATCTTGAAAGAAATGAAAACTGAAACATGAAATACCCCAAACTCAAGGGATGCAGTGAAAGTAGTACTCAAGGGGAAATGTATAGCTGTAAATCCCTACATTAAAAAAGAAGATCTCAGTCCAATAACCTAATTTACACCTTAAGGAAAGAAAAGAAGAGAAAACTAAACCCAAAACTAGCAGAATGAAGGAAATAATAAAATTAGAACAGAGGTAAAATAGAAAATAGAAAAACAGCAGAATCAATGACACCAAAGTTTGGTTCTTTGTGAAGACCAACAATATTAACAAACATTGACCAAGATAATGAGACAGAAGGCTCAAATGACTAAAATTGGGGGGGGGGAGGGATGAGAAGAAATAGGGACATTACTACTAAATTACTACTAACCCTACAGAAATTTTTAAAAAGGATTAGGAGAGAATACTATGAATAATCTTATACTAATAAGTTAGATAAACTAGATGAAATGAAAAAGTTCGTGGAAACACACAAACTTCAAGACTGACTCAAGAACTCATAGAAAATTTGAATAGACCTATAACAAGTAAGGAGGCTAAATCAGTATTTAAAAACCGCCAACAAAGAAAAGCCCAGGACCAACAGACAGCTTCACTAGTGAATTCTACCAAACATTTAGAGAATTAACACCAATCTTTCTCAATCTCCTCCAATAAAACTGAAGAGGAGTGAACACTTCCTAGCTTATTTTATGAGGCCAGCATTACCCTAATATGAAAACCAGACACAGACATCATAAGAAAACTACAGACCAATATTCCTTACAAAGGGAGATGCAAAAATCCTCAACAGTATACTAGTGAACCAAAATCAGCAGCATATTAAAAGATTTCTAGGGCATGTGGGTGGCTCAGTCAATTAAGTGTCAGTTTCCTGATTTTGACTCGGGTCAAGATCTCGCAGTTCATGAGATCAAGCCCCACATCGGGCTCTGCGCTGACACTGCAGAGACTACTTGGGATTCTTTCTCTTTCTCTGCCCCTCCCCTGCTCTCTCTCTCTATCAAAATAAGTAAATAAACATTTGAAAATAAAAAAAGAATTCTACACATGACCAAGTGAGATTTATTCCAGGAGTGCAAAGGTGGTTTAACATATGATAAATCAATCAATATAATGCACATTAACAGAATGGAGGAAAATAAACCACACAATCATCTCTAGGGATGCATAAAAAGCGCTAGGCAAAATCCAACACCCTTCAGGATAAAACCACCAGTAAACGAGGAGTAGGCAAGGAACTTACTCAACATGATCAAGGGCACTTATGACAAGCCCACAGCTGACATCACACTTAATGGTGAAAGACTGAGAGCTTTCCCTCCAAGGTCAGGAACAACGTGACTGCAAGGTCAAGACTATGGTGCTTGCTTCTGCCACTGCTATTCAACATAGTACTGAGAGCTCAACCAGAGTAATTAGACAAGAAAAAGAAATAAAAGGAAAAGGAGCAGAAGGATTCTTGAGGGAAAAGGGGAAATGAATGCTAAGGAGTAGCAGATTTCTTTTTGGGGTGATAAAAAGTTCAGAAGTTGACTGTGCTTTAAAAATCCAGAGAACTGTGCACTTTGGGAGAATCACAGCACATGAATTATATCTCAATAAAGCTATTATAAAGAAAAAATAAAAAGAATGACCTGCCCCTTGACCTCTGACTCCTCAGACACATTTCCAGTCATGCCCAGGTGACGTTTGGTGGTGACCCACGTGACTGCTCACACTCTAAGCGCCAGCTAGCAGGGCCTCTTGGTCCTGCCTGTGGCCGTCCAGTGTTGCGTAGTGCAAGGCCCCAGAAGGCCACCAGGTTAGCTGTGTTCTCACCAGGAAGGAGGGCAGGAACTCCTGGTGAGAGACGAGTGCACGCTTCCTTACCACACTCGCCCCCTCACATAGACAGCCCCTGTCCATATCCAGACAGCTGCACAGCCAGCCCCCAGGGTACCTACCATTCTGCCCTCACAGGTGCCTTCTGCCAGCAGGGCCCTAGCTGACCAGACAGGTGAGACCCCGAGGTGTCCAGAGTTCCCCAAGGGAGGAAGCAAAGACCTTATCCACTTGTCCCCTTGTTCGTTCCTCACAGGGGCTCAGGAAGCACCCGAAGCCAGCATAGCAGAAAAAGCCCACATTCTGCGTTGGACAGGCATGGGTTCAAGTCAGCTACTCCAGTTTCTCATTGTGCCATCTCCGGAGACTTGCATTTCGCACCTACAAATGGGGTTCTTCTCATCTCTCCAGGCCCTTGAGGGATAGCCTATGTGAAAATGACATCCACACGATCTGGGAAGCAAAGCTTGAAAAGGCTTGCCAGCCAGGGAGGCTCTGAGCTTCTTGCCCCCCAAAAAGCCTCAGGAATTATATTTCTGCCAGTGAGGGACCCACTCCAGCACAGAACTGATGTGGAAACTATTCTCCAGCCAAAAGAAGCAGAGCTCAAATCCCCTCCACCACTCTCCCCTCAATTTCTGGAGAAAATATCCAGGCCAGGGTCTGAGAACATCCAGTCCTCAGATGGGAAAGAAACCAGGAGACGGAGAGAGGCTGGCCTCTGCTGACAGGGAACACGGAGCAGGACTTCTTGGGTGTCTGCACAGGAGCCCTGGCGATGCAGTTTGAGAACTCACAGGGAGCTGACCACAATACACACACAGACACACACAGACCTAGGACTGTTCCATGGATGATAACCAGCCCCGACCCTCCCAGGTGGTTGCAGCTATGGGGGAGGGGGTGGCGCATCATGGTCAAGACACTTTGCAAAACAGTCTGGCACCACTTCCTCAAAAGGTGAAATACAGACTTACTCTATGATTCAGCAATTCTCTTAGGTTTGTAGCCAAGAGTATTGGAAATATCTGTCCACCCATAAGCCGGAACACAAATACTCACAGAGGAGAAGACAGCCCAAGGACACACACTGTGTGGAGAGGTGGCCCTGGGTCCCAGGAGCAAGGCTGGAGACTGAGGCTCAGTTCCCGCTCAGAGCCCTTCTCACTAAGTCACTTTGCCTNAAATATCTGTCCACCCATAAGCCGGAACACAAATACTCACAGAGGAGAAGACAGCCCAAGGACACACACTGTGTGGAGAGGTGGCCCTGGGTCCCAGGAGCAAGGCTGGAGACTGAGGCTCAGTTCCCGCTCAGAGCCCTTCTCACTAAGTCACTCTGCCTGC
>NW_027533170.1:8261501-8326629 GCF_008692635.1 Crocuta crocuta
GTTTCATATAGCCCACAGCATATTTTCTTAACACAGAAATTTCTTGAGAAATTACAAATTTTTGACTCCTTTCAAAACACCAAAAGATCTGGCAACACTGAGCCGGCATCCTCATAAGAGCAACAGTCAGAATGGAGAGGTTTCCTGCTCCATTGATTTCCGACCTTATTTTGTATTATTTTTTTCCCCTTCTACTTTCCTTTGGGTAAATTTGCTTTTTTCCCCTATCTTCTGAAACTGGAGATTTATTTCTTTAATGGGCAGCCTTTTTCTTTTTTAATATAAATTCCCATCCAAGTTTTGATGTTGAGTCTTTTATTATCATTTAGCTTTAAGTATTTTTAAAGTTCCATTATTATTCCTTATCAGATCAACAAATTGCTTCAAAGTTTTGTTATTTTTTTTAAATTTCCAAATAATGGGCGGGGGGGTCACTGTGGAGGTTTTTAATTTCTAGCAGAAAGGCATGACCATGAGGGAATAGGACCTACATCACAATCATTCTTTTAATTTTTGTGAGACTTGCACTTAATGATCAATATTTCTAAGTGTTGCATATGTGCTCGAGAAGAATGAGGTACTTCGACTGGTCAGACGCAGAATTTATCTACATCCTTTCAATCAAGCTCATTAGTTGTGTTACTCAGAAACTTCTTTGTCTTTGCTGATATTTCTGTCTACTTGATCCAACACTAATTGGAAAAAATGGAGGGAATCTCACAAAATGATGATGGATTTGTCAATTTCCCTATTTCTCACAAAGTTTACATCAAATACATGGAGGCTGCTATATTGAGCATATGAATAAACCTTTGGAAGCGCTCTGTCATCCTGAGGAAGTGAACCCAACCTCATTAGATGGTGACCTGATAACACCTGAGTCCGCTGGGTCTGAAATTGATGTACCAGTGACGGCTTGCCTTTGGCTGCTTGATATTTCATGTTTCCATTCTCCTCCCATCAACCTTTTCTTATAGTTATGCTTTAGTTGTACTTCTGGTGATGGAACATGGCTGGCTTTCTCATTTGGGTTTGGTTTCGCTTATCTACTATGACAACATCTGTCTTTGAACTGTTAAGTTCAATCCATTCACATTTGCTCTGATTACTGATATAAATTTGGACTTGATTCTCCTATCTTACTCTATTATTTCAATCTCTCTTGTGCACTTTTTTTTCACTTTTGGTTTCCATGCTCTCCTTTTTAACTCATAAAAATGGCATCCCTTGGGGGACCTGGGTGGCTCAGTTGGTTGAGTATCCAACTCTTGATTTCAGCTCAGGTCATGATCTCATGGTTCATGGGTTCGAGCCCCGCATCGGGCTCTGCGCTAACAGCACGAAACCTGTTTGGGATTCCCTCTCTCTCTCTTTCTCTCAAAATAATTTAATTTAAAACTTTTTAAAAACTGGCATCCCTTTTCTTGAACTCTTCTTCTCTGATGGCTGTGCCAGCCCGCCTGGCTCCAGCTGTAGCCTGCGGACATGTGCATACCCGTGAGCACACAGACACGCATGCCTCCTCCCCAGTTCCAAATCTGAATATCAGCACCAGCTTAGTCTTTGCGGCTGGGGGGGTGGCAGTTCTCATGTTTTATTCTGTTATTTTCTGTCTTTGGGGAGGGGGTTGAGGTGAAGGTTTGCATTGTTATTTCTCAGATTCCAACGTTCTCCAGTTTAGAGCTTCCCCAGAGTTGACCAGCACCCCTGACAGCATGCCGTGTTGGAGTGAATCTCGAATACCACTTCAGTGTCAACTCCACTGAGCTCCTCCAGGAGCATGGAGGCTGCTACCCTTTGGTGGAGGCTTGGGCTGGAGTGTTCTTGCCAGCTCTATGCATGTTTTATTATTTTATTTATGTTTTTGCATCATGACAAGTGCACTCCTTCCTCCCGATCATCTATCTCACCCATCTGCCCACCGACACCCCCTCTGGTAACCATCGATCTGTTCTCTAAAATTAAGAGTCTGCTTCTTGGTTTGTCTCTCTTTTGTTTCTTTTGATCGCTTGTTCTGTTTCCTAATTTCCACATGGGAGTGAAATCATACAGTATTTGTCTTTCTCTGACTGATTTATTTTGTTTAGTATAATACTCTCTAGCTCCATCCATGTCATTGCAGATGTCGAGATTTCATTTTTGTTGTTAAATAATATTCCATCGTGTATGTGTGTATATATACACATATACATATACATATACATATACATATACATATACATATACGTATACCACCTCTTCTTTATCCATTCATCAGTAAATGGACACATGAGTTGCTTCCGTATCTTGGATACTGTAAATAATGCTGTGATAAACACAGGTACACGGAATCCCTCTGAATTAGTGTTTTTGTATTTTGCATTTTTGTATTCTGTATTTTGTAGCGTGATTACTGGATCATAGGGTAGTTCTATTTTTGTGTGCTAGATTTTTATTTAGCATAGTCGCCACTGCTCCCTGTTGTGTTATGTCCCTGGGCTTCACAAATGCACACTGCTGCCTCTTCTAGGCATGTGAGATGCAGCCACTGTCATGACATGATCCCAGGCCCCTCTCTTTCCCTGGTGATTGGAGTAGGCTTATGAGACACAGCTGCCCCTGAACTCAGCCAACCCCAGAGGGCCTTTCTTCTGTACTGGGTGTAACTTTGCAGACTTGTAGTAGTGGTAACAGGTACCATCTGGCGGTAGCAATTGTATTTTATATCTGTGTCCCCAGGCACATTCTGCTGCCACATACACTGGGACTGCACCCCCTCCCTAAAGTCCTTCTGGGTGGCTGGCCTAGAAAGCATACACGACAGGACTTTAATCTAAATGTTTTCTGAAGAATGAATAAAGCTCCTTTCCTGTTTCTGGGGGGGCCGGGGGGGGGAGGAGCCCGAACCATTGGAGAAGTGGCCACGGTCATAGACAAGTTGGAAGGAGCCAGGAGTCTGGGCTACTGCCCCTGCTCAGGAGTCTGAAGAGTGGTCAATGGCACAGGTGTGCAGCACACTGGCTCTAGAACATGCAATGTGGCCCTGCAGAGTTGGGGAAAGGGAAGAGCCTCAGAGACCCAGTGAGGGCTCAGGCCAGCAACATGGAAGGAGAGAACCAGCCGACATGGCCACATGCGTGAGCCGTGGGCCTGTGAGCCAGCAAGACAGCATATGTTATTTTATTTTTAAGTTTATTTAGTTTGAGAGAGAGAGAGAGAGAGAGAGAGAGAGAGAGCGTACAAACACAAGCGGGGGATGGGGGGCAGATAGAGAGAGGGACAGTGGATCCAAAGTGGGCTTCATGCTGACAGCAGAGAGCCCCATGTGGGGCTCAAACTCACAAACTGTGAGATCATGACCTGAGCCAAAGTCGGATGCTTAACCAACTGAGCCACCCAGACATCCCAAGACAACTTATTTTATCTTATTTTACTAAAAATATTTTTTAATATTTATTTATTATTGAGAGACAGAGAGAGACAAAGCATGAGCAGGGGAGGGGCAGAGAGAGAAGGAGACACGGAATCTGAAGCAGGCTCCAGGCTCCAAGCTGTCAGCACAGAGCTTGATGTGGGGCTCGAGCCCACAAACTGTGAGATCATGACCTGAGCCGAAGTGAGACGCTTAACCAACTGAGCCACCCAGGCGCCCCACATGGCAACTTACTTTAAAAGACCAGGGGGTAAAGCCAGACCCAGAAGGCCACAGATGGTGTGACTCCATTTATATGAAGTGTCCAAAATAGGCAGATCCACAGAGAGAGGAAGTGGATTCGTGTTTGCCAGGGGCTGAGGGGAGGGTGAAAGGGCAGTGACCGATATAGTGGGTACATTCAGGGCTTCTGTTCTGGGGGGATGAAAATGTTCTGAAACTAAATGGTGCTGATGGTTTTACAGCACTGTAAATATTCTAGAAGCCACTGGGTTATACGTTTTAAAAAGGATAAATGGGGGCACACGGGTGGCTCACTTGGTTGAGCATCAGACTTTGGCTCAGGTCACGATCTCATGGTTCATGAGTTCAAGCCCCACATCAGGCTCGTTGTCAGCACAGAGCCCACTTCAGATCCTCTGATCCCCTCTCTCTGCCCCTCCCCCACTTGCACATGCTCTCTCTAAAATACAAACATTTCTATTTTCTTAATGTTTATTTATTTTTGAGAGAGAGAGAGAACAAAAAGCAAGAGAGGGGCAGAGAGGGAGAGAGAGAGAGAGAGAGAGGTATGCAGCATTTCACGTAGGCTCTGGGCTCCGAGCTGTCAACACAGAGCCTGACGCGGGGCTCAAACCCACAAACCATGAGTTCATGACCTGAGCCGAAGTCAGATGCTTAACAGATGCTTACCCAACTGAGGCACCCAGGTGCCCCTCAAAAATAAACATTTTTTTAAAAAAGGTTAAAATGGTGAATCTTATGTTATATGATTTATCCATCAAAAAAATAACAAAAGTCCAGGGACAGTAACTCACACTTATAGGAACCCAGAAATGACAGAAATGAGTGAAGCCAGTGGGGGGCTTCAAATTAAGAACTCTCTCTAAGCCACCAGGCTGTGCATATTCTCCCCCTGACAGACTCTGCCTGGCTGTCCTCTATCAACTTGTGATAATGCCAAGAACAGAGAGAAATATATTTTAGTTTAAAGAAAGACCACAGGGCACAATGAGGAAGGATCCCAAGCCCCAATATTCAAGCTGAGGAGACAAGGAGATGGTGGAGGCTGAGAGAGAAGACCATGTCCCTCCACCCGCTGGGGCCATGAGGGACAGCAGTGCAGGCTGCATACTGTCGAGGGTCTTGATTTCTCAGGGAAAGCTGACAATCCACACACGTGTACAAATCCTCTTAAATAGTATCTCAATTTGTTTGGTGCCACTACATGGCGTCCCACAAAGCCTGTGGCTGGCGGTTCTCCTCTTCCGCGCAGCTTGGAAGGCCCTGGGCGCACAGACCAGGCTCTAATGAGAGGCTCTGCAGCCCTGTCTTTCAGGACCACCTCCTCCAGGATGCCTGTCCTGGTGCAGCAGGCAGGATCAACCACCCTCAAGACCTCACTGCCCCCTCTGCTTCAAGACCCATTGCCCCATGCTGTGTCTGCTTCCCATGCCTGACCTGGCGAGGTGGGAGGGCAGGCTGGCCGGTCTTTCACTGCGATGGGCACAGGACAGCAGCCCGGCAAACCTCTGCTAAAGAAATGTGGCGTGAGCAGCAGCCCCTGGGAAGGAGCGGAGGCAGACCGGTGCACAAGCCTCGAGAATTCTCTAAGGAAGCCTTGCTTTTCCACATCACGTGGGCCCAGCAGCGGTGAGGAGAGGGTAAGACAGCTGCAATGCCTGGAGGCCGTGGCCCCTGGGAGGAACAGCAGACAAGGTGCTGGGATGGGAGAGGTCACGGGGAGACCAAGGATGGGACTGCCCCACCCGCTCAGGACAACATGTCCTTATTTAGCACATGCCAGGCCCATGTGGGGCTCTTCACAGGTTTGATGGGCTCTAATCCTACCCCAGAACCCTACTAGGTGGGAGCCCCTCATCTCTGCTTTTCTGTTGAGGAAAACAGGCACAGAGAGGCGGAGGAGGAGCCGGGATTTTTCCAGGTACCTGCCGTCCTCCCTGGAGTCCCAGAGCCGCTACCGGGCCTTGAGGCCAGGCCAGAGCAGTCCTACTCTGACGAGCTCCCTGGAGCTCACCCGACCAGGGCAACATCAGCTGCCCACGTCCCAGGCTTGTCCAGCCTATTAGCAGCACTTGTCATGGTTCATTCCGTCTGCCTCTCCCCACAACAGGGGCTCCTCAGGGGCAGAGTCCAAACTACATGCTCAGCTCCCAGCACGGGACTGGCAACAGGGCACTCACAACACTTGTTGGATGGATGGACAGATGGAGGGATGGAGGGAGGGAGGGATAGAGAGATGGATGGATGGGGAGATAAATGAATAAATGGATCAGTGAAATGGATGGATGCGTGCATGAACAACGGACAAATGGATAGATGGGTAGATCAATGAACGAATGGATGAGTGAATGGATGAATGATGAATAAATGAATGGATGGATGAGTGAATGAATGGATTCTGACATTGGAAAGTGAATCCTTGCATCTACAGTAACTGAGTCAGGCAACTAAGTCAGGGATGGGGGTGGTAGCAGTACCTCTTCTAGGGTAGAATTAGTCAGGCTTGCCCTCAGATCAGCTCTAGAGGGTGAGGGGGAGCTAAAGATAACAGTCCAGGACGCCTTCCTTCAGGAACCAGCACGGAAGTAGGGCAAGAGAAGAGCCCGTCAGGGAGAGAGGGAGACTCAAACTTGAATTGAGCTGGTGTACACCCAGTCTCTGCCAGCCCGCAGACCCCCCTCCCTGAATTTAGAATCCACAGTAACTTAACTCAGGGAGACCAGGCAGGCCACCACAAGAACTGAGGAGAGAGCAGGGGTCTGCTCAATGGCTCAGAATTGGGGCCTGGATTTGGGGCCTGGGGGTGTCTGACCAAGACCATAGCCACCTGTTCCTCCAGGGGGGAGTCTGGGGTGTGGTTCTGAGGCTGGCGAGAGGGGACAGGGCTGAGGTGGCTGATGTGTGCCCTCTGCACTGAAAGCAGACTGGATTTAGATCAGTCTTATCCCCCGCCTTCCCTGTGTCCCTCCACTGGTGAAGTCAGACCCTTCCACCGCTCAGCTTCAGGATTCCCCCACTTCTGTTCCCTCTTTTGAGATCCAGTCAGGGCCTGGCTCAGAAGGAGGTCAGCAAAGCCCCGAGGCAGGACCATCCCCTAAGATGGTAAAACTGGAGCCCACCCCACTGCCTTTCAAGAGGCAGCAGGTGACCCTCTTCAGGTGGGAGTATAGGTGCCTGTCACCTGGGCAGAAGGCCCAGAGGCCACCTTGGCCCAGAGCACAGCAAGCCCACAGGTCGCAGGATGTCTGGCCTTGTGACCCTTCTCTTAGACCATGGGTACCCAAGGGCAAGGATCCTGGAACCCACTGAGAAGGGCCACAGTGTCAGGGTGATCCGTGGAGCTCTATGAGCCCAAGACCCGGGGCAGCAGGACATTGTCCAGGATACTCCACGTTTCATTCCACGAAGACATAGATATGTCTGCTCTGTGCACATGTGCGCACATGTGCATGTATGTGTGTTGTGTGCACACATGCATGTTTGTGTATATGTGTGTGTGCGTGAGAGAGAGAAAGAGAAACAGAGAAAGAGAGAGAGAAACAGGAAGAGTTTGGGTATGTCTAACTACCCACCAGAAGTCATCTTTGCCCCAGAGCCTCACTCTATTGCCAGCCAGGGCAGGCAGGGCCAGAATGAGCAGCTGGGCCAGCTGGGAGCCGGTGGGGAAGAGGGGACTGTGTGCCCCACCCAGAAGAGGCATGACGCCTCCCACTGAATACTGTCTCCAGGAACAGGCCCAGGGTTTCCAAGCCTTCGGATCTTTCTGAGAAAATGAAAGTTGAGATTTTAATGTGAAACCTCTTGACTTTCAAGCATATACTCACAGTTTTGGAAGACAACATGTGAGTGAAATGCAATGGGGTGGGGGGAGGGGGGGATACTGCTCCTGGGAGCCTCTGGATGAGGCCTGGCTCTAGTCCAATACCGCCAGTTTTACAAAAAAGGAAACTGAGGCTGGGCCAGAGTAGAGGCCAGCAGGCCAGGACCGTGCTGAGTGCCCTGGCTCCCTCAACTCCCTGGGCAGCCACAGCCCTTGGGGAGCGCCCACACGTGCCAGGCAAGAGGCACTAAGAAGCACTGAGGCACCAAGAAAGAGGTCAGACCTTCACCACCAAGGACCTAAACTGAGGGTCCTATAGCACTGGCCTCTTCTGGGCACGAAGACCCCGAGCCCCTCCTCGTCTAAGGTCCCGTTTTGTCCTCCTGGTGAAGAAAGTCAAGGATATACGCAGCCCCTGGGATATCACCTAAAACAAAGGAACGCAACGCGGTCAGCTGACCACAAGCCTCTTGCACCTACAATTGACAATTTGCCCCCAAGCTGCAGAGGCCTTGGAAATGGACATGCATGCCAGGGAAGCAGAACCCCAAGCCCCTGGGATGCAGTGCCAGATGTGACGACCACGAGGTCTGTCCACCCAGCCCCGTCCAGCCTGATCAGTGGGTTGAGGCTGCCCTGGGGCTTGGTGGGGAAGGGGGCCGTTTTCAGGGGCTTGGGGGCTGATCCTAACCAAACAGCCACCCCGCCCAGGTTCCGTCTGGAGGCCTAGATGGAGCCTCCCGGTACCACACCCCCTCCCACTAATGCTCTGCAGATGGGCTCCCCCAAAGGCCTCCAAGAAAAACACAGTGACCGCAGATCTCTCCTCACAGAGACAGAGCCTCTGGAACAGTCCCTTGTGACGTTCCCAAAATGAAAATAAAAATTCCTCTGAAGTGCATTTCAACTCTGAGGCAGCACTGGCTGCACTGAGAGCTCGGTCCTGGTTGCCGCGGGAATGCTGTGGGCTTGGGCTCCGGGCACAGAAGCCACCCCGTGACTCTCTTGCACCCACTGCCTCCAGGGACCTGCTTGACCCCTATGCAGCTTCTGAAATTTTTGAATCAGCTGCCAACATTTGAAAAAGAAGAGGTTTTACAGAAAATCACAATTCCCGGCTTCTCCTGAGAAATCAGAAGGCCTCCTGCCTCTGACCCCAAGTTGGTCTGTGCCCTCACGTCAGCCCTCCCCCACCTATGCTGCCCATCCAGCCCTACCCTGCAGAGCTGCGCCCCTCGTTGAGGACACCTGAGGCTCTAGGCAAGGTCACAGGGACACGAGCTTCCGTCCTATGGGGCTCTGACCCCTCTAGGGGTCGGCCCCTCCTGACCCTCTGCACTGGCCACAGATTCCCACACCTGATGCACACGCTCCAGCCTGTGGCTCTGAGTGGGGGGGAGGGGCCTAGCAGACCATCACTCCCTTTGTCTATAACCTGAGTCCCTCTGAGCCCCCCAACCCAAACAACCTTAACTGAACTTGGCTCAACTTGAACTTCTGAGTCCCATTGAGGACTCATGCCTGTGGTCTGGGGATCTCAGAATGGCCCTTGGTCCTTGGCCCACCCACACTGGCCCAGTGCCCTAGCTCTTTGTTCCCTGACTCCGTCACCCGCCAAGTGCACGTGTCCTCCCACACCTGGCCAGTGCCGGCCCCATCCTGTGAACCGTCAAAGCACTGAGGATAGAGGGTGAACACTAGCCCTGTGGCATTCCCCGGAGACCCTGAAATCACCAAAGAAATTTCCAGTGAGGAATTTGCAGATGGTGTTTTAAACCACCCCAAACATTGAGTCCAGAGAGCTCTGGAGAGAAGCTTAAAAAAAAAAAAAAAANAAAAAAAAAAAAAAAAAAAGGCCCAGACACACAGATACCTCCCAGGCCTGGGTCCCAGCAAAGAGGGTCTTCTGGCAAGTGCTGCCTTGCTGGGTCTGCAGGCCAAGGTCGGGGCAGGGAGTATGGGAGGGGCCTGCCTACCGATCAGGCTCCTCCCTGACCTTGGTGGAGGGGGAGGCGGGGGGGCGGGAATGTAGTACTTCCTGGTGGGCAGCTCTCCCCTCTGGCCACTGTGAAGAACCCCAACGTTCCTGCAGCTCTATGGCTCCATGTTGCATCCTCTCCTATCCCTGGCCACTGGGGGCCAGACCCCAGTCTCTCCCCTGGGCCACAGCAGTGGCCTCCTCAGGGCTCCCTGCCTGTTCCTCTCTCACCCTCCCCCACGGAACCAGACCACACTGTTTCTCCACTTACACCAGGGCACCACCACTCCCTCTGAGACTGAGCCACGGGACCCACCCCCATTGGCCCTTAGGCCCCTCCGGCTGCACCCCCACAAGACCAAGTGCACTCCCCTCAGGGCACTCACCCCTGCCGCCTCCATCCCTATCCTCTCCCAGTGAACTATAACCCATACTTCATATGTGGCTCCACCCCCCAGTCACTGTGGTCAGTTTATGGCATTTCCCATCATTTCTAACTGTGCAGGCCTTTGGGGACCTCCCGGGTCACCACAAGCTGTATGAGGGTAGGGGGCGGGGATGTGTGGAGGCTACGTGGGTCTGGCTTCCAGAGTCCCAGAGCCTGGCCCGGTGCAGGGCCCTGGGTGGGCCATCTGTAAAGATCTGGTGAATGGATTGAATGAGGAAGCCAACAAAGGATATGGTTTCCACTGAATACTTCATATTCAAAGACAATGGCACAGTGAAGGCAAGTCAGAGCACTCTGGGGGCACTGCTAACCCTGGCCAAAGAGCACTGCTGTCCCCAGCTAGTCTCCCCAGTGCAGCAGCAAAGGCCCGGGGCCACTTGAAATCCCAGGGCACCCTTGACCACATTCCACTGGCAAAAACCCAAGAATCCTCAGTCAGGGAGTCTAAGTTGCAGTAATAAAAGTGGGCTTCAGCAGCAAGCCCTCAAATACCTTCCAGGACCACCTGCTTCCCCAAGAATGAGGCCCGTGTGGTCAGGCCTCAAGGGCAGCCACATTCATTTTCTTTTCATGGATATTCAGGTGCCAACTGTGTGCCAGACACTCTACTCGATGCCAGGAATTTGGCAGCAAACAGAAGATTCTCCCCACAGCTAATGTGCTAGGTGACCTGAGGTACTTCACGCCCTCACTGGGCCTCGGTTCTGCATGCTTGGAAGACCCCACAGGTCCCAAAGACAGACATTCTTCAGGTGGGAGGCTCTTGGGGTGGAGAGGAGATGCTGCACAGGAAGCCAGGCAGCCCTGGGTCCTAGTCTGCTCCTCCCTGCCACACGTTGGGGCTGACAGCCTGTCTTCAATTGTGGCTCTCACAACTTATCAGCTGTGTGACCATCTGTGTCTCAGTTCCCTCATCTGTAAAATGGGCACAACCAAGCCCATGGTCATTGCACGAGTCCATGAGATGATGTGCCTGCAGTGCCCTAGTGAATGCCTGCACGAGTGAGCCTGTCAACCCACAGGCCTCCGATAAACACATGTCCCTGAGCCACCAACACAGGACAGGGACAGGAGAAGAATCACTCACAGACTGGGCTCTGGAAAGACTGGCTTTTATGCAATGAAAACAAATAAAACCGGAAAGGAAAGGGGAACCAGAGCCTGGGGGGAAAGGCTTGTATCAAACGTGGCAGAAAGTCGATAAGCAGATAAAGGGCTTATCCTGACATGTAAGACCCCAGGAGATGAATGCGCAAAGGACTTAAACAGGAAGCGGAGACACACGAAGTAATCACACCCGGAGAGATCATTCATCCTCGCTGGCCATCAGAGGAGCACAAATGAAAGCAAAGAGCAGCATTGCTTCCCCTGCCAGATCAGCAAAACATGGGGCAGCAGAGCCCCGGTGCTGGTGAGGGTTTGGAGACAGGGGAGCTGCGGCGGGAAGCCAGTCGGGCCTGCCCCACGTGCACTTGGACTCCATGATGACTGTAGTCACTCCACAAGGACTTCCTGACAGCTGCTCAGAGCCAGGGCTCCGGAGCGTCGGGCTGGCTCGGTCTGTGGCCAGCAGGGTCAGCAACAGGAGAGGAATCTGGGTCCCCCTGCCAGGGGTTCCCCAAACCCAAATACCAAGAGAGGTCGCACTAAGGGCAGGAGCGTTACCACCGCCTCACACAGCAGCTGGGTGGACGGCCGGCCCCATGCACTCCCACAAGCCCCCATTGACCCTAGCAGGTCCAGGGCCCCTCCCCGAAGTGGGAAAGAAATACGTGGCCTGTCAGAGAGGCAAGGACACGTGGACATCCGCGGGGACCCTGGACCGAACACGGTGCCCGGCAACCCTGTCCCACAGAGCAGAGGCTCTGCCTCCAGGAGCAACAAAAGCTACAAGGGCAACCCAGAACCTGCTCACCTGTGGGGATGTGTCTGGGGTCCCTACCCCGAACCCCAGAGTCTGGGAGCCAAATGGGCCTGGCCTGTGGCCACCGCCATCTATTTCGGGAAACCCCCTTGCTCTGAACCAGGGCAGCCAGGAGCAATGGAAGGGGTACGGCTCAGAGGTCAGAAGAAAGGGCCCCAATTCTGGCTTCTGCACTTGGCCGGGCCACCTGACCTGCACCATCCACCACCCTCCGGGGTCCCCAGGCCTTTGAAGAGCCAGGAGCCGCCTTTGACCCCTCCCCTCACACCCACGTCCCGTGAGAGCTCTACCTCAAGGCACACCCTGAACCCATCTGCCCACCATCTGTCACTGGCCAGGCGGACCACCCAGGACGCCTCACAGGCCTCCCTGCCCCCACTCTCTCCACTGAGAGCGTCCAAAGGCTTCCTGCTGCTGGGAGAACAAGGCTCACCTTGCACCCCAACTGCACAGACCCAGCCCTCCCCCCTAGCTGGTCCGGCACCCAGCACCTCTGCACATGCTATGCCCTCTGTCTGGAGCAATCTCCCTGGGGCAGGCCCTCCCGCCAGCCAGGTTTGCCTCATCTCCCACCTGGAGTAGCCCCCTCTCTTACCCACCCTCTCTCACGCTACCCTTCTCTGCTGATTTACCCCTCTGCTCCCTGTGTGTCCCCTGCAGGCTGGTGAGCCCTGAAAGAGTAGGGACTTCCTTGGGCTCATCCCCTGATGTATCACCAGCACCCAATCCAGGCCCAGACACAAGGTGGGTGCACAGTAAGAACGTCTTGAGTGAATGAATGAATGAATGAATGAATGAATGAATGAATGAATGAGTGAGTGAATGAGAGAACAGAGGTGCCCCTCTAAGCCTCAGTATCCCATCTCAGGAGTACAACTGTCATTCCTATCACTCCCCCTGTGTCCAGAGAGCATCATCAGGTGCCTGGTCCATCCCCAGCCGGGGCAGTGCCATCCACCTCCCTGTGCAGGCCCCACTTCAAGGCCACATCCCCCTCCCGGCCCAGGCCCCAAATCCCGTGCAACCTCTCACCGGAGCCCTGATCTCGTCCCAGGTGTGCACCTCACTTCACCTCACCCCAACATCCCCTCAGAGGTGCTCCAGCTGCACATCAGGGGACGAACCCACACCTAGGACTGAGGCCACACAGATGGGGCCAAGTCAGAAGCTCTGGAAGAGACACCCCAGATCCAGCCCCAGAAGCTGACCCCAAGTCCACACGTGTGTGAGTGTGTGTGCATGTGGGGAGATGGAGGGAGAAGGGAGCCTGAGCGTGAGAGGGGGAGAGAGCCAGACACCAGCATTTCCACCTAATTGTGTGACCTTTTCGCAGCTCAGAGTTCCTTCAGGGCCAGGTGCACAGCGCTGCTTGGTATTAATTTCAAAGAGAAATGGGTCAAGGAAAATTGGAAATTTTTCTAGAAAACACTTCAGGCATGGAGCTGGCTGAAGTGTCTGCCGCCCTGTGGAGATTTCTGAGAGGAAACGGGGCCTGGGATCAGGGGCCTCCAGCTGGTACAAATCCACAGAGTTCAGACGCTGGGCCCAAACCCAGTTTCTTCTTCTGGGGAAGGGCCTCCTGTCTCATTCGGGGACCCCTGGGGCTGTCTCTGCACCCCGATCCCTCAAATGCTGGGACCCAGCACCTCTCACTTGGCATCGGGGCCCTCCGCATCTCCAAGAGGTTCGTGTCCTGGGCCCCTGCCCTCTGCCTCTCGTTGTGTGGACACGGCACACAGGAGCCCATGTCTCCTTCACAGTCGCCCCCTGGGGGCACCTGAGGTGTGCAGAGAGGCTCGCCAGTGTCCCCAGGGAGGCTCAGACCCAGCTGCTCCCACCCCAGGCAGGCCGGCCAGCACGTCTAAAGCACAGACGTGTTAAGTTGCCCCTGGAGACATCACGTCTCTTCCAGATGCATCCCAGTCTGCTGTGCTGAGAAACCTGCAAAGAGCAGGCCATGTGGAGCCCGCGGCCAGAGCGACAACCAGACGCACTGCTTTTGCTAATTAAACTCCAGACGTGCCCAGAGCAGACACGGCTTCAACTCCCCAGCCACATGTCATCTGGAAACCAGGCATGGTTACCTCTTTGGGGGACATTCGCAACACAAATATCAGGGAAGGAAAGAAGGAGCAGCAGTTGATTGTGTCTGTGGAAGAGAAAGCCACGGAGAAAGGGCGGCGAGGGCAAAGGACCCACAGAGCCTGCGCAAACAGCCTGAATTGGAATGACGGGTAACAGCAAGGATGGAGCAGGTGCAGTGCCAAGGCTGTTTAAGTCCCACACACCCTGTGCTGTCGCGCCCATTTTACAGATGAGGTAGGTACACTCGATCTCGACACCAAAACTGCCTGGCTCATCTGAGAAACACTGGCCTGTCTCTGAGAACCGTCCCTCGCACCTGAGTTGGGGCCACCCTCAGGCCAGGGCCAGGCCACCATCCCCACATCACCTTCATCATCTGTTCCTGCTCCGGCAAAGATCAGGTCTTTCCTGGGCCACGCTCACTTGGCCGGCTCCAACCTTGAACAAGATCCCACAGAAACTCAAGAGGGGAGAGGGAGGGAGGAGGGCAGGCCTGAGACACAGAGACAGCTCAGTTTCTGTCTGAGGAAAGCAGCTGAGCACGTGGGCTGTCCGCGGCAGCCTGGCGGAGTGCCAGTAACACTCGGGGGCCACACCTAGGAAGTCTCCGCTGTGTAACCCAGCACCGGCCAGGGACCCCTGTGTAGAGCCCGGGCACAAAGCACAGCCCCTGCTCTCTGACAGCTCTGGGGTGCTCTCCCAAGTCTGACCCCAGACAACTCTCCCCAGGCCTTGGAGAGTATGTAACCCCGGCTGTCCCAGCACCCACCCCCGCCCACTCCTCGGGCGTGAGGCCACGTCACTGCGCTGGCATCTCCTACAGCCGTCCAGGGGGCTGGCCGCAGAGCAGCGGGCGCCCTGAGGCCTCTGCCAAGGGTGTGCTCAGCTCTGAAACATGCCTCCGGGAACTGCGCCAGCTGCATTGGGTTCCCTCTGGTCCCTGAGCTGCAGCGCAGCCCGGGTGGGGGAGGGGAAGGAGAAGGGTGGGGGATGAGGAGGGGAAGATGAGGGTCCCTGGAAATCAAGGGCCGAGGCCCCTAGGCTTTCAGCTGCAAGTCTGAGCTGGCTGGGTGGGGCATGAGGCCAAGTCTGTTGTGAGAGCCCCCAGGTCTCCACCCGAGAGGGTCAGGCCCGGCCTCGGGGCTCCAGCGAGGGGCTCAGGGATGCCTGGGTTGGGGACTCAGAGAGAAGCCACCAGACACCAGCCAGGCCTGGGGCTGAGGGTGCAAAGCCAGCTGAGGGCCTCTCTCCCCGCTCTGATGGAACCTCAGGCTTTAACACTTAGACACCGTGGAGGCTGGATCACGGCCCCCAGGATGTCCACAGCCTAATCTGCAGACCCTGTAAATGCTGTCTTATATGGCTAAAGGGACTCAACTTATCCTTAAATTAATCACAGCAAGGCTTCTGAAATGGGTAGGAACACCCCAGTGGGTCAAATGTAATCACAAGTGTCTCCATAAGAGGCGACACACAGGGAGACCTGACAACAGAAGAGGCATCAGTGACCGAGAGAGCAGAGGCCGGAGTGATGCGGCCACCAGCCAAGGGATGCCGGCGGCCACTAGAAGCTGGGAGAGGCTAGGAGGGGGTTTGCCTCACTGATGCACCAGAAGGAACCAACCTTGCTGACACCTTGATTTCAGCCCCTTAAGGTCGATTTTGGATTTACGGTCTCCACAACTGGGAGACAATAAACCTGTATCATTTGAAGCCACCAAGCTTGTGGTAATGTCTCTGGAAACAGACTGCGGAGAGGAAAGCCTCCCTGATCTGGCCTCCAGCAAGTGAGCGGTCCTCTCCACACCCCATCCGGGCCTCAGTCTCACACTTGTGCTTCACACTCACTGTGTCACCGAGGTTGGCCTGATATTCTACCTGCTACTGAGTACAGCCTTGCCCACCTCCCATCCGTGGCCCGTCCTGATGGGACTCCACTCTCCCCATCGGACCCCACTCCAGACTCCCTACCTCCAACCTGGACCACAGAGGGCTGGTTGTGACACAGAACTATCTCAGGCCCCTTTCCTACCGAGGCTGCTCACCGCCTGTAGGATGCCATCCATGCTCTGGAACATTCCAGGCTGTAGCCCCCAACAGCTCATAGCATCAGCTCTGCCCCCCGGCTCCTGGCCCTGCACGCCTACCTCCAGCTTCACTCCTGAGGCAACCCCTTCCCTCTCCTCAGAAGCCTGGGAAACTCTTACCTGGCTCAGGGCGCTATCATGGGATGGACGGAGGTGTGCAGCGGGTCAACAGAGGAACCACCGTGGGCCACCGGGTGGAGACTGCAGGTTGGTCACGTGGAGGAGCCACGGAGAGGAGCACACAGTGCCAGCGCCCTGTCTGCTCTCTCGTGCCGGCTTTCCTTGGCAGCAGGAGGGCAGAGCATTCCCGAGGGCAGCATGCCTCCTCTACCCGCCAGGGAGGATGCCGCAGCCTGACAGCAGCGGGCAGAGGCTTGGCACGGGCTGCTTCCGAGGAGGCAGCAGCCAAGGTCACGGTCCCTGAGCTGTCTGACTTCTCTTCCTTCAGCCAAGACTTAGAGCAAAGCAGGCAGGAGGACACAGTGGCCCACAGGCAGCTCTGTGGGAGGGAGACCACCCAGCTAGCAGGTGCACAGGGCCCCCAGTCCATCCTTAGGCCACACCCCGGGCCTGCAGGGGGCCTAGAAGAGCACCCCCCAGAGAAGCACAGAGGATGCTTCCATCTCTGCATCTCATACGCACATGTGGGCAATGGGGGCCATGATTTATTTGGCTCATATGGTGCTTTTTAGAAATTTGAAGCAACATTTTTAAATCATGACAGTTCACATGAAAGTTTTGATGTTTGAATTTTCCTGACACCAAGCAGATCACTGCCCCAGGCCCACACTCCCACAAGGTCACGCTCAGGGTAGCTGAGCAGCGGCTGCCCCTGCGGACTAGGCCTCGGTTGCCCCATGCCCACGATAAGGCCGTGGCTGGATGCCACGTGCCACCACATTCACGCTACCATTTGCCTTTTAGTAGAGACACATTCTGTGTGTCAATCGTTTGTTTATTTCATGTTTATTTTTGAGAGAGAGACAAAGAGCGAGCAGGGGAGGGGCAGAGAGAGAGGGAGACACAGAATCTGAAGCAGGCTCCAGACTCTGAGCTGTCAGCACAGAGCCCGACGCAGGGCTCAAAGCCATGAACTGGGAGATCATGACCTGAGCCGAAGTCAGACGCTTAGCTGACTGAGCCACCCAGGCGCCCCTGTGTCGATCATTTATATCAAAAGGAGGGAAATGAAAGTCAGGCCGAGGATGGGTGTCACCATTTTTCTTACCCTCTGCCACCGTCCTCACTGACATTGTTCGCTGGGTCACGCTGGCCTTGTGTCTTGGGGTGGCAGGGCTCTCTGCTAATGGCACCAAGTGCCCAATGGAGAGACCACATGCCCAACTCATGGCCCATCTCCCATCCTATGGAGATCTTCAGCCTTCTGCAGACAGCCAGGCCCTTCTTGTCAGCAGCAAGGCCAGCTTCATGCTTGTGGTCTTGGGGCCAGCCTGACCACAGAATGGCCCAGCCTCTCCAGGCCCCACAGTCTGGGTGAGGCCGAGGGAAACAGCCTTGCTTGAGATGTGTCTGAGCACTGTCCCCCGAGAAGGAGCGAGGGGTGCCTGCTCCTCCAAGGACGGGCACCCCATTCCCTGCATAGACAGCCCTGCATGGGAGGGCTGCTTCACTTCCTCTGTGAGCTGACTGGTGGCCCAGGGATTCCTGGGACCTGTGAAGGCTACCTTATGTAGCAAAAAAGGGACTTTACAGATATGATTAGATGACAAACCTTGAGATGGGGGAGATCCTTCTGGATCATGTGGATGGGCCCTTACGCAATCACGGCACTCTATCAGAGGGAGGCAGAGGGAGACTGAACACACACAGAAGAGGAAGAGGCAATGTGACCAAGAGGCAGAGGCTGGATGTGGCCACATGCCGAGGGACCCCAGCAGCCACCAGAAGCTGGAAGAGGCCAGGAACAGATCGCCCCGCAGCCTCCAGGAGGAGCATGGCCCTGCTGACACTTGACTTCTGCCCAGTGATGATACTCTTGGCGGACTTCCGCCTTCCAGAACTGGAAGGAGATGACGCACTGCAGCTGTTTGAAGCGACCCAGTTGGCGGCACTGTGTCACGGTAGCCAGAGAGTAGGAGGGAGGGACGTGCCAGGGTTGCCGGCTCGAGTGCTAGGCAGCGCTTCCGGCCCCGACCAGGGCTCCTCTTCCCACACCCGCTGGCCCTGGCTCCCCGTCCACAGCCCCAGACAGGGTTGACAGATGGCAGCCAGGGCAGGGCTCGGGCGCAGGCCCGGAACTCAGAGTGGGACCCTGTCCATGTATGTGCGCAAGCGTGAACACACGTGCACACACCCGTGCATGCACACAAAAACCAAGGAGGCTGATTTCTATAGTCCCCCCCAGCAATATACTGTCCCGGGCACAGGGCCGGCTCAGGGCAGAGACAGAGAATGAGACCAGGTGCACCAGAGCGAGGCCTGGCACAGAGGAGGCCTGGAAATGCCTCCGCCACCTGTCCCCAAAAGGCCACCCTGGCCCCGTGACCTCAGCTCTGCCCTCCTGCCCTTACTGGGCTCCTGGGTCCAGCAGGGCTGAGCAGAAACATTCCTGCAATGCATGTAGGGCCACCAGGAGAGAAAATGTACCCCCTCCTCTCCCTCAAGACTTTGTTCACCCTAATACCTTCTTCCAGGGCCCAAGGACTACACTATTACATGTGAAGCTGCTCTAAGCACATGCCAGACCCTGGCCTGAGTCTCGGAAGACACATGAACACCTTCACTTTCTATCCGTCTTCCCTGGGCAGCCTGCAGCCCAGCAACTGACCTCAGGTGGTGGAGACTGTTCATGGTTAACACTTCTCTGAGGCTGGGTAAACCCCTGGGGGCACCCCAGGAAGGCTGTTGGGTGCTCGGGGAAAACAGGACAGTGTGTCTCAGTACCCGGGAAGAGCTGTGTGGGACACACACCCCCCCAACAGGCACCCCTACCCCCTACCCCATCCCCAGCCAGCTGCAGCCCCCACCCCCACCCCCCAACTGGAAGAGCCAGAACAGGTATCTTCCCTTCCCCAGAGGACCTATCACATCCACGGCCCATCATGGAAGCTTCAAACCTGATTCCAGAAGTTGCTTGGCTGGGCCAGGGCCGGGGGAGAGGTTGGGGAGGGAGCCTCAAATCAGTGCCTCCTGCTTGATTCAGACACAGCCACACTGATATATCAGACTCCCCATCAGAATTCAGTAGAAGAAAGGGTCCCCTGGCCTATGCACATGCGCACACATGCACGCGCGCGCGCACACACACACACACACACACACACACACACACAAACACACGATGGGCCTGGACAAGGCCCAGGCTAATAGAAAGCTGGACAGTCTAAGTTCACCGCAGGCCCTCAGTCCAGCCCCAGCATAACATGCATCTGGACCCCCTCCAGCCGGTGAGTGGGCCTCAGTCCTGAGTGAGTGGGAACAATCAGGCACATCCGGTGAGAAATGTACTCTCTGTGGACCCAGTCACCCACACAGGGTCATGCTGACACTGGGCACGGACATCACTGAGAGGGGACTTGGCCCCAGACTCTGGGCCCGTGGCCTGGACCAACCACCCACAGCCTCACAGCCTGAAGCCTACACATCCACAGCCCAGGACTGAGGACTGAGGCCTGAGGCCCAGCCTGGAATACCTCCACCACACCCACCACCTTTCAGCACAATCTCAGCCTCCAACCCCTGAGGCCAGCCTTCCTCAGCATCTTCTAAGGCCACTGGTTTCTGAGTTTATTTGGAGTTTGAAATTCCTTTCCTGTATCCTGAGTTCCAACAATAGGTGAGGGGAAGGAAGGACAGATTTAACAGAAGGTACCAAAAGACCAACAGAAGCATGGAAAACAAAGCAAAGGGAAGCAGGGCCACGGGAGATGACTGCCACATTCAGGAGACAGGCACCACATGGAAACTAGGTCCGGGAGAGCCCAGGGCACCGGGCAGCCCCTCTTTGCAGGCCCCACCTCACCTCGCCTGAGCAGAGCCCAGAAGCACCAAGCCTGAGCCCACAGCTCCCTGAGACACAGGTCTCTCTGATCCCACTGGACAGGGAGAGGCCCACATTTGCCCAAGGGCAGCCAGCCAGCATGGTCCCTAATCCCTGGTCTGGGGTGCTTTGCCTGCCTCATTTTCACTCCTACACTCACCCTCTGGGGTCATTCTCCACTCCTCCCCCTGTGGAGAAGCCCAGAGGTAGGAAAGAGGCTGGAAGGCTGAAGCTAAGGAAGGCCTGGCAGACAGCAATTCATCACCTGGGAAAAAGGGGCCACCCAAAGTATTGATCGGCTCCAGAGAGCACTGGGCTTCCTGAAGGAACAATTCCTTTGCAAAGGTATCTGTCGCCACTCCTTGGAATTAGAACGGTGCCCTGCCGGCCTGTACCCAATTTATCTGTCAAGCTGGGCAGTCAGAGAGACCTGAAATAAATGAGCCAGGGTGGCTTGGAGTGACGGGAGCGTCCCGGCAGATCACAGCATGGCTGGGCTGGCCCAGCAGGGCCTTCGGGTTCTCTGTAAACATGCAGATGAGCCAGACCCAAGGCCCGCCTGCCCTGGCCATCTGCAGCCAGGGGTCCAGGACCAGAGGCTGGGGGCTGAGCCTAGCCCTTAACAAGCAGGCACAGGCAAGGCAGCCTCATCTGGTCCCTGGGGCCCTGAGGACTGTGAGGCCTGCTACAACCATGGTCAGACCCCAACCTGGCCTCACTGCAGCCTGGCACCCAAGATCCTGAGAATGGTAGGGAGGTTTGGGCCAGAGGTGGGCCTTCTAGGAGGTTTGAGCCTCCTAGAAGGGTCTGAGGGGCTACAGCCAGCAGCTGTCACCATACCCACCCAGAAGCTCCATCCATGCTCCTGGGCCCAGAGGGCACCTTGGTTCTAAGTTGAAAAAGAAAAAAAAAAAAATCAGAGTCCATGTACAGGCTGTGGAGGCTGCTGGGAGCACCTCTGGGGGCTGTGTGGTGCCCTCCCCCCCCCCTTCCTCCCCCCCCCCCCCCCAGCATCTGGCTGTCTCCCAGAGGAAGCAGGGTCCAAACGAGGCCTAAAGAGAACCCAGGGCCTTTCTCTGGGAGCAGCCTGGAAGGGGCAGTCAGTCAGTCATCATTGCAGGGAAAGTGGACCACACAGAGGGAGAGAGGGTCTGCCTGGGGCCAGCAGATACCTTCTTTAGAGAAACAGGCTCAGATATGGGCACATGACCCAGACCCAGGTGCAGGCCTAGTCTGTGCTTCCCCTGCCCCCTGACACTTGCTGGTGGTGGCCCATATGCAGCCACAACAGAAGCCCCCGCCCCAGCACCCCAGCACCCCCACTGTGCCACATGGTCAGTGAGAGCAAGGCTCAGGCTCAGCCTGGGATCAGGCCTGCAGAAGGGGGGCCTGGGTCCCCCGGGGTACACGACCAGGGCTCACCAGGCAGGCTTACCTGTGTCCAGGGCCTGTGGCCCCCCCAGAGGAGGGGGTCTGGGGGTGGGTGGCCGGCGATACACCACATGCATACGGCCCTGCTCAGCCTCCTTGGCTGCCAGCCCCTTCTCCAGGGGCTCGATGAAGAACTCCTCCTCCTCCATACGGATCAGGCCGGCCTGTGGAACAAAAATGAAATGCTTCAAATTCCCAGAGCACAGCAGGCAGACCAAGGAGGGGGAGTGCAAGGAGAGTTCCAGAGGGAAGAACCTCTTACCAGACCAGTAGGACCAGAGGGAGCTTGCCAAGCACCCCGGCTAGGTGCCAGGCTTGAACCCCAGGCTGGGGCAGGGGAGGGGAGGGCACACACAGGTGACCCCAGAAGTCCCATCTGCCCAGAGCTTCCACTTCTAGTCACTGAGGCCAGAGCCCTGGAGGGTGGTGAGTCTGGGAGAGTCTGAGTCGTCCCAACCCCCGCCCCCCCGAAGCCCAAATTCCAAGACAAGGGCCAAAACTGGGGACTACACCTGCCGCAGACATGAGTTGGACCGAAACCATATTTTCAAAAGTTCTGACCCCAACACTCAAAATGGTATTTCAGGTTTCAAAACTGGAGTTCCAGTCTCCCCTGTGAAACACAGGCTGACCACAGAGCACGCTGCCCGGCGGCGGACGCCACAGACGGAGCGTGCAGTCCTGTGGCCGGCCGCAGTCGCCATGCCCCCACTGTCTACCCCTACCTACACCCACATCAGCCACAGGCCCAGACTCCACAGCAACGGGACTGCTGTTTCCCCCAAGACCGGCTGTAGCCCCCACCCCCGCACCCCGTGCTGGAACCTTGGACCCCCGTTCCTGTCGGGATCAAGTCTGCTTCATACTGTGGCATCCAAGGCTCTCAGCCTCCCGCTGCCCTCCCAGCCCCTAGCTCGCACACCTCACACCAGGGGCTGGGACAGCCCCATCCTCCCAATATAGCACTTGAGGCTGCGCCTCCTCACCTTGGCCTTCTGCTAAACTGCCCTTCTTCCTTCAGCACCTGGTTCAGATCCCCCAACTGCAGGCACAGGGCCCTCCCCTTCCTTTGACCATCCAGCCATCAGTGCCGTGCCCAACTCTCATGCTTTTGATTTTCAATCTATTATTCACAAACCGATGGTCTTACACTGGGGGCCCCCACTGAGTCAACCTGCAGATATATTTCCTTTCAGTCACACATTTATGACCCACTCAAGGTTCTGGGTTGTTTTGTTTTTTTTTTTAAACCATTTTACTGAGATATGATTGGTATGTAAAAAGATGTGTACAGTTAATATATATAACTCGATGAGTCTGGGAAGAAGTATACACTCATGAAACCACCACCATCAAGGGCACAAACATATCCTCACCTTTCAAAGTATCTTCCCACCCCCTTTATTATTATCATTTTCTCGTGGTAAGAACACTTCATATGATATTTGACCCTCATAGCAAATTTTAAGTATGTGATAGAATATTGTTAGCTCTAGGCACTGTGCTATATAATAGATCTCCAAAAGTTATCTTGTATAACTGACATTTTGTACCATCACCTCCCACTTTCCCCTCCCCTCAGTCTCTGGCAACCACCATTCTGTTCTCCACTGTTATAAGTTTGAGTATTATATATATATTTTAATTTTTAATGTTTTATTTATTTCCGAGAGAGAGACAGCATGAGCAGGGGAGGGTCAGAGAGAGAGGGAGACACAGAATCTGAAGTAGGCTCCAGGCTCTGGGCTAGCTATCAGCACAGAGCTCGACGCGGGGCTCGAACCCACGAACTGTGAGATCATGACCTGAGCCGAAGTCGGACATTTAACCAACTGAGCCACCCAGGCGCCCCTATATTTTATTTTTTTAAATTTATTTATTTTGAGAGCAAACATGAGTGGGGGAGAGGAAGAGACAGAGGAGAGAATCCCAAGCAGGCTCCACGCTGTCAGCGTAAAACCTGATGCAGGGCTCAATCTCACAAACCATGGAATCATGACCTGAGGTGAAATCAAGAGTCAGACACCAAACTGACTGAGGCACCCCGGTGCCCCAAGTTTGAATATTTTAGATTAAATTTGTCTTTCTGTGTCTGGCTTATTTCACTTACCATAGTATCCTCCCAGTTTCATCTATGCTGTCACAAACAGCAGGATCTCCTTCTTTATAAAGGCTGAATAATATTCCATTGTATATACAAACTGTATTTATTAACCTGCCATCTACACATAGACATGTAGGTTCCTTTCTTGCCTATTGTGAATAATGACACAATGAATATGGGAGTGCAGATAACGCTTCAATATTCTGTTTTCATTTCCTTACATATACACACACACAAGTGGGACTGCTAGATCATACAGTAGTTCTATTTTTAATTGTTTGAGGAATCTCCATAGTGACATAGTGAAAGTACCAGTTCACATACCTACCAACAGTGCACAAGGGTTCCCTGTCTCCACATCCTTGCCGACACTTGTTATTTCATATTTTTGATAACCAGTCTAAGAGATGTGAGGCGAGATGGTTGGCTTTGATTTGCATTTCCCTGCAAGATGTTGAGCACCTTTCATGTATTTATTGACCATCTATAAGTCTTCTTTGAAAAAACTGTCTCATGCAGGCCCTTTGTCCGTTTTTTAATTAGATTGTTTTTCTGCTTTGAGTTGTATAACTTCTGTATGTATTTTGGATATTAACCTCTTATCTGATACATGCTGCTTTGCAATATTTTCTCTTATTCCACAGGTTGGCTTTTCATTTTGTTGAGAGTTTCCTTTGTTGTGCAAAAGCTTTTTAGTTTGATGTAGTCTCATTTATTGATTTTTGCTTTTGTTGTTTATGGTATTGGTGTCATATCCAAAACACCATTGCTGAGACCAATGTCAAGGAGTTTTTTCCCTATATTTTCTTCCAGATTTATGATTTGAGGTCTTGCATTGAAGTCTTTAATCCATTTTGGGTTAATTTTTGTGGGTGGTGTAGGCCAGGGGTCCCATTTCATTCCTTGGCATGTAACTATCCAATACTATTTATTGAAAGATTATTTGGCTCTTTGGCCAAATATCAACTCACTGTATATGTGTAGGAATATTTTTGGGCTCTCAATTCTGCTCTATTTGTCTATGTGTCAGTATCATACTATTTTGATTACTATAGCTTTGAAATGCAGTTTGAAATCAGAAATAATGATGCTTCTATCATTCTTTGGCTATTTGGGGTCTTTGGTGGTTCCATACAAATTTTAGGATTGGTTTTCTATTGGGATTTGGAATTTTGATAGAGATTCCTTTGAATCTAGAGATGGCATGATAGTATGTACATTTTAACATCATTAACTCTTCTGACCCATGAACATAGTATATCTTCCAGTTTATTTGTGTCTTCTTCAGTTTCTTTCATCAATATCTTTGTGTGTGTGTGTGTGTGTGTGTGTGTGTGTGTGTAGATCTTTTACTTTCTTGGGTATATTTTTTCCTAATTCTTTTAGCATTTTAGATGTGATTGTAAATGAGATTGTTTTCTTCCTTTTTCAGATAGTTCACCATTTTTGTATAGAAATGTAATTGATTTTTGTATGTTGATTTTTGCATCCTGAAACTTTAATAAATTTGATTAATTCTAACAGCTTTTTGATGGAGTCTTTAGAATTTTCTGTATATAAAATCATCTAACCAGAAAACATAGACATTTTTATTTCTTCCTTTTCTATTTTGATGCCTTTTATTTTTTTTTCTTCTGGTTAGAAGTTCCAGTATTGGGGTGCCTGGCTGACTCAGAAGAGCATACAACCCTTGATCTTAGGGTCAAGAGTTCAAATTCCACATTGAGTGTAGAAAATACTAAATAATAAGTAAATAAACTTAAAAACTGTTCCAGTACTAAGTTGAATAGGAGTGGTGAGAGTGGGAATTCCTGTTGCTCAGAATTTTAGCAGGAAAGCTTTTAACGTTTCACCATTGCATATGATGATGGCTGTGGGTTTGTCACATGCAACCTTTATTATATTGAACTACGTTGCTTCTATACCCAATTTGTTGAGAGTTTTATCATGAAAGGAGGTTGAATTTTGTCAAATGTTTCTTCTGCACCTATTGAAATGATCATATGAAATTTGTTTTTTATTCTGTTAAGGTAGTGTATCACATTTATTGATTTGCATATGTTGAAACAACCCTGCATCCCAGGGATAAACCCTGCATCCTATCTGATCATATGTATGATCCTTTTAATGTGCTGTTGAATTTGGTTTGCTAGTATTGTGTTGAGAATTTTTGCATCTTTTTCACCTGGGATATTGACCTACAGTTTTCTTTTCTTGTAGTGTCCTTATCTGACTCTGGCATTATAAAATGAGTTTCGGAGTATTCCTTTCTCTTCAATTTTTTGAGAGAGTTTGAGAAAGATTTGGATTAGTTTATCTAGAAAGGTTTGGTAGAATTTACCTGTGAAATCATCTACTGTGGGGCTTTTCTTTGTTTGCAAATATTTTTTATTATGGATCCAATCTCCTCATTACTGGTATGTTTAGACTTTCTATTTCTTCCTGATTCAGTCTTGGTAGGTTGTATGATTCTAGGAATGCATTCATTTCTTCGAGGTTGTCCAATCTGTTGTTGTATACTTGTTCATAGTATTCTCTTATGATCCTTTATATTTCTGTGATATTGGTTACAAACGTGTTTTAAAATTTTAGTTACATCTTAATTTTATTTGGTTTTGTCCATCTTTTGTTTATTGTTTTTCTATTCTTTACTTCATTTATTTCTGAAATGATCTTTGTTATTTCCTTCCTTCAGTTAACTCTGGGCTTAGTTTGTTCTTCTTTTCCAGGTTCCAAGTTAGGTTGTTTATTTGAGATCTTCCTTTCTTATTGTAGGTATTTATCACTATAAACTTCCTTCTTAGAACTGCTTTTGTAGTATCACATAAGTTCTGGTATGCTGAATCTCTGTTTTTGTTTGTTTCAAGATATTTTCCTTATTTCCTTTTTGATTTCTTCTTTGACCTACTGATTGTTCAAGAATGTGTTGTTTAATTTCCGCATATTTGTGAATTTTCCAGTTTTCCTCTTGCTGTTGATTTCTAGTTTCATACCACTGTAATCAGAAGTTACTTGATATGACTTACATTTGCTAAGATTTGTTTTTTGCCCTAACATGTGATCTGTCCTGGAGACTGTTCTATGTGCACTTAAGAAGAATGTGTACTTTCCTGCTCTTGCATGGAATGTTCTGTATATGTCTGTTAAGTCCATTTGATCTAAAGTATGGTTCAAGTCCAGTGTTTCCTTATTGATTTTCTGTCTGAATGATCTACCCATTGTTGAAAGTGGGGCTACTATTATTGTATTGTTGTCTATCTCTCCCTTCAGATCTATTAGTACTTGATTTATTATATTTAGGTGCTCTGATGTTGAGTGTATATATACATTTACACTTGTTACATTCTCTTGATGAATTGACCACCTTATCATTGTATAATGACTTTCTTTTCCTCCTGTTACACTTTTTGACTTAAGTCTATTTTATCGGTTATAAGTATAGCTACTCCTGCTCTTTTTTTTTTTCCATTTGCATGAAATGTCTTTTATCATCCCTCCACATTGAGGCTAAGTGTGTCTTAAAGCTGAAGTAAGTCTCTTGTAGGTGGCATACAGTTGGGTCTTTTTTTTTCAATCCACTCAACCACTCTAAGATTTTTGATTGGAGAATTTAACCTATTTACATTTAAAGTAATTATTGATAAGTAAAGTCTCACCAAAGACATCTTAATTGTTTTGTTTAGTAGTTTCTTTGTTTCTTTATTCCTCTCTTGCTGTCTCTTTTTGTAAGTTGATGGCTTTCTACAGTGGTACACTTTGATTCTTTTCTCTTTATCTTGTGTGCATCTCCTATAGGTTTTTGTTTTACAGTTACTCTGAGGTTTACTCATCTTACAGATATAATATCTTAACAGACATAACAGTCTATCTTAAGTTGATAACAACTTAATTTAAATTGCATACAAAAACTCTAACCTTTTATTCCCCACTCCCACATTTTATGTCTCTGATGTCACAATTTACATCTCCTCATATTGTGTGTTCATTGACAAATTACTGTAGCTATTGCCATTTTTATTACTTGTGTTCTTTAACCTTTATATTAGACTTAAGTAGTTAACCAACCACCATATTACAGAATTAAAGTATTCTGAATTTGATTATATACTTACCTTTACGGGGGTATTATATATTTTCACATGTTCTAATGTTACTAATTAGCACCCTTTTGTTTCAGCTTGAAGAATTCCTTTCAGCATTTCTGTTCTTTTAACGTTTATTTATTTGAGAGAAAGAGAGCATGCACGTGCACATACATGTGTACATGCACATGCACAGGGAGGGGGAGAGAGAAATACCAAGCGGGCTCTTTGCTGACAGTCCAGATGTGGGGCTCGATCTCACTCACAACCATGAGATCATGACCTGAACCAAAATCAAGAGCTTAACTGACTAAGCCACCCAGGCGCCCCTTAGCATTTCTTGTAAAGTAGTCTAGTGTGATGAGCTCTCCTCAGGTTTTGTTTGGTTGGTAAAGTCTTTATTGTGTCTTCATTTCTGAAGGACAACTTGGCGAGATAAAGTATTCTTTGTTGATAGGGGTTTCTTTTTCCCCAGCACCTTGAATATACCTTCCCAATCTTTTCTGGCCAGCAAAGTATCTGCTGAGAAATCCACTGAGAGTTTTATGGGGGTTCTCTTGTAAGAGAAAAATTTTTTCTCTTGCTGCTTTTTAAAGGATCTCTTTGTTTTTTACTACAGACAGGTTTACTATAATGTTTCTTGTAGAAGATCTTTCTAGATAGAAATTTTGGGGTGATTTTCATGAACTTGGATTCCAAATCTCTCCCCAGGTTTGGGAAATTCTTAGTCATTATATCTTTAAATAAACTCTCTGCCCTTTTCTCCCTGTCTTCTCCTTCTGGGACTCCAATAATACATAGATTGTGTCTCTTAATGGAGACCCATAAGCCCCATGGCCTTCCCATTCCTTTTCATACTCTTGCTCCTCTGACTGGTTAATTTCACATGAGTTGCCTTCTAACTCACTGACTGTCTCTTCTATGTGGTCCAGTCTGCTGTTGATGCTCTCTATTGAATTCTTCACTCCAATCACTGTATTTTTAAGTTCCAATATTTCTGTTTGTTTCTTTTTTATGTTTTCTCTTTGTTGAACTTTTCATTTTGTTCTTGTATTGTTTTCCTAGTTTTTGTCAAGCTGTTTATCTGTGCTCCCTTAAAGCTCTCTGAGCAACCTTAGAATGATTATTTTGAATTCTTTGTCAGGCAATTCATGTATCTCCATTTCTTTCAGATCAGTTGCTGGAAGTTTACTGTGTTCCTTTGATGGGGTCCCATTTCTCTGATTCCTCATAATCCCTGTAGCCTTGCATAGGTTTCTGTGCATTTCTGGACTTTATAAGCTGACTTCAGTAAGGGAAGACCTTCACCTGCAGGTGGGAGCACACCAGGTCATGCTGTGACCCCAGATCTAGTGGGGAAAAGCAGGGCACCAAATGCAGGGGGTGTGTGGTGGTTCTGGCTCAGGGGGGAGGCAGGGTGGATAGGGAGGACATGATGTCTCAAAGGCTTAGGCTGTTAAGATCCACAACATTGACTAGTGCATGGTCTCCGGTAAGCTCTGTGGGGGTCTTCAATGGCTACAAGCACTCTTGGGGTCTTCAGTGGCACCTTCAGGTCCAGTGGCTAGGAATCAGGGCAAGGAGTGGTGGTGGCCAGACCTGGTGGTGTGCACATACTCGGCTGTGGGGACCAGCTGCAGGTGCCTGTGGAGTGGCAGGGTCTAGTTTCATATATACATGTGGTAAGTGCCAGGACCAGCAGCAAGAGCCAAAGCCAACTGCAGGCACACTGGCAGTTACCAATGACCTGGCTGTCACTGTGCACTCCCATAGCGGCAGGGTCTCACCATGGGCACACACATGGCAGTAGAGGTTGGTGACAGGAGTCAGGTCAGCAGTATGCATGTGTACAGCTGAAGGGGCTAGCCCTGTGTATACACAGCATTGAAAGTCACTCACAAGGGTCTAGGCTGGTGTTCTGTACTCGTACAGCCACAGAGGCCAGGGCAGACTGCTGATGCAGATCCCAGGCTTGAGGGGGTGGCAGGAGGAAGCAGGAGGGATTCAAGCAGCTAGTGTCTGTGAACATGAAAGCATGTGGGTTGAAAATTCAGTGGTAAAATCTGCAGGGCTCTATGGGAGCCTGGGTGGTTCAGTGGATTAAGCATCTAACTCTTGATTTAGGCTCAGGTCATGATCTCACAGTTTATGGGATGGAGCACCTGTTGAGCTCTGCATAGACAGCAAGGAGCCTGCTTGGGATTCTCTTTCTCCCTTTGTCTCTGTCCTTCCCCTCCTCTCTCTCTCTCTTTCAAAAATAAATAAACTTTTTAAAACCCAATTTAAAAAATCTGCAGAGGTCCACAGCAGCTGTGCTGACCATCAGTTTCTTCAGCGGTGAAAGCTGCTGGGGTCTCCTGTGGAGTGGACCACTGGGAACCATGGTCAGTCCTAATGCTGGTAATGCTTGCCCTTCTTCTTTGTTCCCAGCCATCTCTATACCTCTCAGCTTCCCTGGTTTCTGGAGGGGGTGACATGGAGTGGGTCTTTTGCTCATTGCCCAGAGAGGCTGGGGAAGCTGGTTGCACACCCCACTCTCCCTTTCCTGGTGTGGGAAACTCTTTCATGCTGGGGAGTTCCCTCTTGGCACTGAGCAGTGCTAGCCTGGGGGATGGGATGATGCAGACAAAATGAAACTGACTTCCTTTTTTTCTCATGCCGTTTTTCTCAGGGTCTTTGTTCTACTGCGTTGCCGAAGTTTCTTAAGTGGACTCCTGAGTTCTCCCGGGGATGTTTTTGCTGGTGGATAGTTGCCTAATTATTCATCTTTGTAGGGGATAGAGGCTGAATCCACTACTCTGCCAACTTGGTGACCTCACTCTGAGCTTCTTAAAAGCTTAAATTAGTTGCTCCAACTTAAGAATAAGGTTTTCACATAAACGACCAGATTTTCAAATTCTCTCAAAATATCAGAAAAGTTGGCATTTCTAGTTGCCCATTTGACACACCAGCTTAGCTGGCACTGGCCAGGGGTCCCCTCACGTTCTCCTCTCCAGCCTCCAGGGAGAGTGCGGCCCTGCCAACACCCTGACCTTGGCCTCCAGACCTGTGAGAGAATAAATTTCTCTTGTTCTCAGTAATTTGTTACATCAGCTGTAGAAAACGAATACAGGATCCCAGTGGGCAGTGGGAGGAAGGGAGGGTGGCCATTCTCTGAAGGGCGCAAGATCAGAGAGAGGCAGGAAGAGCAGCCTCCCCCCAAAGATGTGGGTTTGTAGCATCTTGGTCTTCAGGGAAAGGGTCCAAGATGCAATGGAAGGGTAGGAGCCAGAGCTATAGGAGCCAAGACCAGGGTGCCAAGGTCACCAGTCTGTGGGAGAAGTGAGGGGAGGACAGGCCCGTGAGAACTCTGCAGGCCCTACTCTCTGACTCATGCCTAGGTCCCAGGGTCCCACCATTCCAGGGAAGAAGTGAGCAAATGCTTGCAGATGAGTGAATAAATGACCCCACAACAGTGGGACCTATCCTCTGGGACACAGACAGGAAAGGCAGGGATACCATGGGCCATCCCTTTCCCACCGCCATGCTGCTGAGGGTGGACAAGAGCAAGTGTTCCTTCCTCTGCAGTGCCACTCACGTCTCCCACGTTTGTGGTTTGGGCACACTGGTTCTCAAATCTATCTTATCAATAGAACCCATTCAAGTACATGTGGGAACTAACCGTGTGGTCAAGAGTCAGTGTTCTGGGTTCCCAGCACCATTTCTGTCTGACCAGGTGACCTCAGCCAAGGTGCTAAGGCTCCCTCAGCCTCCAATGACTTGCCTGTAAATGGAGTTGGTCATACCTCCCCATCACGTGGTGGCCGCAGGAGCGTATGCCACCTGGGACACAGAACCGGGGCACAGGCTGATGGTGTTCTGTGACCCAACTGATGTCATCCACCTGGTTGCTTTGCAAAGGAGAGAACTGAGACCCAGGGGTGGAAAGGCCTGCTGGGGATGCACAGGGTCTAGGAATCAGACCCTGACCCCAGGTGGAGGGAACATCTCCTGGATGGGCCCCTGGGCCAAACCAGGCCTACTATGGCAATTAGGGGGCAAGACAATAAGACACCAGTAGATAGCAGGTCAACCCTCTCTTCTGGAGGGATTCTTGCACCCCCGACTGAGAGGACTGGGGCCGTCTGTGCCACAGACTGACAGCCCTGGGGTCATTCTGCAGGGGCCCAATATGACAACTCAACTGGTGAGGAGTGACCCTCTCTGGCCTAAGAGATCTCAGAACAGTTAGGGGTCTCCCTACATCCCAGGGTCAGGCTCTCCTCCCTGACTGGCCTCCTGCTGAACTGACCCAAGGGCACTGAATCTGATGCTGTCTTGGGCCTTGCCACAGTCAGGAGACCAGGGCCCAAGCTGGCCCAGCAGCCTGGCAGGGACCTTCCCAAGCATCCATCTCAAGGGCACTAGAGCACACCGAGATAAATCCGAAGCATGATGCCGGGTTACTCAGGTTTCCTCGTGAAATCAGAGACCTCTGACTGACAGTCCTCACAAATGGGGCAGCCAGACATCTGCCCCAGGACCAGCGGATGGCCCCGCGGAGTCTGGAGGCTGACCATCTGAGACCAACAGATGACCACCCGAGACCAGCATCTGGCCACCCTTCCCCGCCCCTGGCCAGCACATGCTTGGTGGGGGCTCTTCAGAAAGAAAGTGGGGTTTCTTTCATTCCCTGATTTTCAAGCATCTTAGTATGCATCCCAGGAATGATCTGTCCAGAAATCTACAAAAAGAAATTTGACAGGAGAACAAGGTACAGAACGTGGGCTACGTTTTGCTGAGGTTTTTTTTCCCCCTAGGACTTCGATTTTCCTGCTGCCAGGGGCACGTGGATCTGTTTCTACATGTAATTTTCATTAATAAGAATGTTTCCTCTCCCCACTTAATAAATATTAAAGAAGTCCCTGAGGGCACTTCGTCAGGAGCCCACCTGTGTCTGTCCAGCCTGGTGTCCCTTCACAGGGCTGACCCCCTTCCCTGACACTGGCTCTTGCCCAAACCCACTCTGCTCTTGAACTTTGTGGCCGTCTGCACAACGTACCAGGAGGGAGGGCTCTACTGCAGGGGCCTGGAACCTGGTAGCGCTTTGGTCATCAAATCCACTGGCTGGTTCTCAGAACCTGGTGAATTGTAAGATGCCTGCCCTACCCCTTCCTTCTATGCCTGTTCCTTTGCTGCATGGTTTATGATGAAGTAGTCATTAGAAATAGACACTAAGCGTTAAAAAAAATTGTAAGAATCCAAAGGCTTAACAGATATCCTGTTACTTTGAATTTTGTGGGTTTTTAATTTTTTTAAGTTTATTTATTTATCTTGAGAGAGAGTGCATGTGCACAATTGGGGACAGGGCAGAGAAGAGAGACAGAATTCCAAGCAGGCTCTACACCATTAGTGCAGAGCCTGATGCGGGACTTGAACTCTTGAATTGCAAGATCATGACTTGAGACAAAGAGTTGGACGCTTAACTGACTGTGGCACTCAGGCGCCCCTGAATTTAATTAAAAAAATTTTTTAATGGTTTTTTTGAGAGAGAGAGAGAGAGAGAGAGCAAAGGCGGGACAGAGAAAGAAGGAGAACAGGGGATCCAAAGCGTGCTCTGTGCTGACAGCAAAGAGTCCAATGTGGGGCTCAGACTCAGGAACCATGAGATCATGACCCAATCATGACCTGATCATGAAGTCAGACGCCCAACAGACTGAGTCACTCACCCAAGTGCCCTTGTTACTCTGAATTTTAAAGTGTTTAAAACACTGACACTCTCAGAGCTGGGGTCTTCCTGGAAAGCATGGCCCCCAGCCCTCTGTCCTCACTGGCTTCTGCAGTGGGAGCCACAGGCTGTAACACACAGCAGGCTCCCACACATGAATGATGGCAGGGGACCAAAGCTGTCACTCAATCTTGTCATTCTTGCAACCTCCAATACCAAGGCTGTCAGGTGCCTGTCAGGGTTGCAGTGGTGACAATTAAGAATAGAAAGAAAGGAAGCCGCTGGTCCAAAAACGGAAAGATGCAGACTCTGACAGGGGACAGGGCAGCACACGCCTGCATCAGCTTGCTGTCACCCAGAAGTCGACTTTGCTCTGAAACACACACACACACACACACACACGCACGCACGCATGCACACACACGTGCACTTGCCACAGGAATCCCCTACAACGTCGGCATCTGGTAAGATTTCCATTCCTGGAGCTATTTATTTTAGCTAGGACAGAACCATATCCGTTCTTCTCTCCTCCCTTTGGGTAATGATGGTCTAGTGCACTGCCAAAATAGGACCTGCCACTTAAGGTCATCTTGGGTGTGTTCTTTCCCCTTCCAGCTGCCAAGGGGAAAACCAGGGCATGGCCCTGGAAGCTTTATGGGTGTGTGGGGAGTGCTGGTCCCCAATGGCCTCACGTCACAGGCATAAGGACCAAAGACCCAACCAGCAGGGGCTCTTCTCAGTTCACCACCACAGAGGATGTTTCACACAGTCATTTTCCCACTTTCTCCAAAGGAGCACCAGCCATCTGAGGGAGGCACTGGCCACCAGCACACGAGAGCAATCCCATAGAAACATATGTCCTCTCCCCTGTGTCTCCATCCGCTATTGCCCTGCGCCTTCCAGAACGTGCCCTTCTGGAAGGACTGTGGATGCCCCTGGGGCCGAGTCCTTGCCTCCTTTGCTCTCTGCCTCCTTTGGCGGATCCATGTGGCCTTCCTTCCTCTTGGGGAACCATCCCTTGCCCCAGTGTGCAGGCCAGGTGGGAGGGGAGGTTCTCACCAGAGCCAGTCCTTACGGTGTCCTCCCCAGCCAAGTGACAAAGACAGGTCACTGAGGGCCACAGTCCCAAGCCTGCACACCGCAAGACCTCACTAAGTTCACCTGGCAGGCCCTCCCTGTCTTGGGGCCTCGAGATGTTTTGCTCCAGAAACCTTCTTTTGCCCTCAGCTGCCCAACATTTTCCGATGCTCAAAACCATGAAGCCCCAACAGACACACATGCCCCGGACGAGTGCTAAGGAAAGCAAGACCCAACTTTGAAGGGCAGAGTGCAGGGAGAGACCAGCAAGGGGAGCAAGCCCTGGATACAGGACCAGGAGACGCGGCTTCAAATCCTGGTCTGAGACCGGCGCTGTCCCCTTTGCAGCCCATAGCCGCCTCACCTGCAAAGTGAGGAGCCGGGCCAGGGGACCTGGGAATTAGGCACTGGTCACCTGTCTCTAACTCCAGTAGGACCTGGGAGGGCTAAAACAACTAAAAGCAGGAAGCCCACACCTCCCCTGAATCACTGTCTCTGCCTATAAAAGAAAGGTCACAGCAGCCCACTCTCCACGTCTGTGCAGACCCCCAAGTGCCCCGCTCCGTGCCTGGGCTCCGTTGTGCCTCAGTGTGGCAAACTTCTGCCCTTCATTCCCCTTAGGGGGCTTGGTGGTACCTGAGTGAGCTCTGGGCTTGAATCCCTGCTGCACGCCCAGCGTGTTCTACAGGAGTCTTTAAATATGATGCCATTTCAAACTCCCCTAAAATTCTATAAGGCGGAACACTCCATTTCCAGGGGATTCCAAGGCTCAAAGAAGTTAAACAATTAGATTGGTTCTCCCCGCGGGCCAGGAGAGGGCTTGGGAACACGGACCAGCCCCACAACACCAGCCAGCAGGAGATCCAGGGCAGGGGACACCAAACTCCCACATTCTCTTCACTGCCATTACGATTTGTGCCTTAGCCAGTTCTGTTAAAGTCTAGCTGGATGGTCCTGTACACTAAGACTGAGTCCTGATCTCTCTGTTACAAAAAACAAACAAACAAACAAAACTGAAGGGGTGTTGAAGACCTGCTCACATCAAACTGAGACTCTCTTTGACTCCATCTGAAAGTTTAAAATAGAATTGAGAGAGAAATAACTTTCTCACTATGAGACTCATGCTTTTTTAATATGGAACAGCTTTAGTGAACTATAATTCACATATCCTGCAATTCACCCACTTATAGGGTGTATAATCCAACTATCACCACAATCAATTTTGGAATATTTTTATCACCCCTTCCCTCCCCCCAAAAAACCATACACATTAGCAGTAACTCACATATTCTCCCAGCGTCTCCCCCCACATATACACACGCCAGGCCCTGGAAACCACTAATCTATCTTCTGTCTCTAGGGATTTGCTTTTTCTGGACATTTTTTATAAACAGAATACACTGCGTGATCCTTTGTGACTGATTTCATTCACCTAACATAATGTTTTCAAGATTCCCACGCTGTAGAATGCGTCACTACTTAAATTCCTTTCTTATTCTCAGCTAATAGCCCATCCTACAGATGTGTCACATTTTATTTATCCATTCACTGGGCGGTAGACATTTGCTTTGTTTCAGCTTTTTGGCTCTTGTGAATGCTCCCTTGAACATTCATACACATGTTTTTCTTGTGTGAACATGGGTCTTCATTTTTCTTGGGGATGCACCTAGAGGTGGAATTGCTAGGTCATATGGTAACCTTATGCCAGAGTGATTCACAAAGCAGCTGCACCATTTTACGTTCCCCCTGGCGGGGTGTGAGGAATTTGGACTTCCCCACCTCCTCGCCAACACTTGTTATTCCCTATCATGTTTCTTCTAGCCATCCTCATGTGTGTGTGTGTGTTTATGGAGTGGCATCCCACCGTGGTTCTGATCTGAATTTCCCAGATGACAAATGACTTTACAAATCTTTTCATGTGCTTATTGGCCATCTGTTTCTCTTCTTTGGAAAAATGTTCAGACCCCCATTGCTCATTTTGCAACTAGATTATTTTTGTCTTTCCCCTGACTCATAAGAGTTCTTCACATAATCTAAATACAAGTCCCTACTGGACCCGTGATTTGCAGGCATTTCCTCTCATTCTGTAAGCTGTCTTCACTCTCTTGACAATGTTCCTTGAAGTTGTAAAGGACATTCATAAAGTCCCACTTATTTTTCTTTTGTCGTTTGTACTTCTGGTCTCATATCGAAGCTCTGGATAACCCAAAATAATGAAGGCCTACTCCTCAATTTGTTAAGAGGTTTCCAGCGTTAGCTCTTATCTTTAGATCTAAGATTTATTTTGAGTTAATTTTTTATAGGGTATGAGGCAGGGGTCCAAATTCATCCTTTTGCATGTGGGTGTCCAACTGTCCCAGAGCCACTGGCCAACGAGACTGTTTCTTCCTCCATTGAACTGTCTTGGCCCTCTTGTCAAAAATCAACATGAGGGTTTATTTTTGGATTCTCGGTTCTGCCTCATTGATCTGTACATCTATCCCTCTGTCAGTACCACACAGTCTTGATTGCCGTAGTTTCTTAGTTAAGTTTTAAAATCAGAAAGTGTGAGTTTTCTAACTCTGTTCTTCTTTTTCAATGCTGTTTTGGCTATTTTGGGTCTCTTGTATTTCCATATGAACTTTAGGATCACCTTGTCGACTTCTGCCAAGAAGCCAGCTGGGATTTTGCTAGGATTCAGTGTTTGTCAATGTCATGTTTGGTACCACATTCCTCCATCTCTTTTGCTGAACACTTAGGGAACACCTGCCTACAGAGTACACTGCTTTAGACACCAAAAGATTGGGATGGAAGCCCTAGGTCTGCAAACTAACCAGGTGTGTGACCTCCAGCAAGTCAGAGCCTCCAGAGCAGGGGACGTAGAGGCGCTGTGCCCCACCTCTGCTGCTGGACAGAATCTTCTCCACAGCATCTGCCTCAGCTCTGCTTTACACCCCTCCCTACCTTTCCTTGCCTGCTGCTTTATGCAACTGGGGCTTGATTTCAAAATCAAGTTCCCACAAATGGGGAAATCACAGGTTGAAAGTACCCAAACTGGCCTCTGCATCCATTCCACTTGTTTGTAATTATGATTACAAACCAGATGTCATTTACCTTACACTCTGGAAAGGGAAGTTATGTGATGTAAAAATAATTTCTCATTCAACTTTAATAAGTTGGGGCAAAAACTGTCAAACAACTTGATAAAAATGAAAGAGGGGGTACAGAAGGACAAAAGAAGTGGTTTAATTGCATTTAATTTCTTAATCTTCCGTAGAGGGGTCAACAGTTACTTATAAGCTGCTAAAGTTGATAAACACTGGTTTCAGAATCCTATTTGAAGTTGTAAAAGCCACAACCTGTAAAACTAATATATATGCTCCAAATGACTGGAGATGAAGGAGAATAGATCATGGAGAAAATATGTTAAGACTGGAAAAAACAAAATACGGACGTAAAAACAGAAAATGCAAATAAGATGACAGAAGTAACAACAAACATATCTGTTATAACAATAAACGTAAATGGTCAGATTGCTTTCAAAAATCTCCTGACTTGTAAAAAAGTTACAAATTTTACAAATCTATGGTAGGTCTAAAGAGTTTCACAGATGGGACTTTTTGCCAGTTAAGGGACAACTAAGAAAGGCAACTTCTGACTAAGAAAGGCAGGGCCAGCAACCAGTACGATGCCCTTCTATAATGTCACATATATCTGTGTGCTGAATGTCCTCACAGCCTAACAAATCAGGGCATGGCCTGCAAGTCACTCTGCTTCGATTCAAATGCTGACCTCAGCACTGGGGAACCGTGTAGACCTGGAGCTTCAGTGGTGCTGAGAAAAACAGGATTTGCACACACTTGGTGTGAGGGTTAAATGTGATAACAGCACTCAGCACAGTGCCTAGCACGCTAGCCAGTTATCATGATTAGTAACACGAAATGAGAAGGGTCTGGAAATACGTGTGACAAAGAGTTAACAGTGTGAAGGTCTGGGGTGGGTTTTGCTTTTTCATTAGTATTTTCTGTACTTGAGATGTTTACAAAGGGCTTATATCAAAACGATGTGTACGAAGAAAGAAGCAGGGAGAGGGTGAGGGTAAAGAGGGGAAGATAAGGGAATAAAAAAAGGATAAACAAGATGCCGGCAAGACAGCCTCCCAGGGAGCCAGCACAGGCAGGGGCTGGCCTGTCAGTCTTCCCGTTAAAGGAGACAGCACCAGGGTGACTCTGTGGGAGGTGGCCTGTCCAGCCTGTAAAAGTCCAGACTATCCCATACTCAGCCCTTGAGCATGCCAGCACCAGCGAGGGCCTCCAGGAAGTGGGGCTGGCCTCCCAGCCTGTCCAGGACAGAGAGGTCAGTGGGTCAGGCTCAGACCCTGGGATGATGGCGGGCCTGCCCATTTATCACAAGAACTGACACCCGTCCCTGACAGATGCTCCAACTGACATTTCCCAGGTCTCGATCAACAAGAAGACTGCATCGGGGAATGTCCCCAGTCACAAATTAACATTCACATAAATAACAGGGCGCTCTCCACTAAAGAAGAAAAATGACTCTTGCTGTAGGAACATTTCCCAAAATATCGGAAAGTGGAATTTTTCCTTCTGAACTCCCATATCTCACCAGCCAGGACCCGGAAGACTGTGGCCTGGAGGTGTGAGGTGGAGGAGAGCTCACAGAATAAGGCCCAAGTTCCTCGTTCAAGGTCCTGCCACCAGCCCCTTCCCTTGGCTGGCATTTGCCCCAGGACAACCCAGTCCACACAATACTCACACCAACTGGAATCTAACACCTTTGCCCTACTGTCCCATCAGGTCTCCCTGACTCCTCGGAAGGCCGTGCATATCCACCCTTCCTCCCGACTTCTGACTTGGCTGGGGACCAGCACTCCTGAGCTCCTCCATCCCAAGCCTGGAGAAGGAAACTGCAGGGGTTGGTCATAGTGCTGGGGGGCAGGGGTGCTTGTCTAGCAGCACCAATGTATGCATTTTTCCTAAATATGTATATTTAGGGTACTGAAGATCAGTGTGAGGGGGCTAACACCTCCATGAGCTATGTTAACTGATGGCAGGGACCTTGGGCCAAAGTGTCACCAGCCATGCACACCCCTAGGACCCCAGACCCTACAGACACTACACCCAGCCATCCCAGACCCCAGAAGATTCACCCTGGTGAGCAAAGCCCACAAAGTCCTACTGTAGAACCCACAGGCCTGATGACCCCAGGACCATCCCTGGCATTCACACTGGCTCACTCTGCACCTGCTGAAGCTCTAAGAAGAAGCTGCCAACACACCTTCCCCCAAAACAGCAGAGCCAATGCCACTTCCGGGACCCCAGTCTTAGTCTGCTCAGGCTGCCACAACAAAGTACAAATAGTCTGGGCCACTTCAACAACAGAATTTACTTTCTCACAGTCTGGAGGCTGGAAGACCAAGATCAAGGTGTTACAGGGCTGGTTTATCCAGAGGCCTCCTCTCCTTGGCTTGTAGATAAGCTCCCTTTTCCTTGTATCCTCACATGGTCACTCTTGTGTATCTCTGTGCCCAAATTTCCCCCTCTTATAAGGATGCCGGTCACGTTGAACCCAATGTGACCTCATTTGAACTTAATCCCTGGAAAAGCCCAATCTCCAAATGCAGTCACGTTCTGAGGTACTGGGGCTAGGGCTCTGATAATATGAATAAGGGGTGGGGACACAGTGCAGCCCAGAATAGCCTCTATGCTCCAACACCACCTAGACATGGTGCTGGTTGCTACCAGGGGTGCTTGGGGTGGGGGTGGGATGGTCCCTGGGTCCTGAAATGACAGAGCTGGGTGGGACTGCTGCCCAGGAAGTACTTCAGACAGCAGGAAAGAAGGGCACCACCCAGGCAGGTCACCCGCTGAATCAAAGAAAGAGAAAGATAGGACTCCCACAAAATCAAAGCACGCCGAAGGCTGGGTGTGTGGGTCTCCTGGTGCTCTCCCTCCTAGAGTGGACACTCCAGCCCCTCTGACACAGAGCAGTGAGTATGGGCCCAGGGGGAAGAGAATGCCTTCCAACCCCCCTCTCTGGGGATAGCAGGAGCCCCACTCCAGAGCCCCACTGGGGGCAGCTCTAGGCTGGCATCTATACTCCATTCCTGCAGAGAGGCTGGTTCTAGCCCCCAGGGGTCAGCTAGGACTCCTGCCACGGGGCTCTTCACATGGTCACAGCACCCCAGAATCTGCTGGGAATCCCAAGGCTGAACCTACACAGTTGCTGGAAGGGAACGCAATTCTAGATGAGCAGCATGATCAAAGATGCGACACCCTTTCCAGGGAGGATGCTCCAAGTCCCTGGGTCCAGGAGGCAGTGTCCTGCTCCTCCAGGAGGGCTCACCAAGGGTCCAGTGGTCCGGCTGGTGGATGAAGACTGGTTTGGTGTGCAGGGCTGCTAGGATACTGGCTGTGGATCAGCTAGCCCCCACAGGAAGTCTGCAGCCTCAACCTGAAATCCCCTTAACACAAGTCTGGTCGGGATGAGGACAGGGCTGCGGTCAAGGCCACAGCAGGAAGCAGGGATGCTAGGGAAGATGCGCTGGCCAACAATATGCCCCACAGAGATAGAGCAGACACAAAAACCCTGGAGGGGAAAAAAATGCAAGCTTCACTGTGCGATGCTGGCTCAGCCTTCCTCTCTCTATAAGCCTCAGTTTCTCCCAGAGGTAGAAGGAAGTATTGAGAGGGTGAGTCTGGGAATACACGAGGTCTGTCCTCTGTGTCCACATGTGCTAAGTGGCCAGGTCTGGAAGTTTCCCAGGCAAAGGAGCCTGGCTTTCACTTTTCACCACGGGCCATCCCTTCCCTGGGTCCCTGAGCCACCAGCCCCTTTCCGGACATCTCAGTCCTCGCATGCACAGATAGCCTGGCACCCCGCCCGACTCTGGTTTCCTTCAAAACCGGCTTCTTTCCCTGCTCGGGTCTCTAGGGCCTGCCACGGTATCCAGGGCAGGCTGACCCCCGACCGTCCTCTGCCCGCCTGCCCAGCTGCCGCTCCTGGGCCGGCAGCCCTCCCAGGTTCCTGAGGCTCTCTGCTGCCCCTTCTAGTCCAGATTTCCCAAAACAAAAATCAGGCCACGCCATCTGACGAAGGATCTTGTCTGGTTTATTTATGGGAAGAGATGGGGCTAGAAGGGCCAGGTTCTCTGGGCCGTGGCCAGGGTGCTCTGCAGGCCTTCAGACGCTCCCCATGCTGTGTCCTCACTTGTCAAATGTGGATCCGGGGTAAAGTACTGGGCTCTAGCACCAGCAACCTCAGAATGTTTATGAATTCCAGGCCCAGGACGGCGGCCCACGTGGCCCTGGGCCCTTCTGTGGGTTGCAGGAGCCTAGATGGGAGCCAGAATGACAAGGCCAGCAGTGACCAAGAGCACTACAACTGGAGTAAAGGCAGGCTCAGTGGGGCCACTGTCACTGGACACTGCAGGGCACTCAGGGAAGGATGACACATGGGATCAGGTGCCCCTTGAGTTCCTAGTCCCTGCAGGGGACCAGGCCACCAGGGCCTCCTAGTAGGAGACAATCGCAGAGTCCCCCGGGGGTGAGAAAGGTGACATCAGGCAAATGTCTGGTACCCCTCCTCCTCCAAATCCATCCCCCAACAGATGCCCCTGGCACTGCACAGTGTCCACACATGGCAACACCCAGGCCACCAGCAGTAATGAACTTGGGCTCTTGGAGTCTCCGCTGGAAGCTGGGCAGGTGAGCTGGTGGCAGCCCCAGACCAGGTGGCTTCAGACCACAGTCCCCCCGCCCCCAGGCTGTCCCCAAGAGAAGACTTGCAGTCACTCCTCCTTCGGGGCTCCACCCACAACAGCACCCCCTCCTTCAGGGCCGGCTGGCCTCACCAGCCCAGGTGCAGCCACTGTGGAAAACAGTATGGCAGCTCCTCCAAAAATTAAAAATACAATCGCCAGATGGCCCAGCCATTCCACTTCCAGGTATTTGCCCAAAAGAACCGAAAGCAGGGCGTCAAGGGGATGTTTGGACACCCACGTTCACAGCAGCATTATCTACAAACAGTGGAGGCGTGGAAGCAACCCAAGTGTCTACCGACAGAGGAATAAACAAGCATAATGTAGTATATTCATGTGGAGGAATACAATTCGCCCTGAAAACTAAAGGAAATTCTGCAGTATGCTACAACACGGATGAACCTTGACGGCATTATGCTGAGTGAAATATGCCAGTCACAGCGTATGATTCCGCTTATCATACTAGAGTACTAGAGTACCCTGGAGTACTAGAGAGCCACGTTCACAGACACAGAAAAGGGAACAGGGGCTGCCAGGGGCCAGGGAGAGGGGGATGGCCGATGGGGGCGTTAGTATTTACTGGAGACAGTTTCAGTTCCCCAAAATGGGAAGAGTTCTGGGATGGATGGGGGAAGTGGTTGCCCAACTGTGTGAATGTCCTTAATTCCATCCAAGTGAAAATGGTTAAATTTTACATTAAGTGTATTTTACCACAATGAAACAAAAACAAAATATTTTTAATCACACCCAAGCATGGCAAAAGGCCAGAGGGTCCAATCTCACTTGCCAAATCTGCGATAATTGGAGCAAAACAATAAATAATGATAGTAATGGATTATAATCCACAGAATAAAATAAACATCTGCAAGTTCATACTGGCATAAATAAAAATTGAGTAACAAGTGGGGGCAGGAGGGGCAGCTCCTCCTCACAGGGGATTCAATCAATCAAAGTGGAAGCAACAATGGAGATACAAAATCACCATTCGAAATACCCCAGGAAGGAACACCACAGGTAAGAATCACCTAATGATGCTAAAAATCGGTGTGAGAAAGTATTCTCATAAATAGCATGTTTGCATCATCTCAAAATACCTTCCTAAAAGACATATATGAATTAGAATAATAAAAGCAGTAAGTTTCCAGGGGAGAACCCTGCAGACGAAGGCGGAGGTCTCAGAGGGAAGACGGTCACTCCTGCCTAAAGCAAGACAGTTCAACATCACATATCCTGATGTCGCACACCCCAAAGCACACGAAAGTTCTGTGACGTTCCTGCCCCAAACACATAAACTCAATCTGACCTGAGGAAACATCAGACAAACCCATGTGGGGGCCTATCCTACAGAATAACCGAACCATCCTCTTCAGAGGTGGCCCGGTCAGGGGTGCCTTGGGAGGCTCAGTCGTTAAACCGTCCAACTCTTGGTTTCAGCTCAGGTCATGATCTCACGGCTTCGTGGGATTGAGCCCTGTGTTGGGCTCTGTGATGACAGCGCAGAGTCTGCTTGGGATTCTCTCTACCTGTCTCCACCCCTCCCCCACTCATGCTGTCTCTCTCTCTCTCTCAAAATAAATAAACTTAAAAAAAAAGAAGTAGCCGGGTCAGGAAAGACAAATCGAGGAACTATCTGGAGAAAGCCAAGGAGACACAACTACTAAATCCCACGTAGGAATCCTGCATGGGATCCTGAGCCAGAAAAAGGCCGGGAGTTGGAACAAGGGTAGAATCCAGATGCAGCCTGAGTGGGAGAATAACACCATATCCATGTGAACCTCCTGGCTTCCATTCTTGCTGTGGTTAGATGTGAACACCAGAGGAAACTGGGTGAAGGGACTATCTCTGTGCTGTTTTTGCTACTTTGCTCTGGGTCTCAAGTTAATTTTTAAATAAAAACTTTAAACACATAAAAGTAAAACTGCACCTGAGGCCACTCTCGGCACCCTCTGGCTGGTGCAGTCTTCATCGTTCACTGGTTGCTTGCTGGGCACGTACCGGCCACCCCCCGGCCCCGGAGCAGAGGCACCGGGCTTGGCTGCTGCGTCCCCAGCGCCTTCCAGAAATGCCAAGAAAAATGAGATGGCCAAAGCAGTGGCCTTGAACGGAAGCCCCACCTGACTTGTACCCACACGTGCCCTGTTGCCCTCTTGAGGACCCTCCAACCCTCCAAATGGTACATGGGGCCCATCAGATGTCCCAGGAGCTCCAGGATCCACACCTGCTAGGTGGCCCCAGGGTCTTGACCAAGCAAGCCACCCCCACTGGCCAAAGGGGTATTTCGCTCATGGACACATGTGGGACTGAGCCGCCAGAGCAGTGCTGACACCTCTGTTATGGTGACTGTCACTCACATCAGACACAGAGTACATTCAGTGCTCTGGGCTCCGATGCCTAGGATCTGGCCATGAGCTGGGGCCACACGTACGGGCTTGTGCGTTGGCTCACAGCCGTCCGTGCCCCAGCTGTGGTGCCGCCCCTGGTTTGCGGCAGCCAGTGCAGGGGCAGACAGCAGCAGGCATCCTTCACCCTGTGCGCCCCAGGTGGTGGCCACATGCCCTCGCGGGCTCCAAGCCACCTAAGAGCAGTTCTGCGGGATGGCTGTGCCCGTGGGCTCTGAGGCTCTTGGAGATATTGCTCTGTGTCCCCTCCTGCCTCCAAGAGATGCTGGATGCCACCTCTCTTCCATGCTGGCCTGCAAAGGGGTGGCATGTTTTGAACAAATGGGGCCTTGCTGGTGACGGCGTGCTTAGCACAGGGCTGTGCTCCATGCCGAGCGCTCACGTCGTGTGAGTGCAGCCTAAGACTTCAAGGAGGGCACAGCTGAAGACGTGTTACTCTTCACGTGCACTACAGAGTTCCAAGTGGCAGATGTGACAGGACCACAAACAAACAAGGGCTCACGTTTCCTGCTTCATCATCACGCAAGAATGGTAACCCCTTAGAAGTCATAGCAGCCAGCATTCCTAGGCAGGTGGACGAAACCGGGCCAGGAGATGTACTATAAGCACCACTTAGTATATGGGATTCGGGAGTGCAGAGGCAAGAGAAGCACCGTGTCCCTATACGGACAGGTTCCAGAGAGCCACGCATTGTGAGTAATTAACCACACTGCCACCCTGTTTTCCCGCTGTGGGAAATATAAACACAAAACTAGCCAGGACCAGCATACTTGACAATAAGGAACACAGAGATGTGGTTTCTGGACCTGAAGAAAGAGATGGTGCATCAAGAAGGATTTTTGCGGGTGCTGAAGGGACAGTACATGAACAGGTGAGCGCCTCTTCTCCCCTAAATCTGCATCAATACATCACAGTACTCCCCAAGGGCTCACGCATCTTGTAATACGTTTTTAATCAAATTGTTTTATATAGATAGGGGCCCTGCAAAAAATATTTGTCTGGAACCCTGGCACACCCTAGGGACAGCTGTGCTTCTGGGAACAGTCTAGAAGGACTGTGAATAAGGAGTCTGTGTGGTGGGGGGGGGGGGCATCAGCTCGCCCAAGATAACACACACTTCCTGGAATGTACAGAACCACCGTGTAGCCACCAAAGCCCCCACCCCCGCCAGAGTCCAGACCACTGCCCACAGAGTTTCCTGAGGCCCTGGCTAGGGTCCTCTAAGTAACCCCATTTCCAAACTTCATCCCCAGATGCACCTCCCCCCTCCATGGCTTGCCTTTAATTCTCTTCTGCTTAAGGGAGCCGGGATCAGTTTCTGTGGGTCACTGTTGTTGAAAGAGGAGCTGGGTCGCCATCAAAGAGAAGTCGGACGCTACCCGACCTCTGTCTCTGCCTTCCAGAGGCAGTCTGCATGCTGGCTCTGCCCATAGTCTCCCGAGCCATCCTTCCTGTGGTCCCAGGCACCATGAGTCACCCGTGAGGGCCCGTGGTTTCTCGCTCGCACTCAGAGCAAGTGCTAAGCGGCAGCCCCCCTCCTTGTTTACTTTGGTGGGTGGATGTGGGGGGGCAGTCTGGCCCAGCATCCCTCTGCTCTCCCAAAATAAGAGACACAACTTTGTGTTGCTTTGCCCTGACAGACTCACACTTGCTCAAAAAGTGCTAATCCTCACAAAGGTGGCTGGGTTGCTATGCGTCCCTCTAAGTAAGTCAGGCTAATTAGCCGATTCACACTTGAGGAGCCTCTTATTCTTGCAGGCTTTATTTACAGGTCAGAAATTAGACCAGTTAGAAGCTCCCTCTAGGCTCTGAGCACTATCCCAGCAGGCCCTAGTTCAGCCCCGGGGTGCCAAGCAGGCCTGACTGCCCTGACCCTGAGGCCCCGAGCCCTCAGAACCACAGACTCTTCCCAGGCCCTGGCCCTGTCCCCACCTATAGCCCTGCTGCGGCAGGGCTGCTATAGCACCTATAGCCCTGCGAGCCCAGCTGTATCCGCAAGGTGGCCTCGACGCAGAGCTCTCGGCTTCCGAGGAAGGCTTGCCGGCCACGTGGAGAGGGGCCAGCTTCTAGAGTGGGCAGGAAATGTCAAGTTTATCCCCCCAAATCCCTCAATTCCTGCAAAGTTGAAGAAACATGGGTTTTGTAGACACCCGGTGCGATAATTCTCTCCCATGGCAGATGCGGAAAACCACCAAGAGAGTCTAGAGAAGGAAGAAAAGAAGGTCCACGTGCAGACGTCCAGCATGGAGACCCTTTCTGTCGGCTCATCACTACCGTCTCCCAGGGGAACGGTGCAGGGGGCGGGCCCGGAGAGCTCCTGCTACGGTCCGTTGGTTTCTGCTCCAAAACCAGGGCTCCCGATGGGATCCCCACACCCGGCCTGACTCCTGCCCTGAAGCACACAGGTTAGCCTGCTCCCTGCAACCATGATGCTCCAGCAGACAGAATTCAAGGCCTTCCAGAACACTCTGAGGCAGGCACCTGAGCCCCTCCTATTGCTGCTGCAGGTCCCACCAGGAGGAAAGAGTCAGGGTAGGATGCTCTGGAAGCAATTTAGGAACAGCCTATCAAAGTCAACCTCTGCACACACACCCTAAACATCTCTTCCAACTGCAACAGCTGAATGGGTCAGTTCTGGGAACAAGGGGGTGCGCAGACCATAGATCTTGAGAGGAGGCCAGCCTAGGGAGAATGAAGGACACTCCAGCACAGGATGCCCCTTTCTGAGAGGAAACAGCTTTCTAGGCCATGGTCCAGAAGACCATGCACACAGCCCATAGGCCTGCCAAGCCACCTCCTGCTGAGGACATCACTCCCAGCAAAGGCTGCTGTCCTGGCTACATAAGGAGTACCTCACCACCCCAAAGGCCCTGGCCAGCTGGGGAAGCAACAAGAATAAAGGACACGCAGACAGGGAAGGCTCAGGCCCAGAAGCAACACAGCAAACGATGGCCTGGGACCAGTCAGGTCTAAATCATCCAGAAAATGGTTATGAAACTTAATACAAAAATCAGAAACAACTCTTAAAACAGAAGACACATTATTTGAAAACAAACAAGACAAAACAAACAAAAAACAAACCCAGTAGTGTTAAGTGTGAGAAGCCCAAATCTATATTTAAAAAAAATCTATAAAATCAGTTTGGTTTATATACGGTTGGGAGTGAGGTGCTCCTGTCCTCTTGAACAGAAAGCATCCACGGTTAACGTCTGGCTTCTGGTGGTGAGTCTTAGAGAAACTTAAGTTTAGGAAGGTTTTAAAACTTGAAAGCTAATGGTTAGCGAAAGAAAAATAGGATACATATCTTCAAAGTCACTACAAAAAGAGACAAATGAAGAAAACAGCCCAGACAGCCAAAGACGAGACAAAAACATTTTCATCACTAATTGGGCAAATCTTTGCTGGGACCCGAAGGAAGGGAAGATTCTGGCTGAGGCCTGGGGTGGCAAGAAGCACTGATACCGAGGCCAAGCTTCCCCGTGAGGCCCCTGCACTGTGGGTGGTCTTTACCGAGATGGTGAAAGCCCAGGGGACAGAGGCACGCCTGAGGCCTTCTTGCTCTGTTTTGATTTGGGGGCTGAGGATGGGGAGCCTGGGAAGGAGGGGCCAAGGCTTCTATTTTAGAGTTGTGGCTCTCGAGGGACAGCCGTGAGGGGCCACGCAGCCATGTGGACAGGACCGGACCCCAGGAAAGCTGCTCAAGCCATCAGCTGCTGGAGGATGGTCACGACAGCCCGGAGGAGAAGGCATAGCCAGAGGAGGATGGGGTCAAGCCCCACGTGCAGCTGGGGAGAAGAGGGGAGCCAGGAACCACACGTGCCACATACAATGCCCGGATTTAGGGGGGGGGCTCGTGGGAGGCCTGGAGACAAGGGACAAAAGACTGCATCCTGTGGTTGGGGGGACCTCAGCCAGACACCAGGCGGCAGAGGCAAAAGTGGAGGACAGAGGGCAAGGCTCCTGACAGGGCTGGGAACCTCCAGAACGTCCAGAGACAGATCGGGAGCCCGTTCCTGAGCAATGAAACCCAGGGCCTGACCATTCTGACGTGGAGAATGGCCATCAAGGAAGCTACAGGACAGGTGGGGAGCAGCGTCGGGCAGGTGGGGGCCGGAGAGGGGCCGTCCTGCCAGGAGTTGGGGAGGCGGGGGAGCCTGAGCATGAAGGTGGGCTCTGGTGTCCAGGATGGATGAGGAAGGACCAGAAGACAGGGCGGTGGAGACAGGGCCGTGTGGCAGGTCCTTCAGCGTGCGGGGCTGCTGAGACCAGCGCTCCTGTGTGCCCCGTGAGGGTGGCAAGGGACAAGTCACACATAGAGACGCAGGCCAAGGAGTGATGGCAACCTCACAAGCATCACTAAGAACTGGCAATGGGGTGAGCCTTGTGGTTAAGGATCGATCGGTGTGAGGTTTCTCCTGTCCGTTTTACTGGGACGTAATATGATATTCAGCCTTGCTCAGGTTTAACGTGTACCACCTAATGACCTGGTTCACCTACGCTGTGAAATAATCACCACGGTGAGTTTAATTCACATCCATCACCTCATAGAGTCCTACAAACATGTTTTTTCCTTGTGATGAGGTTCAGCTGGAGTTTACAAGAACAAGCAGCATGCTGTTTAAAAGGTGGGCAAAAATGCCAAGCGATGGGCCAAGAAAAACGTGCTCACGGCAAGTGGGGTGTCTCTAACATCACAAGAAGAGAATTCAGATCCAGAGGAGGGAAGTGACTCTAAGAGGCCCCTGTTGTACTGACAATTTGTGGGGAGAAAGAGCTGCAGTCACAAGGTTTGCAGCTTCCCCGGGCTGACGGCTGGGCTCCTGACTGGGGCAGAGGGGCTTAAGTTGTTTTAGGAATGAAGGGAGGAAGGACAAGGCAGCCACAACTGAGAGCACGTGGAAACACTTCTAGGAATTGATCCTGGCCTTTCAGGCCAGCCCAGCCTGACCGCCCTGATTTGTCACCCTCAGCCTCCCACCGCTGGCCTAGCAGAGCAGCCTAGATCCCTACTGGGCGCTGCTTCTCTAGAAGCCCACGGCAGGAAGGGGGGTGTTCCCTACCTGCTCCTCCCCTGTCCACGCTGACCAAAAGCCCCCAGTAGAGCCTGCCGTGGTCCTGACTGTGCCCTTCTCACACCGCCTGCCCCAAAATTCAGAGCCTGGACTGTCCCCTAGGCTACCCCTCAGGACCTCTCTTCCACTTAGGTCCTGGCATCATAAGGGCATAACGCCCAACTGTCCACCCCGCAGCTGATGAAGATGCTGGAAGTGTGACCCCCTCAATCAGTGGAGGAGCCCTCCCTAGGCCAAATCAGCCCACACTGCAGCACTTGCCTGACTTGCTCAAGAATCTTACAACATCCCTTGTCCCTCAGCCACCCCCTCTCCAGGGCCAGCAACACATGGGGGTCTGTCTCTCCAATTCTGAGCAAGAGGACCCTGCTTCTCCCTCCGGTTACCGCCAGAACCTCTTCTGCCCCCTTCATACCCACCCAGCAGGCTGTTCCCCGACCTACATCTCCCGTCCCTCACACTCGGCTCTCAGGGACTCTGCCCCATCTCCCTCAGGCCACTGGGGACGTTGGTGCCGTCCTTTCTCAGCTTCTCTCTGGCTCCCTCTGGTTTCCATGGCACCAGAGGCTACAGGTTCCCTCATACCGCACTGGCCTTGTAATACAGCACAGGCATTCCCTTCGAAAGCCCCCTAACATTTACAAAGCTGAGCAAACAGCCAGAGACAAAGGCAATATCAGACACTCCCCAAGGCTCAGAGCACCTAGGTCATCCACCATGCTCATAACTCAGAATGGCTGGCCTAGACCAGGGCGTCCCTGCTGCGTCTCCATGGAGACCGGCTCTCATCCTTTCTCCGGACTCTGGCAGCTGTGGATGCTGCCCAAAGCTCTGCGGAGCCCAGGGTGCTGGCCGGGAGACTGGGTGCCCAGACGCCTGGCGGGAGGGTGCAGACAGGCTCCCTGGAATGGAGAAAGAACCCAGAGGTGTCCCCAAAATGTTTGAGAGGGTGAGGGTAGAGGCAGAGGAAGTAGGTCCTTGCAGGAAACTGGGTTTGGGTTAGTTAGAAGTGGGTGTCACTGAATGGGTGAAGGAAACTTGGATTTAAACCCACAGGTGGTGAAGCTTGTAAACGCTTGGGTTGTACTAGGAATTAACACCTAAGGAACAACCCAACAACACCCCACCACTCAAAAGCTTTTGAAATTTTCCTCTAAATAACTCAGGCTATTGGAAGCAAACGCTCAAATACTGTGAAACATCTTTTTTAAATTTTTTAAGTGTTTATTTTTGAGACAGAGAGAGACAGAATGTGAGCAGGGGAGGGGCAGAGCGAGAGGGACACAGAATCTGAAGCAGGGTCCAGGCTTTAGGCCATCAGCACAGAGCCCGACGCAAGGCTCAAACCCACAAACCGTGAGATCATGACCTGAGCTGAAGTTGGCCGCTTAACCGACTGAGCCACCCAGGCACCCCTCAAATAATTTTTTAAAATGACAGTGAGAATTCAGCCTATCAAAATTTGCAGATGAGACCAAAGCTGTCGCCAGGAGCAAATTCACAGCCTCCAGGGCTCCGTAATTACAGAATAGAATGAAAATAAATGAAGTCAGCACTCAAGAAGCTAGAAAAGAGGGGCGCCTGGGTGGCTCAGTCAGTTAAGCATTTGATGTCAGCTCAAGTCATGATCTCACGGTTCGTGAATTGAGCCCCGAGTCGGGGCTCTGTGCTGACAGCTTTGGATTCTGTGTCTCCCTCTCTCTTTGCTCCTCCCCTACTTGCACTCTGTCTCTAAAAATTATTTTTAAAAGTAAAGGTAGAAAAGAGACCAAAAACATGTAGGATATGACCCCATTTCTGGAAAAAAAAAACCCACATACATGTGAAAAAAATGGAAAATGGTCCCCAAAATATCAGTGATAGCTATGTCCATTCCTATGGTTCCCATGATGAATTATTGTAAAGACACGTCGCTTATTTTACAGTTAGAGAAGTCAGAAATTCAATATGGGTCTCATTGGGCTAAATCAAGGTGATGGTGGGGCTAAGTTCCTTCCCAGAGATCTAGGAGAGAATCTGTTTCCTGGCTTTATCTGGCTTCTAGAAGCCACCGCGTCCCTTCACCCATGGGCCCTTCCTCCATCTTCTAAGCCAGTAGGGTAGCATTTTCAAATCTCTCTCTCTCTCACTCTGACCTCCTCTGGCTGCGTCCCCTCTCCCACGTTTAAGATGCCTGTGATGCCTTACATAGAGAGAAGCCTGCATAGTCTCCTTCTCATAAACTTGGCTGGTTCGAACTTCCCTTCTACCTGGCAGCCTTAGCTCCCTGTTCTCATGTCTGCAGGCCCCAGATCAGGATGTGGGATCTCTGGGGGAAGGGGGGAGCACCATCATTCTGCTTTTCACGCTGGCTATGCCAAATCGGTAGGATTTCATGGTTTTTTTCTTCCTTATACTCCTCTACCCTTTGGTGTGCTTGGTTCACAAGAAGCATATATTTTGTAGGCATAAAAAAATAATTTTCAGTTGTGAACATAATATAAAACCAACCAAAAAAAAAAAAAGGAAGAAAGAATAATCACGTCCAGTTACAGACCCCACTGGTATTGTCTTTGCCAATGCCATTTTTTTCCTTTTTTTTTTTTTAAAGTAGGCCCCACGCCCAGCATGGAGCCCAATGCAGGGCCTGAACTCCTAACCCTGAGATTAAGACCTGAGCTGCAATCAATATTTGGACGCTTAACCAACTGAGCCACCCAGGTGCCCTGCAAACGCCACTTTTGACACATCTTTTGTCCCCTTCCCCTGACCATGACCTCCCAGCATGGAACACAGGCTCTTTTTTTAGTATCGCAGCCTGAAGCAAATGTTTCTCGAACTTGGGATAAATCCCTTTTAGAGGCCCTGATTCTGAGGGGAATGATGTACACACTCAAAAATGCACTTCAAAGCCGAGATCCAAATAAACATAATGATATTACTGAAAGTCCTCATACATAAACCTTAATTCAGAAAAGAGTCTAGGAACGGCAAGCCAGCAGACAGATAAAGTGTTACTGCTCGGGCTCTGGAGAAATCCCTTCCTCTAAACAGCCAGAACCAAGATGCTAAAAGAGCCAGAGAGGCTCCTACAGAGCAAAAGCCCTGAACGTAGCCCTGGCCAGGAAGGACACGTTGGTCCTGGCTGCAAAAATGCCCAACTGTGACCTGGGCCCAGGCTCTGGGGGGTCTCACCTGCCCCTGCTGCCTCAGGGAGAAACTCCAGAAAATAGAGGGCATTGCTCTGAGTCTCAACCAGGCTGTGCTGTCCCTGAATCCACTGGGCTGAGGGGAAGACAGGATCACGCCCAGCTGAGGCCTGTGTGGGGCTTCTAGATCAAATCACTGCCCTGTCACTTCCAGGCCAGTTGACCTGTTTTTGCCAGTTATTCACACGTAAAATGGCACAACGTTGCCTACCTGCCAGAGTTGCTCAGGGATAAATATAAGATGACGAAGGCAAAGTTAGCTCAGTTATCATTGTTCCCATTTGAGAGACTGTACAAATGAGGCTCAGAGAGGTTACATGGCTCTTTGAGGGTCAAACAGCTTTATGACTGACCTACTCAGGTCTGCTGTCCCCAAAGATGGGCTCCTCCCCCACCCCATGCTGGGACGGGGGGCCACGAGGGAGCTGCCCTATGGCTCACAAATGCCACCCTGACCCTGACACAAAGCTGTGCACAGACCTCCTTCCCCAGGGCACTGCCTAAGTAACCAAGGAAGAGAAGTGGATTTGAAGTGTCTCCCTCGTGGGTTCATTGGGCTTGAATATGCCGAATTCTGGATTCGATGCAGAACTTGGAGCCGGCCCACCCACTGGAAAAGGGAAGCAAATTAAGACAGGGTCGCATCTGCCCCCTCACCCAGCAGAGGCATTAAGAGGGAGAGGCAGCAGAGAGCCGTACGGCAGTGTTTGGAGGGGGGGTGGTTTGCTAGAGGGAGTAGAAAGACACACCTAGCCTGTGAGCACCCTTCCAAGGGAGCCTGGGCTCCTAGCTCAGGGGCTCCTGTGAGGACCCTGGGTTCCGCCAGCCTCCGACCAGCTTCAGGAAGGGAGGCATGGAGCAAGCCGGAAGGCCATGCAGGTGCCACCTGGGCAAAGCTCCACTGCCCAGGTGTCCGCCTCTCAATGCACTGCATTTATGAAAATCAACGGGGTGGTCATGTCAGAGCACCCCAAGCTGAGAAGACCGAGACTCTCAGCAGAGAACCTTGAGCTGCCTCCTCCTGCCTTCCTCTTGGACCAGGAAGGAGCTCTGAGGGCCTGAGGCCCAGGGGCCCCAGCTCCCCAAGCCCAGCTCACCAGCAGCACCATAGAGATGTGTCTGCACATATGCAAGCACATGGCCAACACGTGTGACTTGGGGCTGGATGCAGACCACGTGGGCCTACCTCCTGCAAGCAAGCAGGGCAGGACCATGGAGACAAGAGCACAGGGTGATGTCGGGAAGGGATCAGGGAGAGCTTCTCAGATGAGGTGATGTTGGAGCCGAGGCCTGGATGACGAGAAGGAGCCAGCTATTCAGAGATCTAGGGAAGCAGGTTCCAGGCAGAGGGAAGGGCAAATGCAAAGGCCCTGAGGCCAGAATGAACCGGACATATCTGAGGAAGAGAAAAGAAGGTCAATGTGACTGGACTGTGGGAAACAAAGGGTGGGCAGGTTGGGGCACGAGAGGTCAGAGAGGTGGGTGAGACAGATCGCGTAGAGCCCCATCACTTGTGGCCAGAAGTCCACCCTTTCTGTTCCCTATTGGGAAGCCCCCAGAGGGCCTTGGGCAGGGGCTGCTGAGATCTGGTTCCCATCTCATCTGCTCTGGGCGTGCCGCAAGAACTACAGGGGCAGCAAGCGTGAGAGTAAGGGGCAGCAAGGAGGCAGCACAAACCTCCCTCCCCTCTCCCGACAGAGCCCAATGCAGGTGGGACCTGGCTTGTCGGTGGGACCTGGCTGTGCCTGAGTTCCTTGGCTGCAAGTCCCTCCCCAGATCCCACACTGGTAAAAGGTCTCCTAGGAGTGAGGACGCAGGTCCAGGCGAGGTGGCGTTGCCTGGTCTTCTCCACTGAATGCGGCTCTCCAACATGGACTGAATGCCTGGAGGAGCTACTCGAGGACTCTGGAAAGTAAACAGTAACATGCCGACTGCAATTACATGTGGAATTTGCAATGCTAACACATCAGCAGTGAATTTGCTTTTTTTTTTAATCTTCCAGTATCCCTCATGCTAGGCATGGGGCAATGAAAACCCCAGAAGTCAGCATTGGGGCCCATGCAGAAAGACCTTAAGAGAAACTCTCTAATTGTAGCTCAAGGTGAGGGATAGGATCTCCTAACACTCAGAGAGTGGAGGAAATCCCCCATTTTTTATTTCCTTTTTCTTTTCTCCACTGTCTCGCACTCTAGTCCCTGGCAGTCTACAGGCACCTAATAACACTCTGAGGGAGGGGAGTCTTCCTCTCCCATCAGAGGAGCTGCTGCAGCCACAGGAAGGTGGACCCAACAGCAAAATCCTGTTGCTTTTTCTTTCTGCGTCCTCTCATCTTTTCACAGTTGCAGCAAGTGCACAACTGAGCAAGGTCCAGAGAACCCCAACTTTCTGGCCAGAGGGCCTTAGAGAGCCTCAGGAAACTGGAAAGTACCAGGGAGATGGTGGACACAGCGGAGCTAAAAGAAGTGGTGTCCTAAATTGTGCATAATCTCTGGGACTCATCTTCTGAGCTGCGCATGCATGGATCCGACCCTAAACAATACAGCACAGCTTTGGGGAACTGAATTATGAGATAAACCAATGCTCAGGTCCACACTGACCGGTGGGTGGTGCACATGTGTGGCTAATCCAAATAGCACTAGAAAGGCTTTGAAAATAGACCCAACATTGAAACCACAATCCAGAAGGGCAACTGAGTCGGTTAAGTGTCCAACTCTTGGTTTTGGCTCAGGTCATGAACTCACAGTTTGCGAGTTCAAGTTCCACATTGGGCTCCATGCTGGTAGCGTGGAGCCTGCTTGGGATTCTCTTTCCCTCCCTTCTTCTCTGTTCCTCCCCTGATCATGCACTCTCTCTTTCTCTCTTTCAAAATACATGAATAAACTCGGAAAGGGAAGGGAAGGGAAGGGAAGGGAAGGGAAGAAAAGAAAGAAAGAAAGAAAGGAAGGAAGGAAGGAAGGAAGGAAGGAAGGAAGGAAGGAAGGAAGGAAGGAAGGAAGAAAGAAAGAAAGAAAGAAAGAAAGAAAGAAAGAAAGAAAGAAAGAAAGAAAGAAAGAAAGAAAGAAATTACTATCCAGAAAAAGTAGGTTGGAATTGCAGCTTGAACCTGTGTCAATTATCTGATAAACAAAAATATGGACCTTCTCCAAGGAATCTAAATAAGAGTATAGCATTTAAACAAGACCTAGAGTCTCACAGTATAGTATCAAGATGTCCAAGATACAGTCTAAAATTACTTGGCATATGAAGAGCCAAAAAAATTGCAATCTGTGTGGGAAAAGACAACCAACAGATATCTATACTGAGATAAGACATGTATTGGGATTATCTGACACAGATTTTAAAGCAGCTATGATAAAAAGGTTCCATAACGAAGGGGCCAAAACTCTTGCAGCAAATGGACAGATAGTCTCAGTAAGAGATGGGTGACACACAAAAAAAGAACAAAGTGGAAATTGTAGAACTAAAAAAATACGATAACCAATATAAAAACCTCACTGAATAGAATCAATAACAGAATGGAAATGACAGAGGAATAAGTCAGTAAACTCGAAGTTAGGGTCACATAAATTATCTAATGTAAACAGTAGAGAGAAAAAATATTTTTATGATGAAAAGAGCCTCAGGGACCTGGGAGAAATACCAAAAGGTCTAACATTGATGTCGCTGATGTTACAGAAGGAGAGGGGAAAGAGTGTGGTGATAAAAAAAAAAAATTGAAGATAAAATGGCTGAAAACTTACCAAATTTGGTGAAAGACACAAATCTACAGATTTGACACCATAGTAAACCTCAAACAGGATACATCCAAAGAAATACATTCCTAAGCATGTTATAATCAAACTACTGGAATCTACAGAGAAAAGGAAAGTCTTTAAATGCATACAAAGAAAAACAGTGCATTACATATAGGGGGAGGGGTGGGGGAAATGATTCAAATTCTCGAGGGGTGCCTGGGTGGCTCAGTTGGTTGACTGTCCAACTTTGACTCAGGTCATGTTCTCACAACTCCTGAGTTCGAGCCCCACGTCAGGTTCTGTGTTGATAGCTAGCTCAGAGTCTGAATCCTGCTTTGGAGTCTCTCTCTCTCTCTCTCTCTCTCACTCTCTCTCTTTCTCTCTCTGCTCTCCCTTACTTATGCTTTCTCTCTCAAAAATAAACATTAAAAAAAATCTCATTGAAACCATGCAGTTAAAAGGAAGTGGGAAAACATTTTTAATATGCTGAAAGAAAACAACTACCAACCCAGAATTCTATTTCCAGAAAAAATATCCATCAAGAACTGTGGAGACACACCATCAACAGATGAATGGATCAAGAAGATGTGGTTTATCTATATGATGGAATACTCCATGGCAATGAGAAAGAATGAAATCTGGCCACGTGTAGCAACATGGATGGACCTTGAGGGTGTTATGCATAGCGAAATAAGTCAGGCAGTGAAGGACAAATATCATATGTTTGCACGTATAGGAGGATTAGGAGGAACTTAACTGAGGACCATGGGGGAGAAGAAGGGGGGGAATGGTGGGGGAAAGGGAGAGAGGCAAACCATGAGAGACTCTTGAATGCTGACAAAAACTGAGGACTGATGGATGTGGGGGGAGGGGGTGATGGGCATGGAGGAGGACACTTGTGGGGATGAGCACTGAGTGTTATGTGGAAACTAATTTGACAATAAACTATTAAAAAAAAAAAAAGAACTGTGGAGACACAAAGATATTCTCAGATTAAGGAAAACTAACAGAACTTGTTGCCAGAAGACCTACCCTAAAATAGTTGCTAAGGGAAATTCTTCAGGCAGAAAGGGAATGACACTAGAAGGAAATAAATGAAGAACAACAGAAATAGTAAATATCTGGAAAAATATAGTAGGCTGTTCTCTTAACTATGAAATTTTAACACTGTAGAATAAGGTTTTCACTGTATATAGCTGTATAAAACACAACCACACAGAAAGAGAATGAAGTAAATGGTCTTATCTGATACTATGGTTTCAACATTCAACTTGAAGTTGTAAAAATACTGATTCTAAGTAGATGGTGAAAAGTTAAGTATGTTTATTATAACTCTTAAGTCAACCACTAAAACAGCCATACCAAGAGTTACAAACACACAGATAAATTAAAATGGAATACTAAAAAACATGTCCAACATTTAAAAATATAAGAGCACAAAAGGGGTGTCTGGCTAGCTCAGTTGGTTGAGAGTCTGACTTTGGCTCAGGTCATGATCTCACAGTTCATGAGTTCGAACCCCATGTTGGGCTCTGTGCTGACAGCTCAGAGACTGAAGCCTGCTAAGGATTCTGCCTCTCTCTCTCTCTCTCTCTCTCTCTCTCTCTNAGCTCAGAGACTGAAGCCTGCTAAGGCTCCTGCCTCTCTCTCTCTCTCTCTCTCTCTCTCTCTCTGCCCCCTTCCCCACTCATACTCTGTCTCTCTGTCTCAAAAATAAATAAACATTAAAAAGATAGATAGATAGATAGATAGATAGATAGATAGATAGATAGATAGATAGATATACCCAAAGCAAGCAAATATATTTAGATATACCCAAAGCAAGTAGAAGGAAGGAAATAATAAACATAAGAATAAAAATCAATGAACCTAAATACAGAAAAATAATAGAGAAAATCAATGAAACCAAGAGAGCTTGCTCTTTGTAAAGATCAATAAAATTGGTAAATCTCTTTCAAGACTGACATTTTTAGAAAGGAAAGAAAATGTAGAAAATTTTTTGAAAGAATAAAGACTTCACAGGCATTAAAAAGGTAAAGGATCACTATACACAACTTTATGCACATAAGCTCAAATTTTATTGAAAGGTATGATTTCCTCAAAAACCAAACAGGCTATGGAAACTCACCCTATGGTGAAGTAGATAACCTGAAAAGTCCTCTAACTATTAAAGAAATTGAATTCCTAGATTAAAAGTTTTCAAAAAAGAAACTCCAGGCCCAGATGGTTTTACTGACAAACATTTAATGAAGAAATGACATCAATTGTACACAATTTCTTTCAGGAAAAAAAAAAGAGAAAATATTCCCAACTTATTTTACAAAGCCAACATTACATACCTTGATAGTAAAACCACGCAAAGATAGTTCCAGGGTAAAAGAATTATAGATCTATGTCCCTCAAGAACATAGGTTTTTAAAAATCTTCAAAAACATACTGGCAAATCTAATCTTGCAATCCATAGATTGCTAGAAAGTATAATATACTCAAACAAGTAGAATTTATCCTGGACTGCAGGCTGGCACAATATACAGAAGTCAATGTGATCTACCATATTAACAGACAAAAGAAGAAAAACACAAAATTTTATCAAATGATGACCAAAAAAGCATTCAATAAAATTCAACATGCATTCATGAGTGAAAATTTTAAACTCTCAGCTAACTAATAAAGAAAAAAATGTCCTCAACCTGATAAAGACCACTTACAAAAAAAACAAAAAAACAAAAAAAACTAAAGCTAGTACAATACTCAGGCACAACAGGCTGAATGTTTTCCATCCAAAGATAGGGAATATTTTCAGTATTCCTATCCAACACTGTACTGGAAGTCCTTAGAGTGCAATAAGGCAAAACAAACAAACACACAACAAGGTATACAGATTGGAAAGAAAGAAATTCACTTGTTCCTATTCACAGACATAATTGTCTATGCAAAAAATCCCAAAGAATCTATAAAAGAAATTCTATATATAATAAATGAGCTTAGTAAGGTCACAGGATATAAGGCCAAAACAATAAATCCCAGTCATATTTCTATATTTTAGCAATAAACTCTTAGAAGCAAAAAAAGTAAGCCATTTACAACACTTTTAAAAGAGCAAAATACTTAGCAATATTTTTTAATGTAAGATTTGTATCCTGAAAACTAAAAAAATGCCAATGAAAAGAAATTTTAAAGACCTAAATAAATGGAGAGATACACTATGTTAATGGATTGAAAAACTCAACACAAGACATCAATTCTCCATAAACTGTCCTATAGATTTAAGGCAATTCCAATCAAAATATGAGCAGAGTTTTTTATAGATATAGGCAAGGTTATTCTAAAATTTATATGGAAAGGCAAAGGAACTAAAATTAGCTGTAACAGTTTTGAAAAACAAGAATAAAATGGGGGCAATCACTCTGCCCAATATCAAAACTTAACATACAGTTATATGAATCAAGACACTGCAATGTTGGCAAAAGGACAGAAACACAGATCAAAAGGTCTGAGGCTGATGGTGGCTCAGCAGACAGCAAATATGCCAAGACCCAGCTGTGTGTCCTCAGAGAACTCCAATCACGTACCTCAGCTGTGGGCCACCACCCCCAAAGTGACATGGCTGGCAGTGAGAGGCATGGCATGAGGAGTATAGTACTGACTCTGATTTGGAAGAAGCCACAATGCACAGATTGCAGGATGATCTTGGAACCCTAGCACCCTCACCTCACTGGCTTTCTCAAAAGCTCCCCCGAGTAAGGCCAGGGAGAATACATCTCGTTCCCACGAATGCCCCTGAGTGGACCTTATCTGTTAGTGTCCGAGGGAGGGAAAGGAAGTTGAGAGCCACACGATGGCAGGGACGAGTCTCCCCTCAGCTGAGCCTGTGTGCCCTGCCTCTGCTTCTTGATCCCCACAGCACTCTGCATCCCTCCATACTTGGGGTCCAGAAAGCTAAAATTCTGGCTGCCCCTTACACAGCTCTTGGAATATTCTGAACCTCTTTCCCATTTGGCAAACTCCTACTCAAACGTCAGGACCTGACTCCAATGCCCCCTCCTCCTTTTACAGATGCAAACTTGGGCCTAGACAGAAGGTGGGGGGAAGGCAGGGCAGGGGATAGAAATGAGAAAATCTTGTCAACAAATAATATGCTATGCCTCCTCAGTGCCCCCACTCCCCATGCACAGGGAAGCCAGACTGCTGGGAACCAGCCCTCCACACTGAATCTCTGATCATTAAAAATGCCCGCATGCTCTATTCCAGCAGTTCCACTCATAATATCCATCTTACAAACACCACCACCACCTCAGAACACCAGTAGATGGATTCTCTGAGCTTTGCTTTTGATGGCAAAAAGTTGAAATGACCCAAGTACCCAAAGCATGTATTCCTGGAGGAAGGCGGATGCCCGGGGAGGCGTGTCTGGCCCCGACAGGCTACAGGGAGAGCAGGGGGTCCCTGCTTCACCCACCAGCCTTGCTGGACCTCTAATCTCTAGTGCCAGGCCTTGTGCCAGCAGAAAGCCAGGCAGATGAACCTGACCTTGGAACCAACACCCCAGAGGGATGCAAAGCCACAAAATCATTTTCTCTAGCAGCAAGTGCTCCTTCAGGTACCAGGGCAGTAGTCTGAATTCTCAGGAAAGCTCTCTGGGGACACAGCATTTGTCCTACAACAAGGCCTGATGGGAGCTAGGGCCTGAGGGGCTGGGGAAGCACACCTGGGCAGGAGGCTCCAAGGAAGATGGTGTCAGCCAGAACCTGGGGTTGGGATGAACTGAGGGGGTCCACTTGAGGGGGCCAGTCCTGTCCTTCTTATGACCCCAGAAGCCTTAACCCTGGGCCTGAGCTCTTGGGACACCTCAGCACCCTCAATAGAGGGTGAGCACTCACCAGGGGCCCACCTGAGCCCAGCCCAGACTCCTCCCTGCCAACGTGGGGCAAACACTGATGCTCACATGGCATCCCTGTTCCCGGATTGCCTGTCCCTGCTCTGCACTGTCATCCACCTTCAGCAGATGCTGTGAAGGCATCACTACCCTCCACAGAGCACACTGGCCATCCTGGCTTCTCATGACAGGCTGCACCATTTGCTGACGTCCCATAGAGCACTCCTGGCCAGGAGCCAGGGCTAACTGAGCCCGTGCGACCTCCATTCTTCACACAGGTGCCCAACAGAATCTCTGAAACATGAATCAGACCTGTCACCCACCTGCCCCCAAACCCTCCAGCATGTCTCACCGCACAGCTGCCCCACCATCTGACTTCTCCTTCATTCAAAGTTCTGTCACAGAGATCTTCTTTCTGTCCTTGGCACATTTCAACTTAGTTCCTGCCCCGGGGCCTTTGCAACTGCTGTTGCTTCCACCTGGAAGTCCAGGTCTCGACTCAAATGTCTCCTCCCTAGAGGGACCTTGGCTAAAACTGCCCCTTTCCCACATGCTCCAATCTGCCATTCTGTTCTGTTTTTTTTATTATTTTTTTTATTTTTTTTTTTTACAAATAGTTTATTGTCAAATTAGTTTCCACGTAACACTCAGTGCTCATCCCCACAAGTGTCCTCCTCCATGCCCATCACCCCCCTCCCCCCCACATCCATCTGTTCTGTTTTTTAATAACACCATTTTATAATAGTTGACGTGCAAGCTCTTTATTGGGTCACTTGTGCCCTCCCACCACAAGATCTCAGGAGAGGAGTTTTTCTTGCTGGACCCTCAGCCCCCAGACCAGCGTGTGGCACCTCACAGGCACTCTATAAATATGGGAAAGTCACTGCACCTTCAAAGTCTTCATTCCCTCTGCAAGGTCACTGTCTCACACAGTGGGCCAGGTTCACCGCCTTCTGGTGTGGGCAGGGTGTATACGAGGAGAAGCATAAAGGAAAGGTTTAGATGGAGAATTCTGGCACTCTGATTTCTCTATGGTTTATAAAACATTGGGGTTGCTTGCTTGCAGGGGGGGAAGACAGGCACTGGGAGTTGTCTGACACGGCCTGTCTTAGCAGCAGGAGAATCTGAAGGGAGGTAGGGAGGCTCTGGGACCATCTGACAAATGACCGCCTCAGGAATCGACAGAGCTTGGTGGTGCCAGGAGAGAGCATTTGAAATACCTGGAAAGGTCACACACACCAGCTGGAAGGGGAGCTGCACAGTCCCACAGGCAGGCAGAAGGGGGGCACGGGGTGGCCGCCACTGATCCTAGAGAAAGGGTACAGGTGGGCAAGAGGCCGCAGGGATTCCCTGCAATGTGGTAACCACCTGTAAAGGCTTGGTTTTCTTTTCCTCGACAAGTACTTTGGAAAGAATTCTTTTGAACTGTATGCACTGAATAAATTCTCCCAGAATGACATCCATGCACATAGATGGGGGTTGAAGGGAGATGAAGCCCCAAGTCCTCCCAGAGAAGTGCCTCCTCCCTCACTGGCTTCATGAATGGCCCCAGACTATGGGTGTCACCCAGGAGCTTATTAGAAATGTGGAGGGCACCTAGGTGGCTCAGTCAGTTGAACGTCCGACTTTGACTTAGGTCATGATCCCACTATTCGTGAATTCAAGCTCCCACATCAGGCTCTGTGCTGACAGCTCAGAGCCTGGAGCCTGCTTCCAATTCTGTGTCTCCCTCTCTCTGCCCCTCTCCTGCTTGTGCTCAGCCTCTCTCTCTCTCTCTTTCTCTCTCTCTCTCTCTCAAAAATGAACATTAAAAATATCAAAAGAAATATAGAATCCCAGCCTCACCCCAGGTTCACTCCGCTGAACCAGAACCCACATTTTTGTAAGCTCCCAGATGACTCGCTGTTCCTTACAGTCTAGTAGGTACCTTTGCGGGTGTGTGGGTGTGTGGTGAGAGCACCTTAGCTGATTCCCAGTATTCGGTACAGAATTATTAACTCTAATGTGCATGCTGCTCATTAGACCTCACCCTCCATAACTGCAGCTTCATACCTCTGACCAACACCCCCCCGTTTCCCCACCACCCCAGGCCCCCACAGCCACCATTCTCTGCTTGTATGTATTCAATTCTTTTAGATTCCACATGGCAGTGAGATCATGCAGTCTTTGTCTTTCTGTGTCTGGCTTATTTCACTTACCAGGTTCATCCATGTTGTCACAAATGCCAGGGATCTCATCCTTCTTCTAAGATTGAATAATACTCTGCTGTGTATACACCACATGGTATATACACCATATGGCGTGTGTGTGTGTATATATATACACATACACACACACACAATACTTCATCTGTTGATGGACTGTAGTAATCATTTCACCATGCATATGCTGATCAAAGCATCATATTGTACACCTCAAATAACATACAGTTTCTCTTTTTCTTTTCTAAGTAGACTCTATGCCCAGTGTGGAGCCCAACACAGGGCTTGAACTCACAACCCTGAGATTAAGTCCTGACCTGAAATCACAACTTGGACACTTAACTGACTGAGCCACCCAGGTGCCCCTACAATTTTTTTTAACTAATTTAAAATAAGCCTGAGATGCACTTCTCTAGACCCTCCAGGGCCCCCTGAAGGTCAGTAGAGGGTCCAGGAGGAATCTGGGTGGCTGAAGCAACCCTTGCCTTGCCAGCTGTGTGGCCTGGGTACTGAAACGCTTCCTGCTCGCTGGGTCTCAGCTCTAACACGGGAGGAACATCTTGGTCTGGCAAAGGGGCTGGGAAGACCAAGGAAAGGAGGCTGGGAAGGCCTGGAGAAGGGATGCCCCACACCACAGCCATGCTGCGGGGTCAAGAGGGCCGTGTCCGGGTTAGGCTGTCTACCCTGCTGCACAGTACCTGAGGCAGACCACCCCACCCCTCTCGCAGCCTCTGCTCACCTTCTAGCTCACTGCTCACCTCACGGTGGGGCCAAGGAACCCCTGAGGGCAGGACCAGGGCTTGCCCTCTGCCATCTCAACGACAACAGGAAACAATCTTTCCAAACCACTCTCCAAACCAGGTTATATAAGGGAAAGATGGGTATGTGCAACAGATGTTTGCTCAGATATGGATCCTCTCCAACCCCTCCATGCAGGAAAGCCATGTCCCCTCTGCACTCAGGGCCTGGCCACCCTGAGTGGGGTGGCCCAGGAGGAGCTGGCTTCTGAGTGGCACTACCTGGAAGGGGCTGGCTCCATCCTGTCCTGAGCCCAGGGCTCTGTCCCTGCTCTCAGCTACCCACAGGGCAGGCGCCGGTAAGGCTCGGAGGCACAGTGGCTGGCCAAGGTCGGCCAGCTGTGAGCAGCACACAGGGAATCAGAGAAACAGAAACCTGTTGACAAAGGCCACACCAGAACGAAGAATGTGAATGAGGGACACCTTGTGATGTGGAGAAGAGAGTAAAGATGAAGGAAGTGGACAGGGGAGAGAAGGGCGGGGCACTGGGAGCCCAGAGCACTAGGGAGGTCTCCAGACCCCACCGTTCAGGGCTGATGGAAGAAGCAGCAAAGGTACAAGTATGATATGGAAGGTCCACCGGGTGTGGTTAGCTAAGAAACGGCCTCTGAAGACAGGTCCTGGTCCCGCCCCCACAACCTGCAAATGTCACCACATATGGCAAAAAAAAAAAAGAGGGGGGTGGGAAACGGGGGGGGGGGAAC
>NW_027533170.1:8326868-8338546 GCF_008692635.1 Crocuta crocuta
GGAAATAAGTAGATGTGATTAAGCTGAGGATCTTGAGATGGGAGCCAATTCCAAATTGCCAGAGTGGGGCCTAAGTGCAGCCACACGGCCACTTCCTTACAGAGTGAAGCAGGCGGAGGTAAGACGAATGCACAGAGAAGGCCAGGAGAATCAGCAGAGGCAGACTGAAGATGCTGACCTCCAGACGGGAGCGAGGCAGGCGCAAGCCAAGGGGTGTCAGGGCCACCAGGGGCTGGCAGCACCAGGAACGGTTCTCCCCGGAAGGAGGCAGGGAGGGAGCACAGCCCTGACTCTGGCAGTGGTAGAGAACACACTCCTGTTATTGAAGTCAGTAAGTCTGGGGTCACCTGTTATCTGGGCCGCAAGAAACCAATGAAACAGGGAGCCGGGATATGGACTAATGCGGTGACAGCACCATTTGGGAAGAACGGGGCCAAGGAGGGACGGTGGGCCTGTCAGTGAGCTAGATCCCCATCTTCCATGGCAGGAAGTCAATAGATGATGTTGAAATGTGAGACATCCAGAAACAGTCCGCTTAAAGACGGACTGGTAAGTGCAAGGGCTCCCTTCTTGGGAATGGCCTGTGAAGAAGGCGTCCATGTGCACACACACGCTCATATCCACGCATACACATGCATGCACACCCACACACTCATATGTGTGCACTCATTCACTCTCCCCATCACACTCCCTCATGCACACATTTGTACACAAAAACTCCTGCATACACAAGTGCACCCTTATGCACACTCACATGCTTGTGGGCATCACATTGATACACTCACATGTGCACTCATACACATGCATACAGGCTCACACTCTTGCACACTCACAATGCATTCTCACACTTGGATATATCCTCACAATCATTCATACACACGCACATACACACACTCATACACATGTACACACTCACACGGAGCCAGAAGGGGGCCTGACCAGAGCCCAGGTATCAGCTCTGGGCCTGGAGGTTTCCGACCAGAACCTGGTGGGGGCTCCCTGCACCCCCATGCACACAAGGCCACCCGTGGCTCAGACTCCAAGCTTTGTGTCCCTGCGTCCACTTAAAAGCTTCTAATGAAGTGCAGCCTCAGAGCAGGCAGGGCTGTGCCAAGGCCAAGGCTGGCACTTCCCGGGCTCCCGGTCCCTTCCTGTCCCCTCCCCACCAGGTCGGCCCCTGTCCTTGTCTCGCTCAGCTCTCGGGAAGCACCTCTCGCCAGCCATCTGGGGCTTGGCTGGGTCTCAGCCTCCTGGCTGCCACGTCTCACTCAGAGCTGGGCAGGCGCCAACTCTGAGCTAAGTGAGTGTGGCGGGTGGAAGGGGGGGTGCAGAGAGCGGGGCAGGGACGGGGCTCCTCCCCTTCTCCCACGGTGGCCGGAACAGACGCTATTTTCCCCTTTCCTTTTGTAACAAGAGTAGTCAATCCACTGGGCTTTATTCAGAGCCTCCAGAGCTCACAAACCCTACCGCAGGCTCACCCCTCCACAGCCCCCGGGCCATGTGCCTCTTCTCATCAGTGTGTACACTGCCAGGTCCCCGCTAGAGTGTGCCCCCATTTTACAGATGAGGGAAATGAGGCCTGCAGAGGCCAACGCGATGGCCAGGTCACAGAGCCCATCAGGAGCGACCCCAGCCAGAATCCGAACCCTAGCTCTGGAGAGCTGCCCTCTTTCCACCCAACCCTAATGGCCTCTGTGCACCCAGGCAGTGTCCTTTCTCGGCCTCCATGCCAGAAGACTCTACCTGATGGTCAGGGGTCCCCACACCTCCCTGTACCAGGGCCATCCAAGAGCCACAGGGACACCGCCTCATTATGGGAGAAGCCTCAAGCCCAGCCCACCCACTCAGAAAACTCTCTTCTTCCTCTCCACCCCCACTCCTCCCCTCTCTGGTTGCCTAATTCACAGTCAGCCATGTGCCCTCCTCCCAGCCATTCAAGCCAGGAGCCTGGAGGTTGTCCTGGACTGAGTCCTCCTCCCTCCCACTCAGGTCCCAAAGCCTCGGCCTTTCTACTTCCCACTTATCTCTTGCCATCCTCCCCTGCCTCTCCCTCCTTATCCCTGCCTGGGTACAGTCTCACATCTCTCTCCTACGTTCCCCACTGACTCAGGCCCTTCCTTGTCTAGCACAGCCTCTACCCTGCACCCAGAGAGCTCTTCCTAAGGCACACATCTCCAGGGAACCGTGGACAAGACTGAAGATGCCGCATGCTGGATCATTGTGTGATCACAGTGTGAGGGTTGTGACTAGGTCCTGGGGTCGGCCTGCTGGACTCCTCTGGGTGAAGTGGGGATGTCTCCACCCAACGCACATTCGTTTCCCACCACTGTTAATGCAGGCAGTGGGGATGGTGGGGCACAGAACGGAAGCTGGGATCATTGGGTGCACATGGGGGCAGGAAGAAAGCCAGCTGGAGGCCTTTCCTCTGCACCTCCTGTGTCCAGATCCCCACACACCTGGCCACAGTCACTTAACTCCTTGGGGAATAAGAGCTCACATGTGAGTGGCACTTGTGCTGTGGAAGAAAGCCCATACCCTGAACAGCCGATTGCAGATGAGGGAGAATCGAAATGAACATAAAAACATTAGCAACACTAATGAGCGTGAATGAGCAGCCACAGAGGTGAACTAGTTATAGGACAAATGTTTGTAAAGAGCAAAAGGACCCACTCGCTGAACTGAACGGCAGAACAGACCAGGCAAACCACCAACTCAGAAGCTGACATTTGGTCGGTGCTCCCACTCTGGATGCTGAGGGACCGAGAGAGAGAAGGTGTGAGAGGAAGTTTAAGTGATATGGATGAACCCCAGGAGTAGAAAAGGGCGTGCAGGGAGAAGAAATATTTGAAGAAATAATAGCCACAAATTTGCCAAGACAAGATGAAAGATCTCAACATGAATTGATTCAGAGAGCTGAAGACATACCCAAGGGGAAAAAAAACAAAAAACCCACACCTAGACACATTATAACGAAGCCCAAAAACATCAGAGACAAAGAGAAAGTTCTGACGGCTCCCAGAGAAAAAGAGCAGATCACTGCAGAGGAAAGCACCAGACAGACATCAAACTCCAGGATCGGAGGAATGTGCACCGGGTGGGGGTGGGGGTGGGGGGGAAAAGAGCCAAGGGCACCAGCAGGAGATACCTGCAAAGAATTCAAGAAAAAGATCTCACCTGGGGAAGAGATGGCCCATTCCCTGAGGCCAGAGCAGTGCAGAGCATCTCAGGTCCCCCTAAGAAATGTGGGCAGCGGTCAAGGCCACAGGAGACCCAGCCACCCAGTGGGGCAGCACCTTGGGGGCAGGGGTGCTTAAACATCTAGGGTGGGGGAACCGTGAGGTGCCCCAGCCACAGCACCTGGGGAACTCATGCCATCGTGGACATGTCAGGCTCCTGCCTAAATCCTCTGGGGGCTCCCCCACCCCACAGCACATCCCGTTACTCCCTTGCATGGCATTGCACACCCTCCTGGTGCGCCTTTCCAGGAAGCCGTGTGTCCACAAGGCCTGGACAGAGGAAGGACGGAGAAATGTCAGTGGATGAAGGAGTGGGGAGAAAGGAAGGAAAGAGAAAGAAGAAGGGAGAGTCAGGGATAGGAGGAAAGGAAGGCGGGAAGGAAAGATGGGAGGAAGAAACCAAGAAAGGAAGAAAGAAATTCCAGCTAACCTCGGCAACATTCGAGGGGGCGGGAATGCAAAGAGAAAGGCAGAGCCGCAGCCCCTGTGGCCGCTGGAGATCCGGTCTCAGCCCTGCTGGCAGCAATGCCTGGGGGCCACCTGTGGGCTCCTAGAGCCAGTCTGTAGCCGGCAGCCCCTTCCCCCAGCACCTTGGTTTCGTTCCTCCTGACAATTTCCTGCAAATTCCTCATAAATCAGTGCTTGGAGTCTGGCGAGAGCTGTCCTTGTCCCTGAAGACTGGATCAGCTGGCAGAGCCGGTGATATCACAATGCAGTGTCATACTGCACGGCCAGCCTACTCAGAAGGTGAACCTCTGACCCCAGTCTGTCACCAAGACAACAGGGGAAAAGCCTGAAGACCCAGAAGCCCACAGCAGAGCTAATGCACAGAGAGCTATGCCAATGGGTGGGTGCCCAGGGAGGCCAAGACACCAGTCAGCAGTGAACCCTCTGCAGGGGGAGGAGCTGAGCTCGTGTCCCCTCCTCACTGTTCTCACGTTGCCCTGCTGCGAACTCCACCGTCCAGGGGAGAGGACATGAGGATTCCTTCGGCCAAATGGAGGGAAGGGGACTGGATCGCGTGCCCTGGACCTGAGCCAAGAGCTCGGATGCCATTGAAGACCAACGGGCACCCGGGCTGGACACACACACACTGGGGACTCACCAGTAATGCTGCCGGCATTCAATACCATGCATGTCCCAAGGGAAACTCTGCCTACCGTCTTGTATTAATTACGTGACCATTACATAAATACGTTCTCCTCAAAAAACTACAAACGGGACGCCATCCCCAACCCGCAGCACGGTCTCCTCCGGAAAACCTGGGGCGGGGCGGTGTGTGCCGCACCCCACCCTGTGCCCCGCCTGCGCACACATGGGCGCAGATGCCAGGCACCTGCATGTCACCCTGCCGTCTGCTCTCCCCTCCTACCTCTACCCACCTGTCCTGGTCCACCCACATGCCCACGGCTCCACCTCGCCCCAAACCGCTGCTCTGCTCTACTTGGACTTTCTCCTTTGGGCCAGCATGGAGGTGCTTTCAGATGTCTCATGTCGAAGGACAGTGGCCTGCGCGTCCACATCTCAGGGACACCCCAAGGCCTGGGGCATCGGAGCTGGTATGCAGGCCAAATTTCCATCGGCTACCAATGCCCCGCCGGTGGGCAGTCGTCCCTCTGACACACTGCAGACTGGCCTCTTTGCTGCCCATGACAGGTGACCAACAGCTTGTAGCGATGGGGTAACTGGCATTTCCTTAATCGCCAGGGAGCCTATGTTTGTTGGGGGGCACGTCCATCTCGGCACGCATCTAGCTGAGGACCTGCTGTGTGGCCAGGACCAGCTGGGACACCCTGGCTAGGCGAGGACAGTGGTGCAGGCATGCGGGGTAGAGATCGGGCCGGGCCATAGAGAGTAGGGAGGCGGGTGTAGACTGGGCCCAGGGGAGGTTCTGGAGCCCACAGTGAGGACCTCTGGGGTCCCTGGGGGCCTCACCCAGAACAGGCACAGAGTTGGGACCCAAGGAATGGGCAACAGTGAGTCCCAAGTCCTGCCCCTCCGAAAGCCTTCCCTAGGTCGAGAGCGGGCTTCTCCTGGGCCAGATGACTGCCCTGAGCACGAGCAGAAGGGCCCTCCCTGGACCAGGCAGGTGGGGCAGGCCGGACGTGTGCCCGTCCAGCACAGTGCCCCACCCCAGGGCTCACAGCGCCTGGCCCCGCATGGCCACTCGGATGGAGATCCCAGGCAGAAAGGGCCATACATCTCAGAGCTTAACTAGCCTGTTCCAATTAGTGGGGAATAAAATGGCAGCATTTACTCTGAAGAACTGCGATGTGAGATTATTAATTAAATGCACTACCGCTGAGCCGCCATGCACAGGAGGCCAAGCCCTCATTAAAACGGCATGAGACTGAAGCCAGGAGAGGGAGCAGAGGCGGGGGGGGCGGGAGCCGCGCACATGAGACAGGGAGAGGAGACAAGCGGGTGGAGGAAAGACAGGGGGCAGATGGGGCGTGCGACGGCCACGGCAGCCCTGCAGACCCTTTTTGGAGAAAGCCAGCCAGCGCTGCTTCAAAGCCCTTTCTCAACAAGGTAGGGAGGTGGGGGTAAACCAAGTTCACGCAGTAGATGCTCCCGCAAACACTGGGTGTCCTCCTTCTGAAATCTCCATGGTGAGAGCCTGGCGCCTAGCATTCGTCCCCACGTGGCAGAGGATGGCTCCTGGCCTGGAACTGGGTCAGGGGCGGCACCAAGGCCCCCTGGCTCATGGTGGGGCCGAGCCTCCCAGGGCAACTTCCCTAGGGGACCACTGATGTCATTCTCTTAGGCCCTGAGACTTTGAACCCTGGCCTCTCATGGAGGAGAAGTCCTGAAGGGCCATCCAGGAAGGCCAGACCCCAACCCAGAGCAGAAAGAGGCAGGCACTGGGCAGGAAAGCCTGCACTGCATACTTGGGGAAAGGGGCGTCATCGCCATGGTGACTGCGCTAACCCCTGGCATGTGAGGGAGGTCTTCTGTAAGATTATGGGTTATCCTCATTATGACTGGGGGTGGAGGGGGCCAGCAGCTACACCCTCAACACACACACGTGCACTCTCACACATGCATGTGCCCCAGGGTGCACTCCCACACACATCACACATGCACCCACATGTTCCATGTGCATCACACCTGCCTCACAGAGGCATTACACACGTGTGCATCACATGCACCTGCATGCGGCTCACAAAGAACTCACACATGCATCACATTAATGCATCGTTCACACACGCACACAAATGCACATGCTCTCACTTACCCTTGCTAGCTGCTCTCAGCCTCCTCATTTAATTACTTACTATCCGAAATGGTGTTCATTTCTGTCTCGCCACCCCCCCCACCCTGTCTACACCCATCTAGTCAAACAGAACACCCCACCGGCTGGGACCCTGTCCTACCCAGAGGCCACACAAAGCATGTCTACAGGCTGGATTCAGCCCCTGTGAGCTTCTCCCCGGCAGAGTGGTCACCTCACCTGGGTCTCTGCCGGCCTGCACATTCCCACCCAGTGCCCTACACCTCTGACAGCCCTGATGACGCCTGGTCTCTGGCTACTGAGGGAGGCAGACTGCCCTGCCTGGCCCCAGTGCCTGCTTTTCTGCATTCAGGCCACTCCTGCTGCTGGGCCTGAGGGTTCCCAGGGCAGCCAGCTGTCGGCCAGTCAGCCTCCTGCAGCCTGATGCCCTCCTTCCAGACCTGACCGACTCCCGGCAGAGCTGCAGACCCTGGTTGGCAACATCGGTGTCCCTCCTGGGGGAGAGAAAGCCACAGATAAAACTCCCTCCTGTCCCACATCTGCCTTCACGTCCTTCTCTCTCCCACCCTGTGGGGCAACAGCCCACCCCTCGGGGTCCCCTTCTCGGGGACCTCAGGCCTGCCTGGAGCCCACTGCCTTCCTTCTGATAACACAGCCCCCCTGTGCTCCTCAAAAGCTGCCCCTCCTATCCTCAGACCAGATGAGGGGAAAGGGGGACACATGACCCAGGCCAGACCAACCCAACCATAGGAACACAACTCAGGGACAAGGACTTAACTCAAGTAAATCCATTAGATCAAGTCCAGGAACTGTTGTTGGAACGGTGAGGAGAGAAGAGTTGTCTCCCCTGTGGTGGTTAAGCTATGAGAATGTGAGATGGCAGCTGCCTGTGGTCATTTTTCCTCCTCATGTGAAGAGTGTGAATGAAATCAGCGGAGAGCACAGTAGAGCTCAAAGAAATGAAAGAGAGTCTGAAAATTCATTTAGTCACCTGGATCCAGCCAAACCTGAAGCTACTAATCCTGGATATTGGGGTTTGGGGTGGGTTTCGGTTTTTTTTTTTTCCAGATTTATTAACCAACCAATTCTTTTCTTTGTTTAAGCCAGTTTCATCTGGATTTCTGATACTTGTAGAATAACTCCTAATACATTCTTTCACTTCCAGACCTTCAAATGTTCCCTCTCTTCTACATCCTTGTTCTTAGCCTATGAACACACTCCGCCACCTAAAACCCTCTGTGCAAAGAGGCAGTGTTCAAACACACATACACATATGCGCACAGGCGAATACCACATGCGCATACGGACAGTCAGCCAGAGAACAACTTGAGTTTGAACTGCATGGGTCCATTTATGTGCAGATTTCTTTTTCATATTAAGTTTCTTAATAACACTTTTTCCCTCTGGGTTACTTTACTATAAGAATACAGTACGTAACACATACACAAAATATGTGTTCGACGGCTTGTGTTATCAGTAAGGCTTCCGGTAAACAGTAGGCTATTAGTAGTTAAGTCTGGGGGGAGTCAAAGTTCTGAATGGATTTTCGGCTGTGCGGGGGGGTTGGTGCCCCTACCTCCCACATTGTTCAAGGGGATAGTCAGGTTTTCCCAAGAGGAAAAATCCTCTTTGACCGGACATCTCCCCCAGTACAGCACTTGTCCCCATCATGCACCCTCTACTCTCCCGCCTCTAGGTGGCCATTTTCCACCCACTCCCCAGGTACTTGGCCTTGCTGTCTACAAAGCCCCCTCCCCCATACCAGCCCCCAGACTGCACACTGCTGTCGGCAGCTCCCTCTTTGGTGAGCCTCTCGAATCTCTCTCACAGAGCAGCCCCCACTCAGGTGTGCACCACCCCTCCACGTGTCCCCTATGTGGTGGGGGACCAAGGAGCACCATTCTCAGCCTCTGCCCTTCTCTTCTTTGGGTGCCCATCCTCCCTAGGCAAATGGCACCTACAGCCCTGGGCACAGAGAGACCCCGCTCACGCTTGGACCCAGACCCTGCTCCTGCACATAGAAACTTCCAACTCCCTCAGGACTCCTCACAGGGAAACTGCCCCAGCCAGCATGCCTCCGACCTCCCTCCTACCCACTAGTCAGAGGCCAGGGGTGGGGGTGGGGGTGCTCCTCCTCCACCTCTCCCTCACCCGCCAGGCCCACAGACTCCCGGCTCCCATTCTGGCCTCTTCACATTTCCTGAGTAGATTATGCCACCTCTGGTCCAAGACATTAAGGCAGACTATTAAATGATCCATAAATATGTCTGTTTTATATATACGGTAAATAAAAGCTGGTCGGAGAACATCCATACAATACGGCCCCTTTTCATTAAGTATGCTTGTCCACACGCCTGTATATGGGGAAGACACACCCTAAAATGTTGATAAGATTACAGGGGATTTCAATTTTCTTCCTTTAGTTTATTTACGCGTTCTGCTTTATTCTGTGCTTTGGCACTCTTGGATTTAAGACAGAACAAAACATCATAAACCATTGTAAACCACGCAGGACTGCTGGCGCCAGGCACTCCAGGATCCGAGGGACCGGGCGTGGGTGGGGCGGGGACGTGACATGGCCCCCTACTCATTCTGTGCTTGGCCCCATCCTCCCTCACAGCCTCATGGCAGAGGCCCTGGAGGCTCCGGGAAGTGAAGATAGCTGCCGCCGTCACGCGGGAGGAAACCCAAAGCCCAGGCCCAGGTCCTCACTACAGGCCGCGATCCACCCCCTCAATGTGGGGCAGCCCCTGACGCAACCCTGGGTGCTCCCGCAGGCCCTAAAATAGAGCTGCCTCACCACATAAGACACCCAGGAGGTACGAGGAGGCTGAGAGCCAATTCTAGATGGCTCGGCCTGGCCGCTGCCAGCCACGGGTGCAGGGGAAGCCTCTGGCTGCCGCTGAAACACAAGAAGCAGGACAGGAGGCCCCTCTGTGAGGGCCCCAGATGAGCACTTGGGCAGCCCCACAGGCAGGTGGGGGCCTGGCCAGGAGGCACAGACGACAGAGCTACAGAGGCCACAGCTCCTTCCAGAGAGCCTGAGAAGGAGCGCAGGGAGAGAACTGGTGTCTCACACACGTTGGAGCCTGATCCTCAAGTGCTGGTGTCCCCAAGGAAGGCACCTGGCAAGGCACCTCCCAGCTGTGGGCACCCGCCCTCCGGAGCACCCACGTGGGGCCAGGAAGGAGGCCGAGCCTCTGCGGGCTGAGCCCACCCCATAGCCGGGACCCACAGCCTCCACACAGCCAAGGAACCCTCACCAGCCCCATGGCTGGCAGGGGCTGCACGGGAAGTGACAGAGGCCCGGTGCCCTCCAGAGGCAAGCAAAGACTCAGCTGGTGGCAGGGAGCTGGGGGTGTGCGTCTGACATAAAACCCATCAGCGGTCCCCCACTGACAGGCCTCTGGCTCTGTTCCCTCCTAAGTAGCTGTGAAGGGAAGAAGCCTGGCAGGAAGGAGGACAACGGGAAGAAGACTTTCCTACTGGTCCCAGAGGCCTAGACCCCCCACCCTCCAGCTGTAGGACCCCCAGACTGGAGATGCTGAAGACACTTTGGGGAGGAAAGGGTAGTGGGACATCACCCCTCAGGGTGGGCCATGAGCAGACAGGACAGCACAGGCCACAGCACTCACCAGAGTCTCCTGGGGCCTCCCTAGTGGGCATCACACACAGGGCACCTATGGCGAGGACCTGTCACTGCGTTCAGGGAGCTCCCAGGAGGGCTGGGTTCCATGAGCTGGGAGGGAGCACTGCATTCTTGCTCCCACTGAGAGCTCCTATTCCCTTCCACTCTGGATGGAGGCGGTGAGCACGGCAGAATCAGCAGCGGCCGCGCCTGTCACGGCAGACACGCTGGGGGCCCGCAGATCTCCTGCCCACCGGCGAGGCTCACTCAGCACAACGGAGGCAGCGGCCCGTGCGGCTGGGGCTTGTTATTTCCCTTATTCATACGAAAGCCCGAGAAACGCTCGGAGGGAAATGTTCAGAGTGGCATTGTTCATAAGAGCCAAAAGGTGGAAACAACCCAAATGTCCATCAGCTGACAAATGCATTGTAAAAACATTGTGGCAGATCCATGCAATGGAATATCCTTTGTTCATTTATATTAAAAAAAAGAATCCTTTTTAAAGGAATGAAGTTCATGAGGCACCTGGGCAGCTCAGTTGGTTAAGCGGCCAACTTCGGCTCAGGTCATGATCTCAGGGTTCGTGAGTTCGAGCCCCACATCAGGTTCTCTGCTATCAGCACAGAGCCTGCTTTGGATCCTCCATCTCTCTCAATCTCTCTCTCTTCCCCTCTCCTGTTCTGTCTCTCTCTCTCTTTCAAAAATAAATAACGACATTAAAAAAAAAAAGGAGTAAAGTTCTGACCCACGCTCCAACAAGGAGAAACCCAGAAGACATGACGCTGAGGGAAGTGAGACGCAAGAGGACAAATACTGTGTGATTCTATTTATGTGACATGCCCACAACAGCCAAATCTATAGGGGCAGAAAGTAGGCTAGCAGTTCCCAGGGACTGGGGAGATGGGGAGATTGAGGGTGATGCAGCCGAGGAGTCTGGGGTGTCTTCTGGGAGGTGGAGAATATGTTCCCAAAAAGATCGGGTGCTGGTTGCACAGCTCTGTCAACACACTAAAGCCATTGAGTTTTATTTTAAGTGGTTGATATGTATGGTATGTGAATTATACCTCCATAAAGCTATTGCCCAAAAAAAGGCATGATGACAATAAAAAACAAAAAACACATGTGTTGTTGTATTAGCAATCTTTTTCTTTTTTTAATATTAAAAAAATTGTTACTGTTTATTTTTGAGAGAAACAGAACAAGAGTGTGAGAATGGGCAGAGAGGGAGAAAGAGAATCCCAAGCTGGCTCTGCACCGTCTGCGAGGAACCCGACGTGGGACTCAAAACCCATGAACCTCGAGGTCATGACCTGAGCCATAATACAGAGTTGGACACTTAACTGACTGCACCACCCAGGCAACCCTCAACTTTTTTCAATGTTAATAGCCTTATCTTGATAGAATTTATGTCCTGTGTACTTTAAAATATGCATTAAAAACATTCTAATAAAGGGTCCACGGGCCTGGACAGACTGCTGAGAATGTTGGTGACACAGAAGGGGGTGAGAAGGCAATCAGCAAACAGGTGCTTTGATGCAGGTATGTTACCTGCCGTGACAAGGAGGATGGGGATGGCTTC
>NW_027533170.1:8339158-8540802 GCF_008692635.1 Crocuta crocuta
CAGCCAGGCGTGTGGGGCCCCCTGCACTGCAGACATAAGCCCAGAATAAGCCCAGAGCTCATCGGCTCTGCTACTCTGTCAGCTCTGCAAGTGCAACCCCAGGTGAGCCCAGCCACACCCTGGACTCGTCCCTCACACCCTCAGATAATCTTTAGGTTCACCTGCAGCCAAGATAATCGGTCCCCTCCTGTCCTGCAACAAAGGCTGTTTTCAACATGGACACAGCTAACCACTGTGATGGGAATGCATGGTCTTTGAGAGCTCTTGTCCCAGGCCCACAGGATGGGAGGGAGGGAAGATGCGGAGGACAGAATAATCTACAAGTGCTGACTGGTCGTGACAGGTCTTGAATCCCGAGGTCTCTGGGCCTGTGCTTCACCCAGTGGGTGAAGGAGAGCCCCTGGAAGCCCTCAGAGAGAGGACATGGCAGGACAAACCCAAGCGGGGAAAACAGGAGCCAAGAGCATGGACGAGGTGGACAGAGGTCCGGGACGGAGAGAAGGCAGTGGGCACCCACTCCTCTCCCAGCAACAGGAGCCTGGTTTTCTGGCACCTGTGTCTCCGGGCTTCACACCACAGACTCCACCCACCCGGAACCAGGGGTCACGCGGCCAGGCCTGGCCTATGGAAGCCAGCTGCCTGCCCTCTGCCGCAAGGATTCACCCAAAGCACATGACCTGAACCAGTGAGAACCGGCCTCAGGACACTTGCTGGAAGCCCAGGGACAGGAAGGTCCTTGTGCTGGGCTGGCAGCTGGGGCCACAGTGAGCCTCCAGCCCCCCACTGAGGAAAGCCTGATGAAGACAGGCCAGGGAGGAGGGAGTTGGAGCTGAAACAGGCCTGAGCTGGTTTGCACCGGGTTTTCTATCACCAGTCATGGCAGGAAACGGGGCCTGGAGGTGGCCTTCCGTGAGGGACGTGACAGCAGGCACCAGGTACACAGGTGCTCTGGGAAGGACGGGAGCAAGGCCCCGGCAGCCTCTTGGTCACAATCTCCAGATTCGCGGCCAGAGAAGAAATTGAGAGACAGGCTCTCAGCCCCTGGGGATGTTGGGAGGAAGGCTCGTGTGCTCCTCCTTCCCTGGCCAGCGGCTGGGGACAGCTGTCTACCCCCAAGGGCTGTTCCTCCATCTCGCACCCTCCGCTCACCATCCGGGCCTGCGGTTCCCCTCCCCAGCCCGCCTGCCAACTAGACTCTCTCCTCTCCTTCCAGGCTGCAAATCTTTTCCACATCCTGGCTAATTGTGTTCAGGTGGAGAGGATTTGGGGGAAGAAACCGCACGTGCGTGTGCGTGTGTGCGCAGGCGCACGCGCCTGGGTGTCCACCCTTCGGCCCTGGCAGCTGCCCCAGGAACGCTGCACTGACAGGAAGGGATGGAGGACCCTCAGACTGTGTCCTGACGGGCTCTGGGTGATGTCAGCGGCTCTTGGCCTCGTCCAGTAAACATCTGTTCTCCTTATTCTGACCCAGGAATTCCATTTCAGAACAGTCACGGCCTCATCTGGCAACACATCCCAGGCCAGTTAGGGGACACAGGACCCTGCCTATCCCTGGAGCCTGCCTCCCCACTCCTCACGCCCAGCCCACTGAGCGCTCCCAATTGATTCATCTCTGCACTGCACCTCTTCTGTCTCCAAGTACTTCCTCACTTTGGTTCCTTCTAGCAGCGCCATGAAAGAAAATGTTACCTCATAGCAACAGGGGCTGTTGGCTGCTAAGTACCGGCCATGGGCCCTCTTTCATGTAATCCTCCTAATAACCCACCACAGTAGTTACTGCCATAAATTTTTACCTTTCACGGATGAGGAAAAGGAGTCTTGGTGAGTGAGAGAAAGAGCCAGAAACACACTCGATGGAGCGGGACGGTGTCTGACTTCAGCCCACAGGGCCTTGTCAGAGATGAATGATAAACTGAAATCGGGGGAAGGGGGAGAGAGGAAGGGAGGGGACAAAAGGACGGGCTCCACAGCCCCTCAACATCCACCTTGACGTGAGAGAAGGTGTCTGTCGCAGACACAGGAAACACGCGGAAAATGAAAGCCAGCCTGTGAGAAGGGTGAGGGTGAGCACGGGGCGGGCGGGAGGGGGAGGAGGGGAACCGCTGGCATATGTGCGGCCCAAGCTGTGGGCTCCCTCTGGAGGGCTCTGTCTTGCCCAGCTCCAGCCCACAGAGTACAGGTCTAGGCGCTCTCCCGAGTTCTCAGGAAAAACTGAAAATCTGGAGCTTTGGGAGAGATTTGTGAAACACTGAGAGGGCCAAACAAAACTCGTCTGTGGGCGGACGTGGCACGCAGCCCACCAGTTTGCAAACTCCGCTCTGCGCTGACGGGAACATTGAAATTCAGAAATATTTCCCTGGTAAGGGGCAGGGCAAGGACTCACATGGCCTTCGAAGTCCAAATTCATTCAGGGTTGCAGGTTGGATCTACCTGCCAGCCTTTCCCCGAGAGCGGCTCGCTGAACCACAGCCCCGGCTGAAAGCCAAGAGTCTTTCAAAGGCAGCCATTTTCCGGGGGCACCTGGGTGGCTCAGTCGGTTATGCCTCCAACTCTTGATTTCCACTCAGGTCATGATCTCACACTCGTGGGTTCAAGCCCCACAGTGGGCTCTGCACTGATGGTGTAGAGCCTGCTTGGGAGGGATTCTCTCTTCTCTCTCTCTCAAAAAAAATAAACACTCGTGCCCAGGTACAGTGTTCCTGGCTGTAGGGGAGCCCTAACAGGCCACAGGGCTGAGAGAAGCCCCCTGACCTAACAGGCACCGTGGGAGGGGGCACCGGTCCCTGCTACTCCTTTCCCACAAACCTCCACACATCCATGTCCTGTGCTCACTTGACACAACAGACCAGGAAAAGAAAGGAAGCCTTGCCATGGGTAAGTGAAGATACAAAGTCCACTTCTGCCAAGACTTGTCCACTTTGGACCTACTGCCAACAGCATTCACAGAACGAGAGAGAAGCAGGACCTGGTTCTTGTCTCCCTTAGATGGCAGCGGGCCAACTGCTCTGAAAACATGGTTCGAGCTCCCAGGCAAAATTACTGAAATTCAATCTTACGCTCTAGCCAACGTAATAGGACAAAAAAATTAATAAACATTGAAAAAAAGACACAAAACTATAAATTGCAGGGGATAGCTGTACACTTAGAAAATCCTCATCCCCAAAAGAATCCACAAAAAAATAAATAAATAAAAAATAAATACTATATAAGTTCATTAAAATGCCTAGATGTGAAATAAGTACAGAGATTTGCATATCTGGAATGCAAACATGGGAACATCCAATCGAGAGATTTCTTTTATGAGGATTTTTTTGTGATTATCTGTGTTTTTTGCATTCGTGCCACTATGATAATGGAAGACTGTTTTTGCTGATGCACAAGAGGAAGATGGGAGTCATTGAAAGCAAATGAGAAGGAGCAGGTAGGGCCTGGGCAGGGCTTGGGTTTGCCAGGTCATCTACAGTGGTCAAGTGCTTAGCTGCAATTTGTGCAAATGCATCTATAATCTGTATGAATGTGCTGATTTTAGCTCCATTCGCTCTTTGAGAATGAAAGCATCTCACTTCTGAGAATATCATTAATTTGGAACAAGGAGGCCCCAAGTATCCTGAATACTGAATGGTCACCCACGGTATTCTAGGTTAAAAATTATTATCCACAGAGGCATCTGGGTGGCTCAGTTTGCTAAGCGTCCAACTTCAGCTCAGGTTATGGTCTCATGGTTCATGGGTTCGAGCCCTGCACTGGGCTTTGGGCTGATAGCTTGGAGCCTGGAGCCTGCTTCCGATTCTGTATCTCCCTCTCTCTGCCCCTCCCCAACTCATGCTCTGTCTCTCTCTCTCTCTCAAAAAAAAATGAATAAACATGTAAAAATTTACTATCTATAATAACCTACTAATAAAATATAATGGAAAAGATCCTACTAACAATGGTGATAAAATTTCAAACGTCGTAGTAAGAAACCCACTGGAGATAGATTTTTAAAGATTTGAATCAGTGCTCTTCCTGTTTCCCCAAGAAAATTAAGTATCTTGAAGATGCCATTCACTTGTTCAATAAAGATTTACTGAGGCCCTGCTGCAGTGCTGGACACTGTTTTAGGCACACAATATCATCCAAAATAAAGATCCTCTTAAGATTCTTGTTTAAGATCATAAGAAAACAAATCCAAAATCCATTTGGAAAATGGATAAAAATAGTGAAAACATTTTTTTTTAAGTCATGATGGTGATATCTGCCCTACCAGGTATTAGAACAGATCGATAAGCAACAAAGGGCCTCATGCTGGTGCAGAATAAAATGGAGTCCAGAAACAAGCCAGATCACCTCCCAGAACTTTGTAGATGAGGGAGTGCACATCCCAAAGTCACAAGGAAAGGGGTTCATTAGTAAAGGAAGGTGCTGAGACACAGAGTAGCAATTTCGAAAAAATAAGAACTTAAAACCCACACCTCATACACACAGGAAACACGCTTCACTTGTATGAAAGGAGTTCAATGTTTCAAAATCAAAATACAGATACGCCTGGGTGGCTCAGTCAGTTGGATGTCCAACTTCAGCTCAAGTCATGATCTCATGGTTCGTGGGTTCAAGCCTCGCATCAGGGAGTCAGGCTCCAAGCTTATAGAGCTGAGTTGGCTTGGGATTGTAGCCTTCTCTCTCTCTGCCCCTCCCCCACATAAATAAAATAAAATAAAATAAAATACATACAACAGAGCACTTCTTTGAAAGGCTGATTATTTTCTACGACCTGAGGAAACAGAAGAAATTAATAGCAGAGGCCTGGCAGAGCTGATGAGGAGAAATGAAAAGTTGGCAAGGTAAAATAAGAAGGGAAACTCTCTGAATATAAATATGCCCAAGCTCACAAAGGGTCAATGAACGCAGGGAGAAAGGGAAATGAATGTAGTGATTCTGGTGGCCTTGATGGTGGGGCCTGATGCCGCCTTCTCGGCCCTCCACACAGCTCTGGCTGCCCTCCACTCTCCACTCCATCCACTCCCAGACACTGCGTAGAGAGGTTGGCCTCCTGCACCTCCATGCCCAGGTGCCCTTGTGCAGGACACCGCCTTCACAACCTTCCATGGCAGCCCCAGGTCAGAGCACAGCAGCCTGGTCCGACCAGCCTCTCCTGTAAGGACATAGTTAACAAGGACCTGGGTACCCCAACAGGAAAAACAGCACCCAAAGGCCAGGCCACACTATCTGAGGTGGCAGCTACTCTGGCAGGGCAGGGGCTCGGCCTTAAGCTTGTTTGCTGAGAATTGCACCAAGAACTCAGCTGCTAAAGAGAGAAGTAGGAACTCCCCTCCTGCTGTAGCAATTAACCCTGCTGTGTGGGCTGGGGGTGGGGTAATGCGTACCTCAGAGGACAGCAAAGGTTTCCTGGAGTTCTAGCTGCAGCAGAAGGAGCCCAAGCTCTGGGCCATGTGTGCCCTGGGGTTGGTCACTGTCTCTTTCTGAGCCCTGCTTTCCCTCCAGTACAACAGGATGATATCCCATCCCCAGACTGTTCCTGTTGGCAGTGTCAGAGGTGACGTGGGAATAGGAACTGGCAGGCACAGCCTGAGTGTGAGTGTGGGGCCAGCCATACAGAGCCCACCATTAAGGAAGGGTCACCCACGAGTCCTGGTTGGTGGAGTAGGGAGGCTCACTCTGGGATAGAAGGGGAGGACTGAGATGGGAGGAAGGGAGGAGGAAGAGAACAGAGCGAGGAGCAGGGAGGGAGAAGAAAGAAGAGGGTGAGGCAGGGCAAGGAGAGAGGAAAGAGAAACAAGAGAAGGTATGCGAGGACAGGGACGAAAGGGATGGAAGCGAGGACCCCACTCCACCCCCCAGTGCCCTCCCTGGGACAGTTATTGTGGCATTTGGGGGCTGCTCAGGAAACACAGGCTTTCCCTCTATCAACTAAGCTGAGCCCCAGCCTGGGACCTCCCCTCACTCTATGTGCAGGTCTCAGACCAGCCGCTCTGGGCTACAACACACCCAAATGCCGGGGATGCCCAGAGCTCAGCCCGGGGCTAGTGAGCTCACACCAGTGGCCAGGGGTCAGCCAGCGGAGCTGAGGGGGAGTGGAGGGCAGAGGGCTGGGAGCGTCACAGGGCCCAGGGTCTGCCTGGGGCAGTGAGGGGTACGACAGAAGACAGCACCCTGCCCCTACCCTGCCCGACAGGGCCTGCAGGATCAGTGCCCACGGCCCACTGCATTCTACCTGCCCACTACATGGACAGCCAGCCTCAGGGACGGTCATGTCAGGGGGCTTCCCTCCATGTGCCATGCTCTGAATTTCCAGCTGAAGGACCTGAGGGCACAGAGGGTCAAGAGCTGACACCTCAGCGGCAGCTCCTGTGCTCCCAGGCCACCTGAAGGCCTGGCTGTCCCTCCTAGACATCCTCTCCTTCCACCCCAATCCTCCCAACGGTTCTGGATCCCAAGCCTTTTGGACTGGGGCCAACCAGCTTGTTCTCATCTTCCTCAAAGACGCAAGGCCTCCAAGGCAGGTAGCATGCCAACTGGGGAAACGGAGGGTCACAGGCCAGCAAGCAGACAGCCAGCCCCGAACCTGGTTCTGTCAGACCTCACACCCCCTGACCTTCCTCTAGGTCAGTGGGTACCCCCTGGCTGTGCGTAAGACTCTCCCGTGTTAAGAAACACAGACCCCCCCCCCCAAGTCCTACCTACATCCAACAAATCAGAATCTCATAGGGTGGGGCCTTGGCACAGGCATTGTTCGGAGCTGCCCAAATCCCATGCCCATCTGTGAGCAGACAGACAGACAACACAATGGAAAACAATTTTATCCTCTACACAATGGGCCATGGATTTCCTCTAAGGGGGCCGATAGTCTTTGAGAAAGTACCTTCTAGAGACGTGGGAATAAAGGTACCAGTGGGAGCCAGTGGGGGCCTCCATGGGCAGGTACCAACAGCTGAGCAAAGTCAAGTCTTCTGTAAGACTCGGGAGGTCTGCCTCGGAAAAACTGAAGGTTGGGAGGGACAGCACTGAGATAAGGAGAATGTGGCCTGCTGAGGTGGCAACTCCCCCATGCGTGGGCTTTCTGAGAACTGCTTCCAGCTCGCCCAGAAGCCACCTGCGTGGCCAGCAGCCCTGAGTCCCAGGTCCTCAACAACACAGCCCCCTGAGAACTATATAACGCCTCTGGCTTGGAGTAGGGGTGGGGGCGGTGTGTGAGGTGTGGGACACATTTTACCTAGATTTCAGCTCCTTTGCTGATAAAAATAGGACCTTAGAAAACTAGAATTCAGAGGATATTGCCTTCACACGAAATCCATCTTAGTCCACGAGCGAGCATTATATTTTATTAAGCAGAGAAATGCCAGGGCGTTCCCATCAGAGCCGGGCGCAGACACGGATACACAAAGCCGCTGCTGTTATTTAACATTACTCTGAAGGTTCTAGATAGTACAGATTGGAAATGAGGCTCCAAAATTATCATCGTTTACAGACAGTACAACTGTATACCTAGAAAACCCAAGGGAATCCACAAAGATATATTAGAATTAATGAGTTCAATCAAGCAGCTTGATAAAAGATAATTACACAAAAATCAATAGCCTTCCTATATACCAATGATAGATGGAAACGATTCAATAAACAATAGCAAAAAGGAAAAAAAAATCCTTGAAATGACCATGATTTAAAACAATGGGTGACCCATATAAAAAATATATAATACTTCACGAAGCAACATAAAAGCAGAATTAAATCAATTGAAAAATACACCATGTTCCTGGTAAACGCTGTAAATTATGTCGATTCCTCCTTTAATTGGTTTCTAGGTTTAATTTAATGTCAATCAAATTCGCAAGGGATGTTTTTAACCTGACAAAACAATTCTAAAATTCAGTTGAAAGAATAAACAGATGTGACCAGCCAAGAAAATTTTGCAAACGAATAACAGTGAAACGGGAAGTATCCAGACAGATGTCTCAAATCAGCACTGTCCAACAGAAATGTAATGGGAACTTCACGTGGAGCCACGTTGAAGGGAAAAAAAACAGGTGAAATAAATTTCAGCGATATTTCTTACTTTATCCGGTATATCCAAAATATTATCATTTTAACCTATAATCAATACTTTTAGATAATGAGATTATATTATATATTCTTATTATATTCTTATTTTATATTCTTTTTTTTTATGGTAAGTCTTTGAATACTCAGTATTTTACACTTAGGCACTCACTTCACACACTCACTTCAGACCAGCCAAATTTCAAGTAGTCAAAAGCCTCACCCGCCTCATAGCTTAGCTGGCTCATAGCTACTGTGGTGGACAGCGCTGTAAAGTAGCTAATACTTTAGATATATCACAGCTTAAAGGCTCTAATGATAAACACAGTTTAGTACAAGTAGAAAACAGAGTGACAGAAAAACACAATTTATCTGTGATATCCGTTAACCTGATGTTTTGTTGGCAACTGATGGGAGATGCTATGTGGTGTCAGCCATTAAAAACAACATATCGATGTGTTTTATATATATTCATGTTCACCAGTCTTGAGCCACTTTTTGTCACACCTACAGAAGCTCTGTTCCCAAACTAGCCATGCCTGAGACTTAGACAAATCTTGCATGGGACAGAAATACACCTTGTATGTCATGGGGTCCCAACCCCTGCTTTCAGAAGAGAAAGATCCAGGTTCAAAGATGAATCCTTGAATACTGTGCTCACAGAGCTAGCAAGGGCTAGTCCCTCTGGTGTGGACGGCCCTGCCTCAGCCTCTGCTCTGCTTCTCGGCCTGCGAGCCATGTGTCAGCTCTCAGACAGCGCCTTGAAATCATTTGTAACATAATAATAATAATAGCAACAACAACAATAAAAACTGCATGTCCAGGACTCTAGATGGACGTCTTTCACATTTACCGCCTCTGAACTGGGGAGGAAATCAATGGATCTTCCCACTGCCGGCAGCTGGCAGCAACCGCACGGTGGCTGGCACTGGCTGGCACGCACCAGCCTGCCCATGGTGTTTCACTCATATTGCTATTCCTTCACGTGAATTGCGTGTCGGGTCAGCATTTCTTGTGTGGAGTTCCTTGCCACCCAAAACGTCCTCAAAAAATGACACCACGATGGCAAAAAATTATAGTGTGTGCAGCAGGCACCGAGACAAGGAGGTGTGTAGCTTTGGCCTCGGTGAGGAATGTCCCTGGAGGAATGACTGCAGCCCCACACTTTACCAAGGAGAGGATGACACCCCGAAGGGAAGAAAGAAGTCACACGCTAAGTAAGCAAATGGAGTGAGAAGGGAGAAATGGCCCACTGTTCAGAGCAAGTAGGGGCAGGGTGGCTGGTGCCTGTGTCTCGTGGGACCGAAGTTAAGGTGTCAGGGCGAGGTTTAATCAGGAGTGTCTGCTCTTACTTGGTGTGCCCTATGATTGATGGCACCTTAGATCTGATGACGTACATAAATCTCCTAAGCCCTGGGCCTGGGCTAAGGGCTTGCTGTGCTCCCACGCATCTTTCCAATGCCCAGCAAGGTGGGTGTGGATAGGCTCCCCTCCTTTTGCAAGCCAAGGAAATAAGGTTTAGTGGCATTTCAGCCCTTGTCCAGGCTGCCCAGGTATACGGGGCAGAGATGACCGTGTGACCGGGCAGCCCCCAGGTCGCTCCAAGTCCGTGCTTGCTTGAAACCTGCAGGGCAAGGTGGGGCAGTGCAGAGCCTGCCTAGGCTCCCTGCACTGTCTGGGCCTAGGTCCCAGAGGCCAGGCTTTCCTCTGCCTCTAAGGGGACGCTGTGAGCCCCCCTCCACAGGCCTAGAGCAGACATGCAGGGTAATTGAAATTCATGGATGAGCCCGAGGAGCCAGCTCCAGGCTCTGTAATAACTTCTCCATATTAATGGCAGCACCGCAGACCCGGTGGACAGTTGACATTTAATATGAAACATAAGCAGCAGAGCAAGAGGCTCGTACCTGGGCCCTCCCATTCCAGAGCGCCTGCCAGTGGGAGGAGTGGGGGGAGTCGGAGATTCAAAGGGCTAGGGTCTTCCCCTCCCCTCACGACCTCTACTCCCTCTCAATCCCCTCCTCTGCAGGAAGCCCCTGCCAAGAACACACACGACCATCGTACACACTCACACCTGAATGCACATGCTTACTCAAATGGGCACACAGATACACCTACACACAGACATACATATGCACACTCACAACCATGCACGCACTCACACTCATGCTCGCTCCACTGCATACACTCCCATGCACAGACACACACACACACGTGCACATCTATTTTCACATCACACTCATACAGATGTGCATGCACGTGTGCATGCACGTGCACATGCACACCCATGCACACCTTTACACATACACACATATTCCCGTGCATAGGCACCCACACATGCACATATGTTCCCCCAGGCTGGCCAAGCAGAGGCCAGGAGTGAGGGTAATGAAGGATGTGTCTGCCTGCCGGTACAGACCCAAGGTCCCGGGAAGGGCCCCACTCGGGGGTCTCAGAGGCCAGAGTGGGGAGGCCCAGGCCACAGCTCAGGCCAACACACAGCAGAGCCAGCCTTGGTGTTAGGTGGGCATGCCAGGCCCATGGGGGGTGTCCCTGCGTCTCAGGGGAGCAGATGAGCTCCTCGGTGACTGCTCGCCCTGGCTGTGGGGCTCACAGCAGGCCTAGGTGAGGACGCGGCCTTTCCCACCTCCCAGCTGATGCTCAGCATCACTCTTCACTCACCAAAGGCCAGGGGCACAGGGGGACAGGCAGCCTAGGCTGGCCATGGGGCAGAAAGAGCCTGATGCCTGCCAACGCGTGAACAGGCAACACCGTTACACTCAGCAACCAGTGCCAGAAACACACACGACCACACAATGGAGTCAGCACAGGGGGTGGCAAGGTGACAGCGGATGACTCCGAAAGAGGTGGCCCCCCTGAACTCAGGCTTGGGGATCGGTGACCGACTGTGCTGTCACTCCATGAAGGGCTGAGTTGGGCTCCACTATGCCCTTTACCCTAGAGGAATCCATGGAGAGAGGTGACCCCCACACCGGAAGAGCCCACAGATCCGAGTAACTCACCAGAGCCTCGGTTTCCTCATCTATCAAAGGGGGACAGCAAAGGAGAGCTCACAGGTCGACTTTCAGGGATAGAATACACCGGTGGAGACACTGATCCTCTGACTGCCTTTTCTTGAGGGACAGAGCAGGCAGCAGGGCCCTCACCAGCAGAGGAGTGACACAGGTGGAGAGCCGCTACCATGCCATCATGGGTGGTCACAGCTCAAATTCCCTGCGCCATTTGAGGCGGTGACTTGGAGCATATGACTCAGACCAGAGCCAATCAGCACATGGCATTCCTGGGCCACAGCGATTGGCTATGGAAAAGTCCCGTGACCTAATCCCAGCCAATCAGAGTAAAGCTCAAGACTGGCGGGAGCCTCCAAAAAATAGACCGCTTCTCTTTCCCCAGGCTGTCCCTGGGGGTGTGAGGGGTGTGCGGACAGCCGCAGCCACTGGTCCTCCAGGGGACAGAGTCACACAGGGGCGGAAAACTGGGCGAGCGAGGTTCCAGGGCACCACTCCACCCCTGAACTACTTACCGAATCCCATGTGTCCTCAGACGCCCTGTTTTACGTGGTAAAATACACATAATGTAAAATTGACCATCTTAACCTTTCTTCAGTGTCGTTCTTACTGTGCTATTAAACACATTCATAATGTTGTGCAACCATCACCACTATCCATCTCCACAGTTCTTTGTTCCTTGTAGAACTGAAACTCTGTGACAATGCCGCTGTTCCCCCCACCCCACCCCGTCCCTGGCAACCAGCTCTCTATTGTCTATGATTTTGACTACTCTAGGTGCCTTTGGATGCCTTATTCTTCTTTTTTTTCTTTATGTTTATTTATTTGAGAGAGACAGAGTGTGAGTGGGAGAGGGGCAGAGAGAGAGTAAGACAGAATCTGAAGCAGGCTCCAGGCGCTGAGCCAGCAGAGCCTGGCACGGGGCTCAAACTCACTAACCGCGAGATCATGACCAGAGCTGAAGTCCAATGCTTAACCGACTGAGCCACCCAGACGCCCCGCCTTTGGATGCCTTATTCAGTGAAGACAGATGACTCTCATTCTGAGGGGCCACCATAAGGAAATGGGGTAGTGGCTGCTCTGCCACCTTGAGCACAAACCCATGACAAGTCAGCCTCCATCATGTCTGCCACAGGTCAGTGTCTGTCCCTATCCAGCCCAGGCAGGGAAGAGCCCCTAGAAAGCCCTTTCCCTTCCACCAAATTGCTCCCAGTGAGAGGTGGTGGGGAGGCCAGCCAGAAGGTTATGGATGCCCTGGAAGGGGACGTGGGACAGCTGTGATGAACTGAGGCTGGGTTCTCAGCAGGTGCCCTAGCTCCTGCCGGCAGGGAGCCCTGGCCCATGGCTTTCACACCTGCCTCTGGAGGCCCTGTCAAGGGACCTCGGGGCCCACACTGGGTCTTCACACTGGACTTGTTTGCCCACACAAATTCAGAAACATGATTTCCCTGAAGTAACAACGGGATTCAGCAGCAAAGAGCCCACACTCCCTAGGGGCAACAATCTCTCACGGGAGGTAGGGCTTGGGCTCGCAGGGATCCCCACCTCTCCCTCCCCCAACTCTGTTCCCTCATGTGTGTCTATCTGTTCCCCACCTGGCCCCTAAGACACCTCGAGTTGCCTTGGAAGGGTCCCAGATGTGGTTAACTCCAACCCCCACTTTCCATCTGGACAAACTGAGGCCCATGGTGGGAGGATTTGCCCAGCCTCGCAAGGTGGCTTGCCAGAGCCCAGCCCGATGTCTCCTCACCCCCACCTAACACTTCCCTAAACAGGCCTGGCAGGCGTTGGGGGGAAGGCGGTGGGGGGCGGCCAGGGAGGGGCAGAGAACTTCCCTCCCCTACTTGGTTTGATTTAGACCACAGGTTTTGAACTCAGGTTTCATGAACCCCGAAGTGGGGGCAGGAAACCTGTAATACCACATGTGTGTGCAAGTAAGTGCTTTCCTGTGGGAAAGGAGGCAGAGCTGTCAGCCATTCTCAGTGGCCTGCCCCACTGAATGTGGACATTCTGGGGTTGGCAAGAGAGCAGATGAGGAGAGGCAGGCCAGCCCTGGGCATTGAGGGGGGGGGGGCACAGGGTCTCAGGGGCAAGTCCCCAGCCCTTTCCTACATAGGCTTCAGGAGCTCTGATTTCACAGCTGGGCCCTACTGACATAGCCAGGTACACGTTACCCATGCTACACGTCACCAAGAAGCACAGGGTGTAACGTGGCATGTGAATGTCTAGGATGGCTTCCTGGATGAAATGCCACTTGGCTGAAACCTACTGACTCAGCCACGTAAAGATGAAGGGATAAGAGTGGTCTGGGCAAGGGCACAGCCATCCAAAGGCCCTGAGCTGGGAGTGTCAGAATTGGAGGAACTAAAAGGTCAGTGTGACTGGGGCACAGGCATGAAGGGGACACAATGACAGATGAAACTGGAAGCCACTGGGCCAGGTCATAGAGGGCCTTGAATGCCAGGCCAGTGGGTTTGGATATTTTTCCAGATTTGGATTTTCTTTTTAAGGGCAATAAAAACTATTGAAAGATCTTGAGCAGAGGAGTGACATGGTTTAATATGTGGTTTATAAAAATCAGTCTGGCTGCTGTGTGGAGCAAGAGTTGCTGAGGAGAGACCATTCAGCCGCAGCTGAAGAACCCAAGCACAAAAGACAGGGCTTGGGGAGCCAGGCATGGTGGAAAGATGGGCACTGGAATAGAGTCCAGAAATGTCTAGGATGGTGGCTGGCTGGATATGGGGGTCATGCGCAGGGGGGAGGGCGTGATCCTGGGATTCCCACCCAAGAAAGGGTGGGGTCCAGAGGAGAGTGGAGAGTGCATTCCATTTCAGAAGCCTGGGGTCACCCAGGGAGGGAGCCCTGCAGGCAGCCGGGCAGGCAAGTCTGGAGCCCCAGAAGAGACCTAGGCTGGACGCTGGGACATGGCGTCTGGGTGAAGCCTGTGGTGGCAACGGTTTTCATCTATCCGGCACACTGACCTTCCTCTTGCTTTCATATAAAACGCCAACCCACTCAGAGTTTGGGGGCCTGACCCTCACTTTCAATCCCAAAGGTGACAAGAGACTCAGGCCAGGCTTAATCACAGCGGTTTAGAGATAGGCCTGTAACCTAAGTGGGGCCCCATCAGAGCCCTCTCCAGGACTCTAGCAGGAACCATCCAGAAAGAGCTGCTCTCCATTCCTGATTGCTGCCATCGAAGAAGACAAGTTAAGCCAGGAGTTGCCTGTGGCCCCCACATGAGGAAGGCCATGTTGAGATAAACACAGAGAGTGGCAGAACTGAAAGGCAGAACGCATGTGCTGAAACAAGCCCTGAGCCCCTGGATCCAGCCATGCCTGAACTCCTAGGACCCCACGTGTAATTGGGCCCATGACATCCCTTGTTTGTTTCATTCATTGCAAGCCAGTTTTCTGTCATATAAATTGAGTAAGTCTTAAATAACAAGGAGAATTATAAGCCATGCAGGACGCTGAGACTACCCTGAGCAGCTGTGTAGGTTGCCAAGAGCAGGGACCAAACAGGTACCTCTGCTCTTCTGACCTGAGGAACCCCAAGACCCAGGAGACTTGGAATGTCCCACAGCCCTTCTCTGGTGTTCCTGAGATCTTCTTACTGCCCCCCAGGCAGTGCCAAGTTACGGTGGGAAGGAGGAAGACCCTATAAGCACAGCTGCAAGTCCTGGGCACCCTTACCCCAGCCCCACAGCCCGAGTGTGCCGCACCTGCCTGCCCCACTCTAGCATCTGAGCCAGCTGGAATGAAACTCATCTTGGTCCCTTGGGCCAGGAAATGATTTCTCTCTGTAGACCTTAGTGACTCTTTAAAAGACTGGACAGGGGCCCCTGGGTGGTTCAGTTGGTTAAGCGTCCGACTTCAGCTCAGGTCACGATCTCACAGTTTGTGGGTTCGAGATCTGGGATGGGCTCTCCGCTCTCAGCATGGAGCCCACTTTGAAACCTCCATCTCCCTCTCTCTGCCCCTCCCCTGGTCACACGCACATGTGGGCATTCTCTCTCTCTCTCTCTATCTCTCTCTCTCTCTATCTCTCACTTTCTCAAAAATAAATAAGTGTTAAAAAAAAAAAAAAAGACAGGACAGAGTTGGTTCCTGGCCAGGAGAGCCCCAGCCCACCAGGCAGAAGCCCTTGGGCCTCTCTGAACCTTGGCCATATGATAAGGGCTCTGCTGCACAGAATCATGGGAGCTCATATTGAGTCCCCATATTAGGATATACACTGCCCCCTGCCCCAGCTTAGACCTTAGGATGGAAACCGACCTCAGAGACCAGACCCTTCCAGCCACCCAGCCCATGAAGACTTCCACCCACTGGCCCTGTGAGGCCCTGTCTGACCAGAGAGGTCCCCAGAGCAGCACTGAGGTGGGACGCAGAGGTGGGGCAGGGTGGGAGCCCCCACTGCCATCACTGTGAAGACTCAGGCAACCTGCCAGGGGCCTCAAGCTGGAGCGGGTCAGCAGGGTGTCAGCCACCAGGACAGCTCCCGGCTCCCACAAACAACAGTTGACGCCCCTGACTGAGAAGGTCTCCAGGAGCCAAAATAGGAACGGTAAGAACTGGTTTCAAGAAATGCATTTCTTCCTTATCATTTGTTTTTGTTGGCATGCAAACAACAACAACAACAACAACAACAAAATGTAGTGGGCGTGGTCTTGGAATTAGAAGCAAGCTGTTAGCGTTTGGAGGCTCAGTTCATTCATCTGTAGAATGGGGATAATGTTGGGCATAGGCCATAGGATGGTGTGAGGATTGAGCAAGGTGATCTAAGGTGCTCAGCAGGGAGCCCGGCACATAGTAGGGACACGGCAAACTATGACTTTCTATTATTATTTTTATGCCAACAGCCTTCCCATTGTTGTTGCTGTTGGTTTTGTGAGGCAGGAGCCAGGGCAAAGGGAGAGAGAGAGAAAGAGAGAAAGACAATTTTTCTTTTTTCTTTTTAATTTTTTTAAAAAATATTTTTATTTATTTCTAGGAGAGAGAGAGAGACAGCGTGCGCAGGGGAGGGTCAGAGAGAGAGGGAGTCACAGACTGAAACAGGCTCAAGGCTCTGAGCTGGCAGTCAGCACAGAGCCCGACGCAGGGCTCGAACCCACGAACCGCGAGATCATGACCCAAGCGAAAGTCAGACGCTTAACTGACTAAGCCACCCAGGCGCCCCTTGTTTTAAATTTTTTAATGTGTATTTATTTTTGAGACAGAGTGTGAGCAAGGGAGGGGCAGAGAGAGAGAGGGAGACACAGAATCCGAAGCAGGCTCCAGGCTCTGAGCTGTCAGCACAGAGCCTGACACAGGACTCAAGCTCACGATCCGCAAGATCATGTCCTGAGCCAAAGTCGGACACTTAACTGACTAAGCCACCCAGGAGCCCCTGAGAGAGACATTCTTAAGCAGGCTCCACTCTCAGCACAGAGCCTGACAGGGGGCTTGATCTCACCACCTTGAGATCATGACCGGAGCCAAAATCAAGAGTCTGACGTTTAACTGACTGAGACACCCAGGCTCCCCTTATTGGTTTTTTGATGAACATATAAGAATGATGTGAAGTTAGCACACCTATCATATGGCCTGAGAGGTACTAGAAAACTATAGCAACATGACATGCAAGAATCCTTTATTAAGCATAATTTTCTCATGCATCGTGAAAAGACTAACCATTCCCTGTGCATATCACGAACAATTTCTGTCTAGAGGCTGTAAGCAAACAACCAAACAAAAATCCTGGAAACTGCATTTCCCAGCCTCTCTGGACATAAAGTGCCCAGTATGTCTCACGAAGCATGTCTTCATTCTTCATGTGGCATCTCTTGAGTCTGCACCTCTACCTGACTCCAGAAAACTCTGTGTCTTGGCAGGCCCAGAATCCCAATCTCATGGTAATTGAGGGAACAGCACCTCTTCCGCTCTCTGTTTCTGGGGTTCTCACAAGAGCACCAGACCCCAGGCTAGCCAGAGTGATACCCAGGACTCAACCAGAATTAACCAGAAAAAGATGTCGGCCAGGCACTGCTGGGGCCACTGGAAAGATGGGGGCACCACAGAAGAATTGCACCAGACAACAAAGCTAACACAAAAAAAAAACAGAGTAAAAGACAGCAAGTGCACCTGGATTCAGCCATGCCTGAAGACTTACCATTCTGTCAGCTAATAACTTCCCATTTTTGGTTTAAACTAATTTAACTTAAGCTACCACTTATAACTGAAAGGATTCTGGCAAACACGGTGAATTAAGAATCCCTTCGATTAGGAGACTCCTGTCCACAAAAAACAGAGCTACTACCACTGTGCCTTCCTTTAAAGCAGAGAAACAAACTCAGGGCCAGGCAAGTAGATGAGCAAATGTGTGCCCTTGGCTGTGAGCAGGACATTAGGCCTGAAAGGGCTTGTGGCTCTTGGGAAGGCATGTCCCATCTAGATGTAAGTTCTAAGACCACAGCTGCCTGCTGGGACCTTGCTCCGTGGTTTCTCTTCACGTCTCCCACGAAGATGAGTTCCACATGGTCTCTAAAAAGGGGTTCCATGGTCCCATCTGTGTGGAACATGACGGATTACACAGAGCATGAGGCATTTCTTTCTTTCTTTTATTTTTTTTTTTAAGTAGGCTCCACGCCCAGCACAGACCCCAACGCGGGGCTTGAAATCACAACCCTGAGATCATGATCTGACCTGAGATCGAGAGTTGGACATTTAACCGACGGAGCCACCCAGGCTCCCTGAGACATTTTCTTCATTACAGAACTTTCAGGGGTCCCGATGGGCTCCCTGAGTCTCACAAGCTGAATGCAAGGTACAGCACTGCCTGCACCAGTCTGTCCACTGAACCCCATTTGCAAACATGTGGTACCATCTGCAGAATTCTCTTGCAGAAAGGGGGCTGTTGAGCCTTGTTTCTCAAAGGGTGGTCCGAGGCCCAGGAGCATGAGCTGAGGAGCTTATGAGAAATGCAGAACTTCAGGCCCCGCCCCAGAGGCGCTGAACTGGAACCCACATTTTAACCAGATCCCTGGGGATTTGTACACACACCACAGCCTGACATACCTGCTTCGGTGTGTTGTGCTGACTACAAAGGAAGAGGCTGCAGAGAAAGGGGGCCTGTATGGCGTGGTGGTTAAGGGCCTGAGTTGCTGGGTGAGTGAGATGCATTTATCCACGTAAGGCCCATGGGGAAGGAATGCACAGGTATTGCCTATCTTGGTGTCCACAGGTGGCAAAAGGGGCTGGAGGGAACCAGGCCAGCTTCCTACCCGTGTGGCCGTGGGCAAGTCACTCATCCCCCTAGAGCCTCACCTGCCCATCTGCAAACCAGGGATGAGGATCCCTCCCCTGCAGGATAGCTGTGGAGACCATGGCTTTGCACGATGTATAAAGTCCCAGGCCTATCACTGATGCACAGAGAGACTTAAAAGTTTAAGGGATTAATTAGTGTAAAATAAGAAGAGACACATACACCAAAACAAAAGGAAGGAGGGAAGGAAAGAAGGAAGGAAGGAAGGAAAGGAAGGAAGGAAGGAAGGAAGGAAGGAAGGAAGGAAGGAAGGAAGGAAGGAAGGAAGGAGAAAAAAGAAGAGAAGAAATATAGTAAGGAACTAATATTGATGCCCTACTGCCTCTAGGCCAAAGGAAGGAAGGAAAGAAGGAAAAGAAATAGAAAAAGAAAGGAAGGAAAGAAGGAAAGAAAGAAAACAAGAAAACAAAAGAAATAGTAAAAAACTAATATTGATGCCCCACTGTCGCCAGGCCATTTTTCATTGACAGCATTCAAGGCCCTAGAGGCAAGGCCCAGCCTATCTTCCAACTCTAGTCTTCCTTCCTGCTCTGTCTCATACTTGTGAAGGGGTGTGTCCAGTAAATGTGACATCTCATGATGCCTGTCCTGACCAGGCCAACGCACACCTGGTACCTTTGCACATCTTCTTCCCTCTGCTAAGAATGCCAACATGCACCTTTGCCTACTGGCAACTCTTTCACGTAGCCCCCTGGAGAATACCGTCAAAGCCATGGACAGGGTACCGCTCAGCCCCTCAACCCCTCAGTTGCCCTGAGCCCCAGATAGGCACCGGGCCAGCCACACCTCTGACGGCCACAGTGGACAAACACACTAGGAGATTCATTCACCAAATGACAAATGAATGAATGATACGGTGACACAGCCTCCCTGAAGTGCTATTCGTCAGGAATTAATCAGTACACAGGACCTGGTCCACCTACAGACTGCATCCATGTCAACTCCCCCCATCCCTGGGTTCCCAGCACCGATGTCCTTTGATTTAGGAAATTCACCTGCAGCAGGAAATGAGACACACCCCTGAGGCCCAGGACGTCCTCAGAAACACAAAGGGCTGCACCGTGATAACCCAGCTCCTCCAAGGACATTTATAGTTGTTTGCAATATGCCTGGGTTCTAACAAAACCCAGCCAAAGGCAGTGATTTTCCGAAGCAACAAGTGACATTTCCTGTGTCTCCATAAAAAGAACACCAGCGGTTGTGGGGCTCTGGTGTCATTGCTGGCTCTACGGGCGGGCAGGACAAGCCAGAGGACAGGGGGACTTGGGGGCCAGCAGGACTGGGAGAGTGGCCACCAGCTCGGAACGGGAGTGCCCTGAGCGGCAATTACAGCAGAAGCCACGGTGGGCAGCTTCAGATGTCTGGCCGACCCTGCCAGCCTGACCACCGCACACCCAATCCAAAATAGAAAACTGCAGTGGCTTCTGCCCGTGCCAGGCCCCGGGGCGGCCGGACAGAGCACCGCCAATGTCAGCCTCCTCCCTGAGCATCGATCCAGGCTTTCTCCGAGGCCCCCTTATACTAAGCCATGGTCCCTCTGGGGCCCCTAGAAACAGGAAAACTACCCCGAGCTCCCGTTGCACTGGGTGGCCCAAACAGTCCCAGGAGGGGACTCGGCCTCTCTCCTGTCCTTCAGAGGCTGTCCGTGGGCACCAGTGCCTGCATTTCCAAATGCTCCCCTTGGCTCAAAATAGAGAAAACCGACTTTTCAAATTACCAGCTGGAGTTCAACAGGAAACCACAGCATAAAAATCAGTGGCTCCCGGTCAGCCAGGGGGCAGAGGAATAACCAGGCATTTCAGCACACTATCCGCTCCCTGGGCAGCTCAGAAGCAAGCAGACGGACTGCCAGACCACGTGCTTCCCGGCACACATACCACACCTGCTCAAATACAAGGGGACACACACTTACAGATACCCTGACACCCAAATGAGCAGAAACTTACAGATACGCTCATGCACAAGACACACAGCGGCACATTCACACATTCACGCAGGTGCACGGCTACCCAGACATGAGTGCACAAAACACACGTGCAGATCCACACACTCCAAGAGTTGCACACACACCTGGCTGCAACAGGAAGACCCGGGCCCCGGCAGGCATAAGTGAGACCACACTGACGTTTGATGAGAGCTTTGGAGACCCTGCCCCACTGCATAAATCACTCCCTCTCGGGCCAGTCAAAATAACTTGCCTTATTGTCAATCACCTCAGTCAGTGCCCCGTGGTCCCTGCACACAGGGGGACAGACCTCAGTGCAGGCCTTGGACTCACAGGTAATCAGCCTCCAAATCCCAAGCAAGGGCAGTGGACAGAAAGGAGCGAGAGAAGTGAGTACTCACGAGCCCGTCGCAGTTGCTGAGCGCCACGGAGGAGGCTTCAGCCAAGCCAGCCACGTCTCCAACGTAGAGGCACGTCCCGAGCAGGGGCTCCACGCGGGTGGCGCCCGACTCGCTTTGCCACTCCACCGTGGCCCCGGGCGCCACGAGGCGGGCGTTGGGCCGCAGCCGCAGGTGCAGGTCACGGCCGAAGACCGTGACATTGTAGAAGAGGCGGCCGCCGGGGTCCTCCTCGTTGCCTCCAGGTAAGCTCGGGGTCTGGTCAGAGGCGGCCCTGCGGGCGCGTACCCCAGCCTGGGCAGACGCCGCCGACACCACGTGGGACACCAAGCGGCCCTGGGCGTCAGTGCGCACCGGCACCGCCAGGATGCGCTCCGCTCCGTGCCCCAGGGGCCCGCCTGCAACGGGAAGGGGCGTTAGACCCGCCAAGACCTCGGGAGCCCCGGAGCCCCGCCGTCAAGCCACCCACCCACCCCCATCCCGTCGTCGCCACGGCTGCGAAGGGATGGGCATTCTGCCAGGCAACCCCCGCAGAAACTAGCCTTCACCTCCCCGGCCTCCTTCCAACTGGGAAGGGGCGTTAACAGGCAACATCACTCCGGAGCCCCACCGCCCCCAGGCCGTCCCCCTCTGGGACCCTGCCAGCGAAGAGCTCTGCCCCCTGCCCCGTTCCGGGCTGGGGCTCCGCGAGCTCTTCACAGTTCCCCTGGGGATGGCCCCGTCAGACTGTTCCCAGCCGCTTGAGCCTACCGTCCTTGGCAGGACGTGGGGCTGCTACGAAGCCATTGCCGGTTGGCCCCCTACCCGTGCGCCTCTACCCCTCCGCGGTCCCCGCCGCCCGGGCGCCTTCACCATTCGCCTCCGGAGCGGCGAGGACTCGGCTCCCCCGGGCACGCGCGGCCTGTCCTCGGTGTCCAGCTCTCGGTTGGACCAATGCTGGCCCCCCTCCCCGCGCTCCCGAGGGCAGGGAGGGGTGGAGCAGGGTCCCTTGGATCTTCAGGGATTCCCTCCAGGGAGACCCATCAGTCCTCAGGGCCCAAGGCGGCGCGCTCAGCACCCGGCTCCTCCCGAGCGTCCCCGGACGCGAGCCCCGGCGCAGCCTCGCCCTGGCTCCCCAGGACCCGCTGGGGCTAGCGCTGCGCTCTCTGCCGCGGGGCTTTCCCGGCCCTCCATCTCCGCGCTCCGCGTCCCGGGAGCCGCGAATGCTCCGAGGCTCCCCCCGGCCCGAGGCGCTCGGGTGCGCTGCGGGGCGCCCCCTGCGCGACCAACCCGGCCCCGAAGTTGGCCAACTTGGCCCCGGGCGGGGCGCGCGGAGTTTGCCCAAGTCGGGCTGGACGANGGCGCACCACCTCGGAGGAGCGGCGCCCGCCGGAGCATCTCCACCCGGAGAGTCCTTGGGGCGCCCGGGTCCCGCCCGTCAGCCTTGGGACGCAAAGAGCCGCCCCACCCTCTCTGGGAGCCCTGGGGCAGGACAGGGCGCAGGAATGGGACCGAGTTGGGGAGGCCTGAGATGGAAACTCCAGACGCTGGAAGATGCTTTTAATAGGAGGGTGCGTGCACTTGCAGGGGCTATCCCAAATATAAACTTTTGCCCTTACAGAGAGATGCAAGGTTCCTTAGTCCCCAACTCCTCTCTGCCTGAAGTTCCTGTCCCTCTCGAACTGCCTCCTCATCCCTCTGTTGCAATCTCCGAATACAGCCTTCTCCAGCCAAGCGTGTGCCTGCCCTCCCAGAGCTCAGTCAGGTTGCTGTCTTCCTGCTCTGCATCTACCAGCCTCCTGGCCTCTGGCCTTTGCACTCCCAGGCTTGCCTAAAATAGCCTCTCTACACTCTACCCACCTTTTCCAACCCAGCATCCAAGGCGTCCCTGGAGCGAGTTTGCTGTCAAAGCCCATCCCCAGGTGGAATCCCCCTTCTCCAGGACAGTCGTCCCACTGCCTGGAGTCACTCTCCTACCAAGCCTGCTGTCCCCCAGCACAGTGACCTTCCCTCCCCAGGTCCCACCTGGAAAGCCCCTGCGATGTGTGTGTCTTTCAGGACATCTCTGCTATGTGAGCCCAGACTTCTGCCTCACTTCCCTGGATGGCGGACACCTATCCCTTTGGATTTTCTCATTCACCCCCCCCCCCCCCCCCCCCCCGCCCGNTGGTCAGGCAGGGTCTGATGACTCAGGGCCCTCCCTGCCGGCCAGGAGGGCCCAGTCTTATGGAGAAACACATGACTTGCACAACCCCGTCTAGCTGTGATTTTGCATCCTCGGTTCCGTCATCTTCAGGACCCGGGTGTGAGGGCTCTGCAGCTTGATGGCCATCTTCACCTGGAATCTTCCCTCTGGGTTGCCTGAGGGTGCCCAAGACAGGATCCAGCCCCCAGGCATGGTGAATATTTGTTGTCAACGCTAAAAACAGTGACATTTCACAGAAGAATTTAGATTTCGGTTTTTCTTGAGAAATTGGGAAGTGTGCCCACACCAGGCCTGCATTTCTGCTTATCAACCATGAAATGGGGTATCTTGCCCTGCAGCTCGCTATAGGTCTTCTTTCCCCACCCCAGCAGACATCCACTTTTGTGATCTCTGATGACGTACCTGGCTCCAGAGAAAGTGGATGGTGATCAGCGTATGGGAAGAGAGATGGCTTCAGAGTCAGGATCCTGGAGGACTTCCTGTAAGAAGTGGCATGGGTTGAATCCTGAAGGTTGAGGGTGCTGGGCAGCCCAGACCTGTGTCTATCTAGGTGCTGTTTTGACACTCATGACACTCTTCCACTCGTTCCTCCTGTGGTTGTCTGTGGTTTCCTCCTCCTCAAAAGATGGATAAGACCCAACCAGCAGCCTTACCTACCTCAAGGGTCATGTTCTACTAACTCACTGGCTTCCCTGCCAGGTCTGTGATCCTTATTATCCTCCTCCCACCATCCCCATGGTCATTTCTTTGTACAGCACTTAACCATGTACTTGTACTTAAGGTTTTAAAGGATACTTGGAATTGGCACTATAAACGGAAAGGCCAGCATCTTACCATAATGCAAGGATAGCTTCAAAAATAAATAAAATCAAAACCAAAAAAAATGTTGTCAAATTCTAGATACGACTGCCTGCAAAAGGCACTGAGGCCGAAGCTGACTGGCAAGTGTTGGGAAAGTAGTTAGACAGACGAGCGGAGGCAGAGACCTGTCCCTTGATGCCATCGAAGAACAGAATTGAAAAGGGATGGCTCTCTCACTTTGCGAAGCGGTGTTTTCAGACGGGGGGCCACATAACTACGTTATCTGGCACCGCTTGAAATACCAGTGGTGGGATACACCTTTGTCTCCCCAACACTCGTGAATGAGCCCTGGCAGCTGCTCCTTCCCACGTCACCCCTGGCCTCCTGGGGCTTCACCCAGACATGAGTGGGAGGCAGATCACTGCCCATGACCAGCCCATCCTTCAGTCCCCACCGTGATATCCCACAAGGCTGAGTGGATGAATCAGGCACACGTGTGTTACAATTTCCTGTTGGGTCCTTCATGTAGGAGGCCCTGTCCTAGTTCCCTGATCACCTGTCCTCAGCTAAAAAAAAAAAAAAAAAAAAAGGAGGCANTCTCGCCTCTTCCTCTTCTGGAAAGTATTGGCCTACCCCCGGGGCTTGCCTCTCCCTCTGGTCTCCACTTCTCTTTCAGATGAGAAATGGGACACAGAATCCCCTCAAGGTACTTTGTTCAGGTAGACTCATTCAGTCTAGATCCCAAAGACACAAGACCAGGGACCACGGGGCCAACTCAACTGGAACACTCAGTTACTGTGGGTCACACACGTTTGGTTTTAGCTGGACTTGAGTGTCTTTAGATTTGCCCTATGCTCTCCTGCTTGATACGGTCCCCGCCACTACCACTGTCCTACGGCTCATGGTGTCAGCTGATTCCTGAAGGGCTGGACGTACAACCCTGATCTAGAGTAGCCTCAGAAAGTGATGAGGGCAATTCAGGGTGATCTTGGGCCTTCCGGCCCCCTTAAAATCTTCCCAAGGGGACACCTGGATGGCTCAGTCAGTTGAACATCTAACTTCAGCTCAGGTCGTTCACTTGCAGTTCATGAGTTCCAGCCACACATCGGGCTCACTGCTGTCAACCTGTCGGTGCAGAGCCGGCTTCAGATCCTCTGTCCCCCTCTCTCTGCCCCTGTCCAGCTTGCGCCCTCTCAAAAAGAAACATTTTTAAAAATCTTCTGAAGGGGGGCACCTGGGTGGCTCAGTTGGTTGAGCATCTGACTTCGGCTCAGGTCATGATCNAATAAATAAAAATAAAAACTTTTAAAAATGAAAATAAAAGACATCCTTCGCTGTAAGTAAAACAGCCAGCGTTTTAGGCTTTAAATAAGGAAATGCATCATCTCACGCATCCGGAGGTCTGCAGGNATCTCTCTCTCTGAAAATAAATAAAAATAAAAACCTTTAAAAATGAAAATAAAAGACACCCCTCGCTGTAAGTAAAACAGCCAGCGTTTTAGGCTTTAAATAAGGAAATGCATCATCTCACGCATCCGGAGGTCTGCAGGTATCAGAGCTCCATAGCTCAACATGCCACCTGGGTATCGTCTTTGTTCCTGGCCACATAGAAGGATGGCCAAGCCACGTGCAGGTGTCCCACCCTCTCCCAGAAGGGCTGGCTAACCCTCCTCTGACCTGTGGGCCAAGGTTGGGTCACATGTCCATTGCTGAGCCAGCTGCCAAACGGGACAGAGGGTGTTAATGCGACAAGCCTAAACTGGGGCCGAATGTGTGTGGGGCTCAGCCCCAATGCCCCACAACACCTTGCTTGACTTTATTTCCAAATGAGATCAGGACACAGTCCCAGGGTTACCCCTGCCTGGTGAAAGAAGGCATTCCTCATGAGGCACCTGGGTGGCTCAGTCCGTTAAGTATTCAACTTCGGCTCAGGTCACCATCTTGCTGTCTGTGAGTTTGAGCCCCGTGTCGGGCTCTGTGCTGACAGCTCAGAGCCTGGAGCCTGCTTCGGATTCTGTGTCTCCCTCTCTCTCTCTGCCCTGCCCCTGCTCATGCTCTGTCTCTCTTCCTCTCAAAAATAAATAAAACATTAAAAAATGTTTAAAAGAAAGGAGACATTCCTCACGTGATGTTATATCCCAGACAACACCCCCTATAGAGCGTGGAGAATTAATTTCTTTACATATAAATCCTGTACATAACTTGTAAAGGGCACAATCTTGTCATGGGGACTTGGGATGTAATCCTTTGTAAACCTCACTGGGCATTTCCTCACTGGGAATGTCAGCCGGTGGCTTGAGCCAAGGCCTTGCTGGACCCCAGGATCCTGGCCCCTGAGGCGTTATTCTTTACAGGTCACACTACCTTTGTGTCAGATTTCTTCTATCCCATTCACCTGACCCTGCCCCATTCCTAACATCTGGAGTGTGGGTGTTAAAAGGTCCAAAAGCCCCAGCTGGGGCTGATGGTGCTGTTAACCACAGGACCCTAAGGCCAGGACCCTGTGTGAGGAAACTCTGGATGCAGGGCTGAAGGCCCTTGGCCATCACTGCAGCCACCGCAGACTCCCTGGGGACCCCTCTGTTCCTCCAGAAGGTTCAAGGAGGCCTCTCTCCTGCCCAAGGCCCCATCCCGAGTAGGAAGGTCCTTCTTGGCTGGCTCCCTCCCAGCAGCTCCAGATGGTCCCTCCTCCTCTGCAGAAACGCTGAGATCAGACACAAAGTCCCCAGGACATTGGAAATGGAGCTCATGGAGATACTGGCCACTTCTGCTCCCTGCAAAATGGTGCTCCCTTCTTCTGATCATTCCACTGAAAGAGAACAAAAACATACAGGGGCGCCAGGGTGGCTTAGTCGGTTAAGCGTCCGACTTTCACTTAGGTCATGATCTCGCGGTTCGTGGGTTCGAGCCCCGCGTCGGGCTCTGTGCTGACTGCCAGCTCAGAGCCTGGAGCCTGTTTCAGTCTGTGACTCCCTCTCTCTCTGACCCTCCCCTACTCACGCTGTCTCTCTCTCTCTCCTAGAAATAAATAAAACATTTAAAAAAAAACAAACATACATACACCTGTACCTTTTGGATGGGCCCTTAAAGTTTTTGGTTCTGATAAAATAACCGTCCCTGTGCCCAGCTGCTCTCACTGGCTCTGCGGATCTGGCTGAAGGCAGCCCCTCTGGAGAAGACTTTCCTCTTCACACTGTCCCCGACACCTCTGGCTGGTCCTCAGGGCCAGTCCCGCTGGATGTCATCTTGCCCCCACATGCATGACCCCTCCTCAGCTCTGTCTCCAGCCCCTTCCCTCCGGGGCAATCTCACTCTTTCCTATGGGTTTAATTAAGAGTCAGGACACCGACCACCCCAGCCAGGTCCATCCCATGCTGTAAATGCAATAACCCCAGCTGCTCCACCAGGGTGTCTCAGATCCCTTGCTACTCAGAGCCCCATCTCCAGCCCATGCCCTCCCCCACCNTTTTCCTATGGGTTTAAGAGTCAGGACACCGACCACCCCAGCCAGGTCCATCCCATGCTGTAAATGCAATAACCCCAGCTGCTCCACCAGGGTGTCTCAGATCCCTTGCTACTCAGAGCCCCATCTCCAGCCCATGCCCTCCCCCACCCCTGCTCCAGTCCCTCCTTGGCTCACATCTGGCATCTCCACTGACACCAGGGCCCTGGGGGCATCTAGGGCCCCTCCCTTTCCTTGCTCCCACATCAAAGGGGTTACCAGCTCCGTCTACCCTCTCATTAGCTCTGGAATTGGCCCCCTCTTCACTTTAACCCTGGTCACCTCCCGCGGGCACGGCAGCGGCACCCACATGATTGTCCACTGGGCACTACATGCCTGAATTTGAGCTCATTCACCAAAGTGCCTCTCTCTCTGGCTAGCCAGATGGGTGTCTCCAGCACCCCACACAGGGACTTGCACAAAGCAATGCTCAGCCTCTCCACACCCCAGCTCCTCATCTGTAAGGGCTGGGACGATACACCTCACCTCCCTCCCACTGTCACGCAGAGCTTGGAGCCTGGACATCCTCATTTTCAATGCAGGGTTGAAAATGAGGCTGCTCTCTGGAATAATGAAGCAGACTTCCTGATGAGAGAGCTCCCCCCTGCCCATCCCCCATCTCCACCCTGTCACTGCTGCTGTCTGGGCATCCGCGTTCACCAGCATGGATGGATTCACCTCATCGAAGCAGCCCTGAGATGGGCAGCCTGGACTGTCAGCCACTTTCCAGTCTTGTAACCTTAGGAAACTTACATAACCTTACCACGCTTCAGTTTCTTAAACTGTATAATGGGCATAATAATATCACCTGCCTCAGGGCGCCTGGCTGGTTCAGTCGGTTAAGTATCCAACTTCGGCTCAAGTCACAATCTCGCAGTTCATGAGTTTGAGCCCCGCACCAGGCTCTGTGCTGACAGCTCAGAGCCTGGAGCCTGCTTTGGATTCTGTGTCTCCGTCTCTTCCTGCCCCTGCCCACTCACGCTCTAAAAAACAAAAATGAACATTAAAAAATGTTTTTAAAAACATGATGTAGAGGCATCTGGGTGGCTCAGTCAGTTAAGCATCAACTGGGTTTCAGCTCAGGTTGTGATCTCACGGTTTGTGAGTTCGAGCCCCACGTCAGGCTCCACATTGCTGGTGCAGAGTCTGCTTGTGATTCTCTCTGTCTCTGTCCCTCTCCTGCTCACACTCTGTCTCTCTCTCTCTCTCAAAAATAAACATTAAAAAATTAATAAAAATTATAATAATATCGCCTACTTCACAAGGTAGTTTTTGAGAATTTAATGACTTAACACTGAAGGGCTCAGAACTGATCCATAGCAGAGCAGGCCCTCCATACCTTAGCTGGTATTGCTTTCATCCCACCCTATCCCCAGCTCTGTGCAGCACTGGGCTGTAGGCGCAAAACTGTGCTCCTAGGAAATTTTCCAGCGTATTTTGACCACATGCTTTTTTCATATCATCACTGACTTTAGAACAAAATCCTGGCTGTACTGCAAGATATGGGTGGCTGGGATGCCAGAGCCTCATAAACAACCTTTTTCCAGGCTTGTGGGAAATACTGGGATTGACAAAACACAGCCCGGTGCATAGTAGGTGCTCAGTAAATATTTGCAGACCGAATTAACACAATAAGATAATTTCCAAAGGTAGATGCTATGAAGAAAAGAAAAAGAGGCCCATGATATAAAATGCATGGGACAAGGACGGGGGAGGTGGGGAAGGTTTCAGCTAAAAGCCGATCAGAGAGAAGTTACTGGAAATGGGCAGTCTAAGCAATGAGCATCTCAAGCAACAAGACCAGCACATGCAAAGGCCTGTGGCAGGAAAGAGCTTTCTCTCCTCCAGGGAAAGAAGGGCAGCAATGTCTACAGTGGTAAAAGAAGGAAAAGAAGGAACATTTGAAGTGAAAAATGTAACCAGGGGATGATTAGGTGATGCAGAGCCTTGCAGGTCTCAGGCAGGAAGTTGCATTTTGTTCTAAGGGGACGATATAAACAAGAAAATGAAGAAAAATCATGTTCATCACAAAGCACTCTGGGAAGTGGGAGCCCTTGCCAGGACAGTGGTCAGAGGCTTCCCAGCTCCCTTCTCAGAAGAAGGGTCACATATATCTATGCCCCATGATGATTCCCACTGCCTTGGTCACAGATGACTCCAGGCTGGGCCCCACAGGGGTCAATGAGACACAGGGTCTGCTCTGCTGGTGACTTAGCAGACATCTTAGGTAAACTATCTCCCTTGACCAACATAACATCCCACCCACAAGGTGGGACTGCAGCATTCCCACCTTCAGATGAAGAAGTGCAAGCTTGGAGATGGTAGTCCCCAGGGCAATGGAGCCAGGTGGGACCCCACTGACTCCCACCAGAACCCGAGTGCTCACTGTCCACAACAGTGCTTCTCTGGAACCCCTGACCTTCTGAAGTTCGGGCCCAAGCATCCCTGCTCTTTGCCTAAAGTAGCGGTCGTTAGCTTTTGCTTATAAACCCAAGCATCCTAGGGGCACCTGAGTGGCTCAGTCGGTTAAGCATCTGACTTTGGCTCAGGGTATGATCTATTGGTTGATGAGTTCAAGCCCCGCATTGGGCTCTGTGCTGACAGCTCAGAGCCTATAGCCTGCTTCAGATTCTGTATCTGTCTCTCTCTCTCTCTCAAAAGTAAATAAAACATTTGGGCGCCTGGATGGCTCAGTTGGTTAAGCGTTGGACTTCAGCTCAGGTCATGATCTCACAGTTTGTGAGTTCAAGCCCTATATTGGGCTCTGTGCTGACAGCTCAAAGCCTGAAGCCTGCTTCAGATTCTGTGCCTCCCTCTCTCTGCCCTTCCCCTACTCATGCTATCTGTATCTCTCATAAATAAATAATCTTGTAAAAAATTTTAAAATAAATAAATAAAACACTTTAAAAACTTTACTAACTCAAGTACCCTAAAGTATGATGCATACGGGGCTTCTAACTGGTAGCCTAAAGAGTTTTGTTTTTCTACTCAAATTATTTTCTTTTTTTTCTTTTCATTAAATTTTTTAATGTTTATTTATTTTTGAGACATAGAGAGAAAGAGTGTGAGCAAGGGAGGGGCAGAGAAAGAGGGAGACACAGAATCTGAAACAGGCTCCAGGCTCTGAGCTGTCAGCACAGAACCTGATGCGGGGCCTGAACCCGCAAACTGGGAGATCATGACCTGAGCCAAAGTCGGGCGCTTAATGGACTGAGCCACCCAGGAGCCCCTCAAATTATTTTCTAAGATTTTTTTTTCAATCAAAAGATTTCCCATGAAAATATGCATCGATGGCTTCTCTTGGGGGTGGGGGGAGAGGGAGGAATAGAGCACATCTGGCCATGCTGTCCATAGGCTGGAACAGGGTGAGCACACATGGGCCACACAACCCCACCCTCACTGTCCTGTCTGGCTTCTAGGAGCCCACCTGTGCCTTCTTGGGATGGGGAGAGGGAGCCCTGGGTGGCCCCAGGGATGACTGGGCCAGCTCTCCAGCACAATCAGCCTCTGTGTTGCCACCACCACCCAAACCCCCACCTCCCCCTTCTCTACTATCTTCCATTTGGACCCCCACAATAGCTCCGGGATTGCTGGAACTTTCACCATCCCCACACAGTGGCCCCCTGCTGCTCACCAAGAGATTGCTNGGATATAGGGCCCTCCAGACATGAGTCTGAAAGCACAGGCCGCTGGGAGTGGGGGTGCAGGGGTGTGGAGGGAGGGGGAATTGTTACCACAGGAGGACTCTGCTATCTCAAAGTCCGGGGGCCTGCCCACGAGTTCCTACGAACGGAAAGCAGGAAGCTAATTCAGGACACCTGACCGGCAACTGGCCAAACGCCGGGAGGCAAGAGCATCCACTTGCGCGTGCGCGTGCGTGCCTACACACACACGCGTGCGCGCGCACACACACACACAAACCCCATGCGTGGTGGTACACGTGCACAAACAGGCATGCAGACGCACACTGATCCCCAGCCCGCGAACGCCCAAAGAGACCCAAGACACCCTTTCCAGAGCGCACATGGCGTCCTGGCCTCCCTAACTGCATTTCCGAAAACAAGAAAGGAAATCTAATGACTCTCAGGAGGGTCCCCCGCGGCGATTTCCCATCTCCTTTCGGAGTGACCGCAGCAACAGGGCAGCCTGAGTTCCGAGCCAAGCCTCAGACTCAAGGACCCTCGGCGGGGTCCACCCCGGGAGCTGCTCGCCCGCCTTGGCCAGCCTCCCGTCTCTGAATGTCCTCGCCTGCCCTGGCCACGAGGGCTGTGAACAGAAGCTGCCAGCTCCCTCGGGGGTCGTAATGATGGTGGGAGCCCCTGGCCAGCTGGCTTGGGATAGCTGAGGCCCCCAGTGGCCTCCGCAGGGCACAGGACCTCAACTTTGCCCCATCCTTACTAAACCCAAGGGCCCTGCCCCATGCCGTGAGCTTCCTTGAGCCCTTTGCCAAGGGCTGAGCTGCCACTTGTCAGAGGATCCCTTGCCCATAGGTCTGTGCTATGATACCTGTCCTCCTCCTGACCCACTCTGCAGACCCGCTCTTAGGAAGCCCCTCCCCCAGCACGTGCAGGACCCCAATTCCACACAGAGCCCAGACAGAGCCCAGACAGAAGCTCACTGTTGGCCGTAATGTTGTTTTCAGTTTCTGAGCAGGCAAATCACATTATCAGCCACCCTGCCATACCTGAGGTCTGCTGAGACCCTCTGATCTTTTTTATGGTACCACAGTAAACCTTCCCCTCACCCCTGATGTTGGCAATGGAGAGTATGAACCCAATCACAGGTGTCACTAGTTTCCTTTTCCTGGAGCCAACCTGTTAAGACTAGGTGGTGCAGAGCTGAGCAACAGTGGGGTCACAGGGCTGGGTGGCTCGAAGACTGACCCGGCCCTGGTCTGAGGGACCAAGGCCTTTCTTCCCTGACTCCTCCCAGAACACAAGACTGGCCTGAGAATTGCAGAGCCAGAGGTATCCTGGACAAACCCTGGGCTCTGGGGGCAGCAGGCCATGAGGGGCCATGTGGCTCAAGGCCCATCAGTGACTCTCTGATTGCCAGGATTTCCTGTCACTTGGCACCAGGGAGATGGATGCCTCCCAAAAGCCAGACCTCCCCTCACTAGAAACTGGACTTGGTCTCAGTGGACCTTGGGCCTCCATCTTGCTGGACCTTGGACCTTGGCCTCACTGGACCCCCAACCTTGGCCTCAATGACCCCCTGTGCCCCTTCAGCAGCCTGTCCTGGGCCACAGCCTCTGTGTTCCTGCCGCAGTCTTACTCTCCTCTCAGGGGGAAGCAAGGGCTCCTAAGGAAACTTCTGCCTTCTACAGAAGCCCTACCCCACCGAGCAAGCTGTCATCCTGGAGAAAAAAATAAAAACCTCGCAGCCTCACTTATAACAAACTTGGTCTGTTGTGCAACTTTGCAGTACAGAATGTGCGTGTGCCCAACCTCCCTGCCGTTGCATAATTTTCCAGCTGTTTTCAGGACTATTTCATTCTTTGTCTGGCATATTTCACAAGCCATATATATATAAAAATTAGATATATGTAAATATAAAGTTGAGCATATGTGTGCAAGAAGACGTCAAGTGGAAAGCAGGGAAAGGAGGTGGGGGCCAGGACTTAGCAAAAAGGCAGATGAAACAAGTGTAAACATTTTGAATGCCACCTTCTAGAAGTCTGGGAGAGTAGGAGAACTTGGACTCAATTTCAATTTAAAGGGAGACATTTGTCCAGTAAAATCTATTTCAACGTGGTAGTGTTTGATTTCCCTCTTTGCTGGTTTTTTGTTTTTGTTTTCGTTTTCGTTTTCGTTTTCGTTTTGTTCAACAATCCCTAAAACCCCACCATTTTTGCAAGAGATACTCTGTGGGCATCTTCATTTCAAATATTTCTTAATAGCATAACCCTAGACGCCCTTGTAAGGGGCAGAAAGGCAGCAAGATGACAAGTCCCCTCCAGTGAGACAAGCCTGCACTTCCTCCCGTCGGGAATCCTGAGTTTCTGAGGTTCCACATGGGTTTCTCTCCTCCAGGAACCAGCACCTGCCCAGAATGGCACCTGTGAGCACAAGGACCCACCAGTGCCGGCCAGGGTGCACCCCAGGCCACAAGCTGGAGGCTTCGGGGCAGAATGCTGCCCCACACCGAGTTTGGGACAGCAGAGTGATACAATTTAAAAATGAGGGGGGGTGCCTGGGTGGTTCAATCGGTTGAGCATCCAGTTCTTGATTTAGGCTTAGGCCATGATCTCAGGGTTCATGGGTTCAAGCCCCGTGTTGGGCTTTGTGCTGATAGCACAGAGCCTGCTTGGGATTCTCTCTCTGCCCTTCTCTCTGCCCCTCCCCCATTTGTGTGCATCCTCTCTCTCTCTCTCTCTCTCTCTCTCTTTCAAAAACAAATTGAATAAGATATGTAGCTATAAAATTAAGAGATTTCCAATTAGAAAATGTAGATTCTGGGAGCACCTGGGTGGCTCAGTCAGTTAAGTGTCAGACTCTTGATTTTGGTTCAAGTCATGATCTCAAGGTTCATGAGATTAAGCCCTGCGTCCGGATCTGTGTTGACAGCCTACACGGGACTCTCTCTCTCTCTCTCTCTTTCTCTCTCTATGCCTCTCCCCCTCATGCTCTCTCAAAATAAATAAATAAAATTTTTTAAATAAAAAAAAAGAAATGTAGATTCTGGGCTCCTTTTGATCAAAGAAGATACCCCGGCAACACTGGGCTCACACCCCAGCATGGCAGCCGGGGAAGAGCTGAGGAGAGGCTGTTCCCAAGGCTTCTGCCCTTCCACACCTGCATCAGTCAAGGCTTGCCTCGAGACCCACCCTGGAACCTCGTGGTGGAAGCAACAAGAATGATCCCGCGCTCACAGCTCGGAGCCTGGCTGAGGCACTCTCCTGGCAGCGCAGGAAGCCTGGGGCGGTGCTGCTCCGCACTGGCCCAGGGCACAGAGACAACAGCTCTGGCGGGAGGCTCATCGCCTGGAGGACATCAGAACCTTCTAGAATGGTAAGCACGAATACACAATGCTGCTGAGACCTGGGGTCCAAACCAGCACGCTGTCCCTTCCACCCATGTTCCCGCGGCTAGGCAAGATGCATGGCCCGGCTTGCACGAAGGGGGCAAACGTCCTCTCCGTCCCGGAGTGAGAAGTGGCAAAGGCAGATTGGATAGTGTTTCCCCCAAAAGGCATGTGCGCCCAGAATCTCAGAAAGGGACCTCACTTGGAAATGGGGTCGTTGCAGGTGTCGTTGGGTAAGATGAGGTCATACCGGATTAGCGTGGGCTCTACCCCAGTGTCAATGGTGTCCTTGTGAGACGGGAAGTGGAGACACAGAGACGGAAACACATGGAGAACACCATGTGATGACAGAGGCAGAGATCGGAGTGATGACTACAGGTCAAGAAATGCCAAGGGTTGCCGCCAGCCGCCATGCAGCTAGGGGGGAGACAGGGAACAGGGTCCTCCTCAGAGAAGAAACCAACTTTGCTGGCACCTTGATTTTAGGTGTCTGGCCTCCAAAACTGTGAGACGGTACATTTCTTTTGTTTTAAACCATCCAGATATGTCGTAATTCGTTAAGGTGGCCCCAGGAAACTACACAGGATGGGTGGGGAATGGCTCTGCCAGTCAAGCATCCAACTTCGACTCAAGTCATGATCTCACCGTTCGTGGGTTTGAGCTCCACATCGGGCTCTGTGCTGACAGCGCATTTCAGATCCTTCATGTCCCTCTGTCTCTCTGTCCCTCCCCTGCCTGCACTACTCAATTTCTCTCAAAAATTAATAAAATTTTGGGGCACCTGGGTGGCTCAGTCTGTTGAGCGTCCGACTTCAGCCCAGGTCATGATCTCACCGTTCGTGGGTTCAAGCCTCACGTCGGGCTCTGTGCTGACAGTTCAGAGCCTGGAGCCTGTTTCAGATTCTATGTCTCCCTCTCTCTCTGACTCTCCCTTGCTCACGTTGTCTCTCTCTCTCAGAAATAAATAAAAAAACATTTTAAAAATTAATAAAAAAATTTTTCTAAAAAAAAATGATATAATTTAACACACTGACCACTTTACACAACTATGCAAGACTCTCCTACTTGCAAAACACACTCATTCCCACCCAAGACAAGCAATCTTGGCATCAGGCTTGAAGTCCAGAATCTCATGTTCTAAGTCAGACCCGGATGAAAACAACTCTTGCTCCAGAGACCCACAGAACAAAAAGAGAAGCTGTCTGCGCCCTTCCTCCCCTCCACCCCCCCCCATACACACCTCCAACATGCCATGGTAGAGCAGGGACAGGATCACCCAGCACACACTCCCGTTCAAAAAGGACGACAGGAGGGCGCCTGGGGGCTCAGTCAGTTGAGTGTCCGACTTCAGCTCAGGTCATGATCTCACGGTTTGTGAGTTTGAACCCCGTGTTGGGCTCACTGCTGTCGGCATGGAGCCTGCTTTGGATCCGCTGTCCCTCCCTCTCTCTCTGCCCCTTCCCTGCTTGCAATCTCTTAAAATAAATAAATATTTTTTTAAAAAAATGTTTAAGTAGGACAGGAGGCCCCACACAGTCACTGATCCATACTAGCCCTTAAGCCCTGTTGGAGAAACATTGCCAGGAATTCTACCCTGGAGTAGGCAACGTTCTGTGATAAGGGCCCAGGTCCTCTCCCTGGAGCTGTATCCTCTGTCCTTTCTGGTCAGTGGCTTTTGGCTCTACTCTCTGGGAGATCCTTCCTTCTCTGTCACTCCCCTTGGTTACTTCTGAGAAGGACACTGGAAAATATGCCCTTCATAGCAGCTGGAAGTTTTCTCAGCCAGCATCTTGCTCATAAAAAATTAGAGCCCCGGGCCCCTGGGTGCCTCAGTCAGTTAAGTGTCTGACTTCGGCTCAGGTCATGATCTCACGGTTCATAGGTTTGAGCTCCATGTCGGGTTCTGTGCTGGCAGCTAGCTCGGAGCCTGGCGCCTGTTTCAGTTTCTGTGTCTCCATCTCTCTCTGATCCTCCCCTGCTCATGCTGTCTCCCTCTCTCTCTCAGAAATAAATAAAACATTTTTTAAAATTTAAAAAAACATTAGTGGCCCAAGATTTTTTTCCCCTTCCTTGAATAGTCTCAGTCTTTTTTGCTCCAGACTGGTGGGGTTTTGCCAATGTAGTTCTTTCAAAAATTGTGGGTTTCCTATGTATTTAACTGCATGGGCTAAAAGCCATATTCACGATTTAATTCAAGATGTGTCTCTCTCTACACTTAACTACAGGTACTGTGGGTAACTCTGGCTGCTGAAGAACTATACTATTGATCTTTTTAGTAACTATTAGGCACTATTTAATTATTCCAGATGCCTCCACAGGGGTGTGAAATCTATGACTCTGATTCACTGTCCATCCCCAAACTGTATCTCAACAGCAATGTCCTTGATTTGACTTTTCTCTAAGGATATATCTTAATTTGAAAGTCTTTTATGGAATGGAGGAGATGAGGATTAGAAATATTTTTCTTTTTTTAATATTTATTTATTTTTGAGAGAGAGAGCATGAGCTTTGGGTGGGGATAAGGGGATAGAGAGAGAGGGAGACACAGAATCTGAAGCAGGCTCCAGGATCTGAGCTGTCAGCACAGAGCTCATCTCGGGGCTCAAACTCATGAACCGTGATGACCTATGCTGAAGTCAGACACTTAACCGACTGAGCCACCCAGGCACACTTCGAAATTGTTTTATTTTTCAACTCAGCAAGTCCCAGGCTTTCCAGACTCTTCTCTCTCAATTCTTTTTGAGATCTGGCCAGGTTGTTCCTGAGCTGTCTCTTTGTGGTTCCACACCAAATACTGGCGACAGGAGCCCACTTGTGACTGCAATATTCTACCTGGACACTACAAGCCAGAGGACAGGAGGGCCTTCCAACTTCCAACTTCTTGCAAGTTTTAACAAATGTTCCACTGTTCCATTGCATAGCTTGTCATCTTTCTAGCCTCCTATAACAGTTTCTGGTTCCAAAGCCACTGCCACAGCCTCAGGTTTCTGTTCCAGGTACCACTTTCTGTAGTGGTTCCCCACGGCTGTACTAACACTGCTTGCTAAACCACCTAAGAACCTCACAACTTAGAGCAATAATAACGTGTGCTCAGGGGGCACCTGGGTGGCTCAGTCTGGCTCGGGTCATGATCTGATGGTTTGTGAGTTCGAGCCTCACGTTGGGCTCTGTGCTGACAACTCAGAGCCTAGAGCCTGCTTCAGATTCTGTGTCTCTCTCTTTCTCTGCCCCTCTCCCGCTCTCTCTCTCTCTCTCTCTCTCTCACACACACACACACACACACACACACACACAAATACACATATAAAAACACACACACACACACAAATAAACATTTAAAAAAATTTTTTTTAACAATGTATGCTGGGGTCCAGGTTGAGGGGGCCACATGCAGCTCCTAGAAGAAGCTAATCTCATGAAGGAAGCCAGAAGCTTCTAGAAAAATGAGCATGAAAGCTTAAAGCCTGGGCTCGAAACCAGCATAGTCACTTCCACCCAGATTCCACAGGCCAGGAGAACCACACGAATGAGGGGGGACACCCACTGCATTCTAGAGGGAGAAGCTGCAAAACGTCACCAGGTACGAGATGTAGACATAGGAATGTGTGAGGAGGTGGGCACAGCGATGGGACCCAACATGTCTTAGATTGAATTTTCCTTGTTTGACATTTTTTTCATGTTTTGAAAATGGTAGTTGTAAGAAGTGAGATGATGCCAAATCACATGAAGACACAGCAAGTATTTCCTCCCTGTGAAGTTCCCACCATGTTCTCCGTGTGGATGGAGAAGACTGAGGTCAGGTGATGCACGAGGAGACTAGGTAAAGGGAAGCAAGATGGGTGCAGGGCAAGGGCTGCGAGCTCGCTGGCAGCAATCTGGTCCTGCTTCCATACATAATAGGCCAAGATGTTCTTTCCACTCAGGAGTCCATGAAATATCTCCACCCCCATCCTTGACACAAAGTCTCTGGTTTGCTCATGACAGTGCAAATGGGGTCTCCCTTCTGTGTGAGTATCCTGTGTCAGCTACAATGAATCATCCCGCAACAGGTGGCTTATGGCAACAGAAAAGTCTTATCTCCCAGTTCTGGAGGACAAAATCAAGGTGTCAGCAGGACCACACTCCCTTCAGAGGCTCCAGGGAAAAATCCGCCCCTTGCCTCTCCCAGCTTCCAGTGGCTCCCAGCATTCTTTGGTTTGTGGCCACATCACCCCAATCTCTGCTTCCTGGTCACATGAACTCCTCTTCCACGTGTGTTTGGGTCAAGTCTTCCTCACCCTACCTCTTATAAAGATACCTGGGGTGCCTGGGTGGCTCAGTCAGTTGAGCTTCCGACTTTGGCTCAGGTCATGATCTCACGGTTTATGGCTTTGAACCCCATGTCAGGCTCTGTGCTGACAGTGCAGAGCCTAGATCCTGCTTCAGATTCTGTGTCTCCCTCTTTCTCTGCCCTTTCCCTGCTTGCGCTCTGTCTCTCTCACAAGACACTTGTGATTGCATTTAGGGTCCACTCATACAATCCAGGATATGTCCTCATCTCAGAGTCTTCAACTTAATCACATCTGCAAAGACCTCTTTGCCAAACAAGGTCACATATATACCTTCCTTGCAGCCCGTCATCTCTGGCAAAGACATGGGAGTTGTCCAAGACCACCCCCGGAATAGGAAGAGGCAAGTCAGTGAGTCTGGGGGCCTTGCCTGCAAAGAGCAGAGGGAGGGGATCAAAGAAGAGGCAGCAGCAGGGGCAAAGGCTGGAGGCATGAACAGGCACGGAGCATTCATGAAATGACCCCGGGGCACCTGGGTGGCTCAGTCAGTTAAGCATCCGACTCCTGGTTTCAGCTCAGCTCATGATCTCGCAGTTCATGAGTTCAGGCCCTGAATCAGGTTCCACCCTGCTAGTGAGGACTCTGCTTGGGATTCTGTCTCTCCCCTCTCTCTCTCTGTCCCTACCCCACTCGTGCTCTCTGTGTCTCAAAATAAATAAGCTTTTAAACATATGTATAAAAAAAGAAAAAGAAATGACTCCAGTTTTGAGCTCCATTACCTCCTCGGGGACCACAAGAGATCACCATAGGGCACAGGCATTTCCTCTCTGTTCTCTGAACCTACAATTAAGTCCGAGCCAGGCACTGCTTTTCCCTAATGAAAATGTCTTTTATCGGTGAAGCTGACCCTGTAAAGGAAAAGCCCTGCTTTGATGAAACCGGTCCTTTAAAATGAAACATTTTATCAAAAGCCATAACACGATCCCCGTGAAATTAAACCGGGAAGACAGACATTCTAAATGCCCCAGATGCTGGTTTTGATTTTTTAAATTGTCAGTTAAATTAAAGTTGGGCCATAGAGACTCAACGCTCAGCTTGCCTTCCTGGAGGTAAATGCTCTGATACACCTCCCCCCAGTGCGTCCTCTACATCTTCCTCCTGCAAAGCTCTGGGAGGCTGGAGGCAGTACTCTGTTCTGGGTCTGGAAGTCAGGGAGACAACCCAGGGGATCAAAACTATTCCTGAGATAAGTGGGGAGCCCACTCTGTGTCAGCCCTGCTCCCAGGACAGCAGAGAGGTCCTGCCCAGCTACACCAAGGGTCAGAGGTTGACATGACTGGGTGGATCACTCAGTTATATAGAAAGTGAGAGAAACTGACTTGGGCTGACTTTGTAACCAAACCAATGTGAGTTCGCTCTTGGGTGAGTCAGAAACCGCACCCGGTTGAGTTGTCGACCATAGAAAACTTTATTTGCAGCAAATCAAATAAATCAATAAATCAATAAATCAATTTGGAGAAATAACTTCCAAAGCTGTGACTCCCAGAGCAAGGGAGGATGGGTTAGGATGAATAGAGGGAAGTCTCGTTATCGTATGTAGAGGCGGGCACAAGGTCATGTGTGAGCCTTAAGGAAGCATGTCTACACACACATGGTACGTTATGTAAATGAGGCTTGAGCTCCTCCTTGGACAAAGATTTTACTATTCTAACGAGGTCAAGGTAATTGTTGGTCATTCTAGAGGACACTCCATGGTCAGTGTGCAGGCATGAGTAGGTGCTTAAGCTCAAACTGGTCTGGGTGGTCTGGGCCAGGGCGGCCACTATTGCTTGAGGGGTGGTTTCACTTTCCATTCGCCTGAATTAAGAGATAAGCTGGAAAGAAGAGCTTAAGGGAAAATGTGAGACACAAAATTAAAAATCGAGAAATGGTTTGGCCTTGGACATCTGAAATAATGCCCCCAGAACCCAGTTTCTGCCCCTCCAAATGTTCCCCCTGCCTTCGGGTTGCTCCCTTGGGTCACCACAGGAAGTCTCCTCATGGTGCCAGGAGAGCTGCTGAAGCTTCCCCTTCACACAACCTCAAGCCCTGAGGGAAACCAGATTACTTCCCCAAGAGCTCACACTGAGTCCCAGGTCTCTGACGGGCCCAAATAGGGTCAGATGCCCATCCCTGAACCCATCCCATGGTCAAGATGATGAAATTTACTGGTGGGGGGGGAGACCTGGGCCATGTGATAGGCCTCTAAAGCCAGAGCTGGATCAGCTTCACCCCAGTGACATGACCCCCTAAGGCAGGATACGAGTGGCCAGAAATCATTTAAGTGTCCCCTAACAGTTCCAACTCACAGTGTGCCTGCTAAGTCACAGAAGAAGTTAATTCCTTTTTTTAAGTTTATTCATTTATTGGGGGGGGGGGGGGGGGGNGAATCCCAAGCAGGCTTCATCCCCACTGCCAGCGCAGAGCCCGACACAGGGCTCCATCTCACAAAACATAAGACCATGACCGGAGCTGAAAGCAAGAGTCAGACACTTAACCGACTGAGGCATCCAGGACCACCCCCCCCCCGCAACAAGTTTATTCTTATAACCTGGATTCTCCAGTTTAGTCACCTCGGGCTGCCACAACAGAATACCACTGACTGCGGGGCTTACACGACGGTAATTTATTTTCTCACAGCTCTGAAGGCTGGAAGTCTGAGATCAAGGTGTCAGCATCGTCAGGTTCTGGTGAAGCCTCTTACTGGCTTATAGATGCCCACAGTCTCCCTGTGCCCTCACGTGGCCTCTTCTCTATACACACGCGCGTGCGCACACACGCACACACTCACACAGACCCATCTCTGGTGTCTCTTCTTCTTTTATAAGGACACCAGTTCTATCAGACCAGAGCCCACCCTTACGACCTCATTTAACCTTAGTTACCTTTAAGGCCCTATCTCCAAATATAGTCACCATGAGGGTTAGGGCTTCAACATATGAATGGGGGGGGCAGGAACAAAGGGGTAAAATTCATCCATAATAATGGACAAACTAACCAGCTAATTATATGTCTCTACCCGGTCCTGTGTGAGCATGATATAAAAATCCCATGAAATAGCAGTTTAATAAGCACGAGAGAAATTACCCCAGATCAAATAGGAGCTGAGGGTCAAGGTTGCAACCTTGACTTGGCCTGTCTCTTGACTCCCACATGCCACCAGCCAGCCCAGCCCTACTCCAGGACCACCAACCGTTGCCCTGTCGGGAGAGGGGGACTCTGGAGCTGGGTCAGGCCACTGACCCCAATGGCTGCACTTACCTCCTTTTAGAGTACAGTCTCAGACACCAAGCTGAGGGTCTCCTTGCCCCCCTCAAAGCCACATCTTTTGTCTCTATGTCCTACCCTCACTCCCTGTGACTCTGGACTCAGGCACAGCCCACCCTCTCAGACACGGGAGGGTCTGGCTGGTTTATTTGCCAAAAGCGGACCCATATCACACATATCCGCAACTAACAGTTCTCGCTCGCTGATACATCATGGGCATCACTGCAAGACAGTAGCCAAAGGGACCGACTGCTTTCTTGCAACTTCTTTCTTAAAAGCCCATAGCAGCAATTTGTTCAACTGTGTTTATTGACATCTTTAGATTGTTTGCAGGTCTGTGTGGGCGCGCGCATGCGCATGGGTGCGCACACGTGTGTATGTTACTACCAGCGGCCCTGTAATAAACACCCCCGATTCCTTGTACACTGGTACTTATTTCTATAGCAGAAAATCCCCAGGGTGGGACTGTCAGGTTAAAGTTAATCCGTATTTTTAGCTTAACAGATACGCCAGGCTTTCCCCAAAGGACTGAGCAATCAGCAGTGTGCACAGTGATCCTTCACCCACATCCCGGCTGTCACCAGCCACTGTGCGTTTGGATTCTTGCTAATCTGGTGTGTGACCATGGCATCTGGTTGTCTTAATTGGCACCTCTTGACCACCAGAGGGGCGGCTGAGCATGGTCACCTGTGTTTATAGGTCCCTGTGGCACCAGATGGAGAGTGAGGAATTGGAGAAGCCTGTCCTGAGGCCATAGGCTCAGGGTACACATTAACTGAATTAGGCTGGACAAGAGGAAGGGGAGAGAAGAGGAGGGAAGAGCAGGGTGGAGGCAGAGAGGATTCAACAAGAAAGCTCAAGTCGATTCCAGAAGAGCAGTGTGGACAGAGACCCCGGAGGGCTGGGGTGCAGAGAGCAGTGGCCAGGGGCTGTGCAGAGCCCCAGGAGTGTGGTACAGCCCTTCCATTTAAATGCCTTTAGGGGCACCTGGGTGGCTCAGTCAGTTAGGCGTCCAACTTCAGCTCAGGTCATGATCTTGCATTTCGTGGGTTTGAGCCCTGTGTCAGGCTCTATGCTGACAGCTTGGAGCCTAGAGCCTGTTTCAGATTCTGTGTCTCCTTCTCTCTGCCCCTCCCCTGCTTGTGCTCTGTCTCTCTCTGCCTCTCAACAAAAAATAAATGTAAAAAAAAAAAAAGAAAAAAACAATTTAAAGGGGCCCTTTAAAGGAGCCCTTGGGCTGGTATAAGGAACTTACCAGAGATTCCATTCCAACCTCACTTTGTCATCAATGAACCCTCACCTTAGGCACATCCCTGCCCCTCTAGGCCTCAGTTTCCCTCTCTGTAAATTCAGGGAGCTGGCCTGTTGGTCTCCTAAGCCCTCTTAGCTGTAAAATAATGAGTGGCCCAGTAAAAGCCTGAATACAGAGCAGCCCAGTTATAGAAACATTAATTGGCAAGCATTTTTACAGGCAATAGGTGCTCTGAGAACAGATGACCTTCTTAGAACAGGTTTTCTTCTTCTTTTTTTTATGTTTATTTGTTTTTGAGAGAGAGAGAGACAGAGCATGAGCGGGGGAGGGAAAGAGAGAGACACACACACAGAATCAGAAGCAGGCTCCAGGCTCCAAGCTGTCATCACAGGGCCTGACATGGGGCTTGAACTCCCGAGCCATGAGACCGGGACCTGAGCTGAAGTCAGATGCTTCACAGACGGAGCCACCCAGGCTCCTTTAGGGTAGGTTTTCAGGGGCAACTCCCAAAAACCAGTTCAGTGACCCTACGACCCCTCACTCTCTTCTCGGGTGTGATTGAACCCCCAAGAGGGGGTCCTGCCCCAGGAGGCTGGTTTTGCCAGTCAGAGTGAGGTCAGGAGCAGCTGGCAGGAGACTTCTTGCCTATACGAAGGGACACCGGAGCCCAGGGGCCTGGGGCAGAGGCTTCCGGAATCTGGAAACTGCAGAGCCATGTCTCAGCAGTGACCCTCACCTGTGACCCTTCCCACCTAGCCCTGCCTCCACACTGTGCCACCCACTTCTCCCTGCTGGGTTGCGGGAGGAAGTGAGAGGCAGAGACACTCCATCCCTTCCCCCGGCAAACAGTCCCGAGCCAGGGAGGCAGGGAGGAAGGTGCCTTATTATTGAACAAGACTGAAATAGTCACCAATATGCTGGACGGGACACCAAGAAGTCTTGAAAAGACACAGCAGTTAAGGTGTAAAGTGACCATGAGACTGTTGATTTCCAAAGGGCCAGCCTGGGTGAGGACACAGAGGAAGTCCGCAGACCGGACAGATCAGTGTGGGAGTCTCTCCCTGAGGGTCTCCAGCACTAGACAGAGAAACCAGGTTCTCCCCGGAGGAGACCTTTTGGCTCCCACCCTCAAAGCTCCACCCTGCATCCTGCAGACAGGGCACCTCCTGGCCTCTCCCCACTGCTGAGATGCTCAGAACGGCTTCCGGTGGGCTAGTCGGGGCTCTGATGAAGATGTCCTCCGCCACCACCCAGATGATTGGTGAAAAGGTTACTAGGCACCCCTGTGGGCCAACGGCCTGGAAACTTCAGGGCTCAGGCTCTTCTCTGTTCACGTCACCCAGCCCCCAACACAGACTCAGGAGATGTAGACCCAGGCCCCCACAGTGGGCCTGAGGTGCCCCCATGTGCGCAGAGCATTGAGGGCCAGGCAGGAGCAGCACCATCAACATCATCTCAGGGCCTGGGGAGCTGAAACTCACCGGAAGATCCTGGCTAACCCTCACTGCCACCTCCAGGGTATTTCTCAGCCTGGACTGCTGGGCCTGGGCCCCTCTCCTCTTCACCCCCTGCCCCCTGCTCTCCTCTCAGGGGTAGTGTCCAGCCCACACCGCCTTTGACTTTGAGGTGCAGACGGCGAGAGAGGGTAGGGTACTAGGTTCTGCCAGCCCCGTCACCAAAACCTCCGACATCCACATGGCTAAGAGACACATGAAAAAATGTTCGACATCACTCATCATCAGGGAAATACAAATCAAAACCACAATGCAATACCACCCCACACTAGTCAGAGTAGCTAAAATTAACACCTCAGGCGACGACAGATGTTGGCAAGGATGCAGAGACAGAGGATCTCTTTTGCACTGCTGTGGGAATGCAAACTGGTGCGGCCACTCTGGAAAACAGTTGGAGGTTCCTCAAAACATTAAAAATAGAACTATCCTATGGCCCAGCAGTAGCGCTACTAGGTACTTATCCAAAGAATACAAAAATACTCGAAGGGGCACCTGCACCCCAATGTTTATAGCAGCGCTATCGACAGTAGCCAAATTATGGAAAGAGCCCAATTGTCCATCAACTGATAAATGGATTAAGAAGATGTGGTTTATATAGACAATGGAATACTACTTGGCAATGGAAAAGAATGAAATCTTGTCATTTGCAACAATGTGGATGGATCTAGAGTGTGTAATGCTAAGCAAAATAAGTCAGAGAAAAACAGATATTATATGATTCCATTTATGTGGAATTTGAAAAACTCAACAGATGAACATAGGGGAAGGGAAGGAAATATAAGATGAAAACAGAGAGGGAGACAAACCGTAAGAGACTCTTAAATGCAGAGAACTGAGGGTTGTTGGAGGAGCAGTGGGTGGGGGATGGGTTAAACAGGTGAGGGGCATGGAGGAGGGCACTTTTTCGGGATGAGCACTGGGTGTCGTATGTAAGAGAGGAATCACTGGGTTCTGCTCCTGAAGCCAAGACCACACTGTATGCTAACTAACCTGAAAACCAATTTTTAAAAAATAGAAAGAAATCGTAACCTCAAAAAAAGAAAAGAAAAGAAAAAGAAAACCTTCAGGGCCTCACTTCCCCCACCTGACCAATGGGCCTTATGCAAATTTTCAGGCAGACTTGCAGGGATGGTGAGGACCAGGGTGGCGACAAGGGAAGCAGTTGCCCCCCCCCCCCCCCCCCCCCCCCCGNTGCAGGGAGAGAAGCAGAGCCTATGCAAACCCCTTGAGCAGGAGGGTCTGGGTGTGGCTGTCCCCAGTCACACTCTCTAAGGGACTCTGGACTCATAACCACACACACACACACACACACACACACACACACACACAGCCCAGTGGCACCACACACTCTGGGTGGATGCTGTAAAACTACAGGGAGGTAATAACCTCTGACCATGTGGTCCACTTGGCCCTGGGGATTCCTGAGTATGTGACCCCAACCTCCAAAGAAGGGGCAGCATGAGGTGGACTAGAGTCACAGCATGAGGAGCTGACCAGGAAAGACATTCCTACCGACCTTCTCCCCCTGCCTGCCTATCGAACATGGGAGTACCTGATACGGACCCCCTTTGGCCTCCCCACTGTGGAGAGTAAAGAGGTGGAGGGCCGGCCCCCATCAGGGTCAAGTTTGAGATTTGCTATTTCACTACGCAGGATCCTGGTCTCATATATGATGGCAATTGAGGAAAGCAGTTAGCAGGGCCTGCCCTGGCTTGCACATCGCCAAAGAGATTATTATCAACATGGCACCACCTAGAAGGTAGAAGAAGTGGGGGCTTGGGGGCGCCCGGGGTGGTTCAGTCAGTTAAGTGTCTGACTCCTGACTTCGGCTCAGGTCAAGATCTCACAGTTCATGGGTTTGAGTCTATGTCAGGCTTTACGCTGACATGGCAGAGCCTGCTTGGGATTCTCTCTCTCTCCTCTCTCTGCCCCTCCCCCNAGAAGTGGGGGTTTGGACATGGGGCTTCCCTCATCCAAGGCAGGGATTCTAGGGGGTATGCTGGAAGGGATAGTCTCCTGCCTCACTCATTCCCCACCGACACTATATGAAGAAATGGGGAATGGGGTCATAGCCCCCTCAGAGTGCCATCTGGCAGTGACCTACCTTAGGGGATGCCAGGGCCCCTCCTCCACCACAGCAGCTGGGCCCGGAGCCCCTGCTCACCCACTACTCTGAGTTTTAGGACGCCATAAAAAAGATGAGTCTAAAAGAAAATTGTATTAAAATTAACAATCCACATGGCCCACAAGCCAGCAGCTCTTCATATTCACCTTGGCGAGATGGAGCTTGCCCACATGCCCAAGGGGGCCCTGCTCAAGATCACTCCCGCCAGTGCTGTGCATATAGCAAGATCTCGGGAACAATGAAGATATCAACGCACAGCTGAATAAGCGGTCCCCAGCACAGAGGGAGAGCCTCTGGACCACTGGCAGAGACTTCTGCTCATGCTGCTGTGAGGCAAGCAGCAGAGCTGCAGGGCCTACGATGCCATTTACAGATGACGACCACAGACACCTGCTCCTCTCCCTCCTCCCCACTGTTCCTCCCTTCTCCCTCCTCCCCCACCTCCCCACTGCTCCTCTCCCTCATCCCCAAGTGTCCTCCCCCACTTCCCCCTCCTCCCCACAGCTCCTCCCTTCCTCCCCTACCGTCTCACAACTCCTCCCCCTCCTCCCCTCCTACCCACAGCTCCTCCTCCATTCCCCTCCTCCCCACTACTCTTCCCCCTCCTCTCCCCCCTCCCCACTTCTCCTCCCTCTCCTCTCCCTCCTCCCACTGCTCTCCTTCCTCTCCCTCCTCCCTCTCAACGTCCTCCTCCAGGCCAGCTATTCCCACAGCACAGAGGGCCTCTGGCTCGCTCTCTCTGCAGCCTGCCACTTTGTAGAGTCATCTGCTCCTGAAGGTTCCATCTACAAACTCTCCAGTCCTTGCTGTGTGTCCCTCGGGCGTGGGAATAACCACGAGAGTTAATATATGTGTTCGGTACTGGAGCTGCCATCACAAAGTGCCAGACTGGGGGGCTCAAATGACAGACATCTAGTTCCTCACAGTTCTGGGGTCTGGAAGTCCAAGATCAAGGTGTCAGCAGCATTGACTCCACCTGAGACTTCTCTCCTTGGCTTGGGGATGGCTGTCTCTGGCCCATGTCCTCACATGACTTTTCCTCTCTACCTGTCTGTGTCCTAATCTCTTCTTCTTATATGGACATGAGTCACACTGGATTATGGCCACCCTAACACCCTCATTTTAACTTCACTATCTCTGTAGAGATCTGATCTCCAAATACTGTCATGTTCTGAAGTGCTTAGGGTTGGGACTTTAATACATGAAATTAGGGTAGGACACACTTGAGCCCATAACCCTTGTCCAGCATTTATTACGTATAAGGCAATATTCCTTTTTTTAAAGTTTATTTATTCATTTTTTGAGAGAGAGAGAGAGAGAGAGAGAGTGCACACAAGTGGGGGAAGGCAGGGAGAGGGGGAGTGAGAGAGAATCCCAAGCAAGCTCTGCACTGTCAGCAAGTGCTGAGCCTGATGTGGGACTCGAACCCACGAACCATGAGATCATTACCTAAGCCAAAATCAAGAGTCAGACACTCAACTGACTGAGCCACCCAGGCGCCCCTTGCACAAGGCAATATTCTAAGTGCCTTCACCTTTATCTCATTTATTTCTCTCAACAACCCTCTGAGGTGTACACTGTTTTTAATATCCTCATGTTACAGATGAGAAAACAGCAGCTCAGAGATGTTAGGGCAATTGTCCAAGGTCACCCAGCCATAGTGCTGTCAGGTTCCCATTGCTGCAGCTTTCTGCCTCCTCAGCACCCACACTGTGTGTGCCTTGTCTGCCCCCCTGTTAGAGGGGAGGTGGTCCGTGAGGATAAGCGTGGACTGTTCCCTCCCTGATGCCTGGCACAGAGAAGGTGCTGGATGATGGAGTGAGGACCAGAGAGGGGCATGTTTGGGCTAACACAGTCCCTGCCCTTCGAGGACTGCCAGCCCCCCAAAGGGCTTCTCTTTCAAAGCTCGGTTCAGAACTGAACCCCCCTGGTAGCCGGCCCCAGCTCTTGGGGCCCCAGGCCTGCCCAGACATAGGAGTCTGCAGAGCCCTTTGGTAAAAATCAATGCCTTGGCCGGCAAGCAGCTGGGCCTCCCTTCCCAGGGCTCCACCGTATCCCAGCAACAACACGCGCATCCCCTTGTCTGCAAGCTCCTGAGAAGATGCTGTTCTCAGACGCCAGAGCCCAGCCAGTCCCAGCTTGAGCTACTGAACCTGCAGCCTCCACGCGGGGCTCCCCTGGGCTCATCTCCTGGGTGGGAGCTTGACCCCCCAGGGGGCTGGGCTAAGAACGGTGTCCAGGTCAAAGACCCCACCAAGCGAGTCCCCCTGGTTCTTCTGCCCTCCCAGCAGCCGGTTAATCCTCTTAGATCAGGGCAAACCGCAGGGAGGCCTGTCTGAAATGTGAATAGTTAAGGCTTGACAAGCGTCTGTAAATAAATGCATGTGCGGGATGTTTTATGTCAAATCGGGATGGTATTATTCTCAGGCACTGAGATCAGCTACCAAAATAGGCCCAGTGGAGATTCTGGTCTGCCCCTGTCTGGCCAGAGCCGTTGCCAGGCACCAACCTGTGTGGTCAGGGTACCCAATTCCAGAGCACAGGGAGATCTTCCATTGGCACTCTGGGGTGTGGCGGTTCCCGGCGCTGGCCCCTGGGGAAGGAGGCGGAAGGCAGGAGCCCACCCCAGGCTCATCCTGTCTGTGTTAGGAGCCCTTCCCACCCAGAGTCAAGGGTACTTTTAAGTACCCTGCTTTATTATTTCTTCTGTCTTCTTTGTTCTGTTAGCTAATGCTATTTATCCCCATACTTTACACTTTAAAAAATCTTTGCAGCTCTTTTCCTGGTTTAGCTCTGCCAGGAAGCTGCCAACCTGTTTCATCTGCCTCGTTTATTGGCCTTTTCTTTGATTTACAATTTATTGTTCTATTTCCAAGCATCTTCTTTTTCCATTTGGCCTTGTCCATGGATAGGAACGTTTTTGGAGAGAAGAGCCCAGTTTTGGGAGCCTGGCAGACCCCAACCCTGATTTGACTCTGGACGGGCTGGTTACCTGGCCTCTCAGAGCCACATAGGTCTCTGAGCCTCAGTTTCCTCAAAAAAAAAAAAAAGGAGATAGACATGCCTATGGGAGGATTCATACCTGTGCAGGATCATTACCAAAATGACAAATAACTAATTTTAAGCTCCCGGCCCAGGACCTGTCCATGCAGATACACGGTCATCACTGGAGGGTGTTTAATACTGGTGCCAGGAGTACGGGTTCCAATGTGTCCTTGGTAATTGTGGCATGAGTGGTTTTCTTTGTCTTTTCTGGGCAGCTGTGAGGAGGGCCCCAGCCACAAGCCAAAGAAGCTTGATGCAGGGAACAGTTTAGGTACAGTCCGGCCCTGCCCAGCTCACACCTTGCCCTTTGGGAAAATGCCTGGCTCTGGTTGGGAGACGACTTGTCAATCAAACACAGTGCCTGCCCGCTGCTGCAGCCCACGCTGGACCAATTAGCATCCCTCCCCAGTGCTTTATTTTATTTTATTTTAAAGTTTATTTACTTATTTTGAGAGAGAGAGAGAGAGAGAGAGAGAGTGTGTGTGTGTGTGTGTGTGTGTGTGTAGAGAAGGGCAGAAAGAGAGAGGGAGAGAGAGAATCCCAAGCAGGCTCTGGAGCCTGACATGGTAATCAAACTCATAAACCGTGGGATTATGACCTGAGCCAAAATCAGAAGTCAGACGCTTAACCGACTGAGCCACACAGGCACCACCTCCACACCCAGTACTTTTTTTTTTTAACTGGACCTAAGGCTAGAGGTAATTTCTTCCTGGTAGAGTGGTTGTGAAATACATGTCTCTAGGTTTTGCGATCCTAAATGAGAAGCTAGCCTCAGGGAGACCCCAAAGGCAGACAGGGGAAGATTCTGACATGCCTTTACCAGTGCCTGGGTCCCTGTTTGGTTCTGAGGGCATTTGAACTGGTTTGGTATTGCTTTTGACACTTGCAGCTAAGAATCCTAGCTCAAACATCCTATAGCTCTTCCAGGCCCTCAAAGGTGAAGGCTTCTCCAGGGCCAGCCCCCTTCTGAAGGGGCCATGCCCTTCTTTGACCTAAAGAGGGCTGATGGATGCATCAGCTCAGGAAGAAGGAATGGAAATGGACTGCAGAAGGGCCAGGCAGCAGCTTCTAGAACCCTGTGCCGGTTCTTCCTCACACCACCTCATCAGCCATCAGGGGTACCTGAGTGGCTCAGTCAGTTAAGCATCCGACTTCAGCTCATGGTTCATTGGGTTCGAGTCCCGCATGGGATTCTCTGCTGTCAGTGCAGAGCCTGCTTCAGATCCTCTGCCCCCCACCCCAACTCTCTCTCTCAAAAATAAATAAAAATTAAAAAAAAAAAAAAAGAAGAAGAAGAAGCCCACACCAGCTTCCCAAAGGATGGCTGAGAATCACAGCTGGGACCCCGCTGCGTGTTCTGATCCCAGCCCAGGTCCTGACCACTGCCTGTTCCCACCGCGCCACAGGCGGCCCCCTCGCCACCCCAGCTAGGATGAGCTGGGAGCTCTCCAGGATGCAGTGTCTCCTCAGAGGGGCCTTTCCTCCACACACAGCAAACTCACCCAGCAGACGCTTCCTAGCTGTGACACCGCATGGCAGGGAGAAGCCGTGGAGTCATTCTATCTCACACCCACAGCCAGTCCACTAGTAAATCCTGGTGGCCCTGCCTTAGAAAGTAGATCCAGAATCCAGTCACATCACATACATCCACTACCCTACCCTGGCACAAGCCACCGCCATTACTCACCAAATTAAAGCAAAGGTCTCCCTGCTACCATCCCACGTTGTGTTACCATGAAGACCGGAGCCAGAATAAACCTTCAAACATGCGTCAAAACTTCAGAAGCCATTGCCCCTCTTCTGCCCAAGACCTTCCGTCTCACTCCGAGTAAAAGCCAAAGCCTTCCCCATAATCTACAACTTTACATGATCCCTCAGCTACCTTTCAGACCTCATCTCTGACCCCTCCTCTTCCCTGGCCCACTCTGCCTCCGCCCCTGCTTTCTCTGCTCTTCCTACAGTAGGGCATGCCTAGTCCCTCCTCCTCTACCTAAAACCCATGCCCACCATATACCCATATGACCACTTCCTCGTTTTCTTCAGGTGTCAGTTCAACTGTTCCCTTGCCAGTGAGAACTTCTCTGGCCACCCAATACTAACCAGCCACTTCCTTACCCCACCGTTACTGCACCACTGACTTCCTTGCCGACTTCAACTTCTTAGCACATAGCATCATCTGATATTCTATGCATTTATTTATCTGTTTTCTGTCTGTGTCCACCAGCATGTACACTCTCTGTGGGCAGGGATTTTGTTTTGTTTTCTCATTGCTGTAGGCTCAGTGTCTAGGACCTAGAAGGGACTCAATATTTGTTTGTTGAATAAATGAGTGAGTAGTGCATTGAGGAGTTAGCCTTCTTGAAGAGACCATGTGAACCGAGACCTGAATGGTGAAAAGCAGCCAGCACTTGAAGATCTGCAGGGAGTTCTTCCAACCAGAGGGAACAGCCAAGAGCCTCAGGCAGCAACAAGAGACAGAAAGGAGCTTTGCGTGACTCGTGCACAATGAGTGAGAGAGTGGAGATGGGAGGTAAGGACAGAGCCACAGTGCAGTTTGGCCTTTATGCTAAGGGTCCTGGGAAGCCTTCGGAGGGTTTTCACCATTCATGTTTTAAAAATATTATTCTCACTCCCATATGGACAATGCAGTGCAAGGCGACCAGAGCGAAAGTGGGAATTAGTGGAGAGGCGACGGAGATGGGCCAGGTCAGCTGGGTGAGCTGTGACCCAGCCTACAATGAGGGCAGAGCCACCAGGTGGGTCTGGAGCAGAAAGTGGGGTCAAAAGCTGCTGAGACCTGGAGCAGAGAGGACAAAGCTCCACACTCGGATGTACTCTCAAGAGCCCACCACTGCTCAGGCTGGTTATTTTTTATCCCAGCACCTTCCAAACCTGGAAGCGCTGAGAAAAGCTTCTGGCTGTTCTGAACATGGTTGGAGCGAGCTCAGGAAGGACTTCACTGACGAAGGAACATCTTTAACTGTGAAAGAATTTGTATGTACAATATCGCAGTGTTCCTCCACATTGGGCTCCTCCACGTGCAATTAACATTCAGCTAACGCCCCACAGGGAAGCACTGTAGCAATGCTCCTGTGCAAGAGTGGAGAGCCCAGGAATACAAGCCCCTCGTATGAGACTTTAAACCCACTCACTGAGCCTTGTGTCCAGACTGGGAGGAGCCCAGATGGGGGAGGATCCAGAGAGGGAGCCCATTGGGGAGAGTCCAAAGGGGGAGGAGCCCAGCTTGGAGAAGGGGGAGGAGCTTAGGTGGGGGAAGGGGTGGAACCCACTGAGCAGAGTCTGGAGGGGGAGGAGCCCAGCTGGAGCAGGGTAAGAGAGGAAGAACCATAACCTGGTGACTGGACTTGCTGCCAAGCAGAGGAGTACACCGTGCTCACAGGCAAATACCCTCTCTGGTTGTGTTGCACAAGGACAGCTGCTGCCAAACCAGCCAGGCCCACTGTCGAGTCCCACCAAAAGCACAGGTAGAGACATGGGTGGCAGGAGAACTGTGTGGCGCTCTTGAGCAACCGATCAGGAGTGCCAGCCTTTCTGGGAGTGCCCCCAAGCAAGGGAGGTGCTGCTCATACAGGCAAAAGCAACCTTGCAGACCAGGTCCAGAGCTTGTTCGAAAGCAGGGGCTTCCTCAGAGGCTGCAGAGGAATCTTCTAGAAGCAGGCTCCTTGGAAGGAGAAAGATTCCCATGATTATACTCATTTAACCCAGCACCACCCCCACCCCTGCCTCTTCAGAGATCAACTCTAATCCACAATGGGTGAGGTGGTGTTTAAAGTCGCTTAGAAAAACTGTCTTCATACTCCTGCCCCAGAAGGAGGAAAATGTCTCGCCTCTCATTTACATAACAGAGGAAGACTCTATCACAGAGGTGCCTGGAAGAGCCTGGTGTCCATAAACCAGCCTGAAACTTCAGAAGAGAACAAGCACACATTCAGTCCCTGCAGGGTCCCTCTCTGGTGGGAGACCTGTGCCAAGGCGGGCAGGTGTCAAAACATGTGACCTGGTAAGGGAGGGGAGCCGAGGTTTTAATGCCTCCGATGTGGAGTGCCATGGGTAAAGGGGATGGTGGGTGACTCAGCCAGTCTTAAAGGGTTTAGACATCACCCCGAGAGGATTTTTGTCAGTAATTCAGGAGAGGGATTGAATGTCCCAAATTTGGCCACAATTTCTCCGTTGTTCCAGAAAACAACACATGAAACTAGACCCCACATGATCGTTTGGGGGAAAAAAATCTCATCTTAGGAGGCTGGTGAGCAGAGATTGACAGAACAGGACACGGATACAGGATCCAAGACCAGGATGTGAGACAGAAACAGGACCCCTCCCTATCAGTAACAGGGAACATGTATCCCTTCAAGCATCAGTAGTGTGTAAAATGCCAAGAACTGGATGGTGCATGTTTCTGNCCAAAATGAGTTCAGGAAAGTTGGAGGCACTGGCTATGGATGGAAATAACTGGAAGCTACCAGAGAAGAAACACTGGTATGTCCTCCCACGTGCCACCATAGTACTTACGTCTGGCACCTTAAGTATGTACCCTGCCTTCTACCCATCCGCCCAGGCCCCCAGAGCTCTCTCCACGACCTAGAAGTGACCCCTTCACTTCCTTTGTAAAAAGCTATCAATTGCTCCACATATCCTATAGGAGAAAGGGCAGCCGCCTTCACTTGACCTTCATGGCCTGTCATCCAGCCTTAGACCACCCTTCACCAATCACCAACCCCACCTCACTGCCAACCCCAGCTCCACATGCCCTCCTGTTCTCTAAACATGGAAGCTTCATGCCGTTGTCTGCAGACCTCCATGTCCTGACCAGACAGATGGGGACCCATGTACCCATTAGGAGATAGGAGAGTGGCAGCAGCTTGGGTTTCACAGTCTTCAGACATGGGATCATATCCACTAACTCCTGATATGGCCTCAGGCAAGGCAGCTACCTGCTTGCAAAATGGAAACGTAATGTAATGGTGTCGAAAATCATGCTTCTGCAGCATGGGTGGGCTCCCCATTTCCTCCTCTGCCCTTCCCATCACTGGTCACCTCTCCTCAACTTCCCTCAACAGGGATGAATTGGGGAACCAGGACCCAAGACAGCACATTGCACATGCTTGGCCTTGGGAATTGACCCAACGACCTCAGTGGTCCGATTGGAGTGAGCCTCAGGCTTCTTTCTATCCCAGGAAGCCTGGGTCCCCTATGCCATGGATGCCTCCAGAAGAGATAGTGAAGGTGGATGGTCGGGCACTCCTGCAGCTACATACTTGTGTGTGGGAGCCAGGCTAAGGATGAATCTGGCATTTGGAGACAGCAAAGCCAAGAGAATCCCAGAGGACTGGGGCTGGTTCTTAGTGACATCATTCCAATGACTGGATCAAGCCCCACTTGCAACCAATTATCTCCAGACTTGTCAGTAACAGGAGCTGATATATTCCCTATAGAGTTTAAACCACTTTATTGTGGCTTCCAAATTCAGACTGAATGAACCCCACTGCCCAGCGCTAGGTATGAGCCTGGTATGCCTGCCTTCAATAGACACCAACTCCATGACAGTTGCTCTGGGGTCATCGGGCAGATGCCTTCTTAGCCCCTCTCCCCTCACCCATTTGCTTTCCTGAATGCTCAAGACAGGGACCATATCAAAGGCACATTTGCGTACTCAGAACCTACCATGGTGTGTCCCGCACACACCAGTGCTCAAATACATATGCCCAATTAATGGTTGCTCCCAGATGGAATCAAAGTGAAATTCGAAAGCAGTTGGGCACCCCAAAATTCAGCCTGCATGTCAGTTGCTACTGAACCTCTTCACCCACTAAGAGAATATAAAAGTGCTGAGAAAGAATTTTGAAGAGAGATTTGGGGCACATTTATTTGAAAAGAGCCACTCCGTGTTATGAATGGCTCCCCACCCCCCCCGCCAAGAGTGTGCCTGTAGAGTGCTGCCTCCTTTACCTCTAGTCTAGTGAGGGTGCTTCCATGGGGCCACTTGAAGGTCATGAACACTGAGGATTGGGGTCTGACTCCCACATGGGAGCCAGTGCCAGACAAATCATTGCCACAGGAGTAGATTCTGGAGAGAACTACCCAATTGGAAACAGCCTGCCTCCCCAAGTCCCTCTGGGCCAAAGATTCAGGATGCACAAGGGGGGCCTGGGTGGCTCAGTTGGTTAAGCGTCCAACTTTGGCTCAGGTTGTGATGTCACTGTTCGTGGGTTCAAGCCCCACGTCAGGCTCTGTGCTGACAGCTCAGAGCCTGGAGCTTCTGATTCTGTGTCTCCTCTCTCTCTGCCACTCCCCTGCTTGTTCACTCTCTCTCTCTCTCTCTCTCTCTCATAAATAAATAAATAAACATTAAAAAAAAAAAAAAGGATGCTCCAGATATGCTAGTCCCTCAGTCTGAGAGGACAACGAACTCAGGCAGAGTCTGCATGCAATGAGCCTGCAGAGAACAGAAGCTGGGGATGCCAGGAGGGGCCGGAGGAAGAAAAGGTGGCTGTTCACCTGTGAGATACCTACAGCAACTCCTTCCACTCCCCATCTCGAGGCTCCCATGGGATAGAGGGACTTTCCATTCCAGGAACCCTGAGGTCACAGAGGCTATGAAGAGTCCAGTAAGGAGCTTTCCAGCAACGTCAAATGGTACACACGAGAGAGAAAGCCCAACATTCAAGCCAAGTACAGGAAGCCAGCCCACCCTAGTATGCAAGATCAAGGTGGGGGTTGGGGAAAGCTGTAGATGAGAATCAGAGAAACCAAGTCCCACCTCACCTGGAAGTAGGCACAAGATGGATCATGCCGCCACGTGTAGTTCAGTCACTACCTTGAACGCGACAGGCTAACTTCTGAAGCCTGAGACCTACTGACTTTTCCTCTGGAGAAGGCAAGACTGCCTCCCACCAAATACACTTTAAAGGGTCAGTAGGGTTTTGGTTCTCATGTGAGGGGTATTTGCCTCCCAGACCAGCTGGTTACATGTTTGCCTCCTACCACTACGGGTGAGTGTGCCTATCTCCCCTGCTCTCACCAGCATTGAATTTTGTGGCATGCAAATTTTTAAAAAAATTTTANGACTGAGCCACCCAGGTTGCCTGGAATGCAATTTTTTAAAACAGCATAGTAATGTGTAAGGTGAATAACCTTACGGCTTAGAATTTCCTCAGCGCCTTGCAAAGTGAAACATTCCTTGAGACATTGGCTTGCTGCTTGGTTTCCTTTTCAATAAATTCCTTTTTCACTTGCTTTGGACACTGTGTCCTGGAGGATTAGAGTTGCAACAGGCCCTTATATTTACATTAATTTTCCCCATCATCTTTAGGACACCCATTATTTCCCATCTCTTGCTGCTTTTTATCTTGGTTACATCCCATTTCATTTTTTTAATGTTTATTTTTCAGCAAGAGAGAGAGAGAGATTGAGCAGGAAAGGGGCAAAGAGAGAGGGAGATACAGAATCTGAAGCAGGCTCCAGGTTCTGAGCTGTCACCACAGAGCCCTAGGCCAGGCTCGAGCCCACGGACTGTGAGATCATGACCTGAAGCACTTGCAAGCCAGTCAGTGCTTCACTTCACAATTTCCAACAAGGTTCTTACCCATCTCTCCAAATGTCAAGAACATCATCTGTAAAATGCAAATTCTAGCTGGTGGCCATGAGCCATGACAGGCTCTGAACTGGGTGTGGAGTCTGCTTAAGATTCTCTTTCTCTCTCTTTCTCTCTCTCTGCCCCTCTCTCCCACTCATGCACACATTCTCTCTCTCTTTCTCTCTCTCAAAAATAAGTTTTAAAATGTGACTCTAGTCACGCATGCGTGACTAGAGTGGGAGGCAATGGGAGTGGGGAAATGGAAAGAAGGGAAAAAATCAAATGGAAGGAAAGAAGTCAGGGGCTTGCGTGTAATCTGTGTTAACAGAGCTGTGATCTGAGGCAGATGGCCATAGCACAAATCTCTGCACCTGAGGTCTGTCTGTATAAATACACACACACACACACACACACACACGTACATACATGAATAGTTAAGTAAATTCCAGCTTTTAATATAAATTTACAAAAGATATTTGTTCCTATATGCAGGAACCAGGTAGGTAGGAAAACTGGATTTTAATCTAGGGCAAAAGATCCTTTAATCCAATCAGATCCCAGGCATCATGATGCATTCCTCATGATTTTAAAGGTGGTTTAAAACAAATGAAATGGAAAAGTAGTTGCATGTTGTCTTCTGTCTGGAAGGAAAAAAATGATAAGTGACAGTAGCGATCACAGGAGAATGTAGATTTTTAAAAATGCTTAGTAGGGGAGCTAGATACTGTATGAGGTGCATTTTACATGCGTGGTTCTTTTTTCTTTTCTAATGTTTATTTACTTATTTTGAGGGGGGAGGGGCAGGGAGAAAGGGAGAGAGAATCCCAAGCAGACTGTGCACTGTCAGTGCAGAGCCCAACATGGGGCTCAAACTCATGAAACTGTGAGATCATGACCTAAGCCAAATTCAAGAGTTGGACGCTTAACCAACTGAGCCACCCAGGCGCCCCTTTGCTAACATTTGTGCAATGCAGGATTGGACTATACATGTGTTGTTGCCTCACATAACCATGTTGGGCTACAAACTCCCTCATTCTCCCACTTTCCTCCTCCACGCCTCTCCTCTCTCTTGAGCTCAACATGGAACTGTACAAACAACTCATTCAGTGTTTCTTCCTGCTGCATGTACACCACCCTGTGCATCGGCCACCTTGAACCTATAACATTTCTGTGGCAGTGAACCCAGAGCCTGACTCCTGCATTCCACTATCCAAAACGGTACCATAGCCGTTCATGTCCCCTCAAGCATGCTTCTCTTGCATTCCTGGGTCAAAGGGCACCTGCACTAAATGCTGTGCATTTGCCCTGAGAATGGCTGTCCTTACACTCCTACCAGCTGTGCCTGAAAGTTCTAGCCCATTGAGCGTCATCCACCTCTTTCTCAGCATCGCCACTTTGCCAGATGCACAGTGACATCTTGCTGTTGCTTTGCTTTGAGTTTTTGACCACTGGCATGCTTAAGTCTCTTGGGACACTTGCTGACCATTTGGGGCATCATCCCCTTCTGAGAACCACCTCCTCTTCTCCTCTCACATTTCTCTATTGGGTTGCACACCTTTCTCTTACCCACTGGCAAGAGACCTTCCTTTATTCTAAAGAGTGTTCCTTTAACAGCTACAGACCATCATAGATGCCTCCTCCCAGTCTGCCCTCTGTTGACTGGGGCTGTAGAGCCGTCATTGCACTCATTCAATCCTTAATTTTCCTTTAGCAAAATACATTTTTCACCTCTGGTTTATGACGTGGGGAGTTTTAAGAAGCCCATCCGCGGCCCTGTAACACAAAGATGCTGTCCTGCATGTTATTCTGACAACTTGAAAGGTTTCCCTTCCATCTGTCAGCCTTTAGTCCATCCAGAGGCCACCTGGATATTGGGCTGAAGTAGAAGTCCACATATATTTTATATTTTATTTTAAGTTTTATTTTTATTTATTTTTGAGAAAGATGCAAAGAGTGAAGTGGGGGAGGGACAGAGAGAGGAGACAGAATCCCAAGCAGGCTCCACACTGTTAGCACAGAGCCCGATGTGGGACTCGAACTCACGAACTGTGAGATCATGACCTGAGCCAAAATCAAAAGTTGGACGCTTAACTGACTGAGCCACCCAGGCACCCCCAGGAGTCCACTTTTAAAGTGAGCCAGTTTTATGTCAGTTATCACAACTTCTTTCTAGAGATGTCTCCTGAGACAAGGGAAACATATTATATATGTATAAACAAATAATAATTTGTATTATACATCAAATAATACATCAAAACAAAAAGCTGCACAGTAAAGGAAACAATCAACAAGACTAAAAGGCAACTTTCTGAGTAAGAGAAAGTATTTGCAAATGACATATGTGATAAAGGATTTATATCCAAAATATATAAAGAACTTATAAAACTAAATACCTAAACAACAATTCAATTTAAAAATGGGCAGAAGATATAACAGACATTTCTCAAAGAAGACATACAGACACATGAAAAGATGCTCAACATCACTCATCATCAGGGAAATACAAATAAAAACTACAATGAAATAGATACCACCTCACACCTGGCAGAATGGCAACAATGAGCAACACAAGAAACAACAGGTGTTGGTGAGCATGTGGAGAAAAAGAACCCTCGTTCACTGTTGATGGGAATGCAAACTGGAGCAGCCACTGTGGAAGATAGTACGGAGGTTCCTCAAAAAGTTAAAAATAGAACTACCTTGTGACCCAGAAATTGCATTACTGGGTATTTACTCAAAGAATACAAGGACACCAATTCAATGCAATACATGCACCCCTATGTTTATAGCAGCAGTGTTTACAATAGCCAAATTATGGAAGCAGCCCAAGCTTCCATCGATAAATGAATGGATAAAGAAGAAGTGGTGTATATGCAATGGAAGATTATTCAGCCATTAAAAAAGAATGAAATCTTGATATTTGCAATGACATGGGTAGAGCTAGAGACTATAATGCTAAGCAAAATAAGTCAATCAGAGAAAGACAAATACCATATGATTTCACTCATATGTGAAATTAAATAAATAAAATAAAGAAGCAAAGGGAAAAAATAAGAGAGAGAGAGAGAAACCGAGAAACAGACTCTTAATTATAGAACACAATCTGATAGTAACCGGAGGGGAGGGAAGAAATATGTGATGGGGACTAAGGAGGGCCCTTGTGATGAGCACCAGGTGTTGTATGTAAGTGTTGCATCACTAAATTGTGCACCTGAAACGAATATGACTCTGTATGTTAATTAACTGGAATTAAAATAAAACTTAAAACAGTTAAAAACAGATAAACTGAGCCAGTTTTCCCAGCCTCATCCACTTAATAATCCATCCTTTTCCTCTTTCCACCTGCGTCGTATATCAAGTTCCCGGATGCACCTGCTCTATTTCGAGCTCCTTATTCCATGCTGCCAACATCCCAGGCTATTCCTTGACTGGGGCCACAGCCTCTGTGATATGCCATGACATCTGGTCCAGAGCAATTTTGAAAGACTGATTTATCCCCTCTTATTCCTTGACTCTTCCATATAAATTTCACAATGAGCTAGTTGATTTCCTTAATTTAAATACTGATCCAGTTGCATTTAGTTTTTTAATGTTTAATTTTGAAAGAGAGAAAGAGAGAGTGGGAACAGGGGAGGGGCAGAGAGAGAGAGAGACACAGAATCTGAAGCAGGCTCCAGGCTCCAAGCTGTCAGCACAGAGCCCGATGTGGGGCTTGAACCCATGAACCGTGGGATCATGACCTGAGCTGAAGTTGTACACTCAACCAATTGAGACACCCAGGTGTCCCAATCCAATTGCATTTTATGCCTAGATGAGTCTAGAAGACTCAAGAGTCTTATTGTACTAAAACATCTCATCCATGTGCATGGTAATTTCTCCATTTGGTAATATTTCCATTTATGTCCTATACTAAAATTTAATTTTTCTACAGAAAGGTCCTCCTATTCCTTGTTAGGAGGACCTCAAGACTTTTTTTTGCTATTGCAAGTGGTGACTTTTTTTTTCAATTTCTTCGTCACTTTTCATTAACAATTCATTTTTGTAAAGCATTAATATTTAATAATTTTAAATATTAAATTTAATATTAACTTTTTTACAGTACATTTGCTGCATCTGTGATTTTTCATTTCATTTTTCAGTAAAGATCATTTATTTGGTTGTCAACACCTCATCCTTTGGTAAGACCAATGGGAAGTTCAGATGGTAGCCAACTGCTTTTTGGGTTGTTTGGAGAGAACCCTGTAAATCTGTAGTCCAGGGATAATTCTGCTATTGCTTCAGTACCTGGAATTTCAATGGTCCTACAAGTACTGATTCTCTTACAAAGTTATGTATATGCCAAGGAGTTTTCTGTATTTGCCACTCTGAAATTGAATCAATTAAAAAAAAAAGAAAGCTTCAATTTTTAGAAAAGGGTATTTAGAGACTTTGCCTTCAGTCCACTTACCAGTTTCTTATAAAGGATATTAACTCAAGAATGGCTGAATGGAAGAGATGCAGAGGCAAGGTATGGGGGAGGGGCGCCTGGGTGGCTTAGTCAGTTAAGCGTCCGACTTCAGCTCAGGACATGATCTCACAGTTCATGGGTTTGAGCCCCACATCGGGCTGTGCAGCTGGCAGCATGAAGCCTGCTTAAGATTCTCTCTCTCTTCCTCTCTCTCTGCCCCTCCCCACTCTCACTGTCTCTCTCTCAAAATAAATAAACTTAAAAAAAAAAAGGTATGGGGAAAGGGATCAGGCCCTCCTGTCCCAGCAGGCCACCCTCCCAGCACCTCCATGGGGCCACCAGCCCGGAAGCAACATGACTGATTTTCCAGTTGGCTGTTGCTGATGTAGAGGGAGGTGTTGGTGACAGTAAGCTGATGATGGATGCATCCAGAAACCTTGCTTGAGCTCCCTGTTCTATTATTTGGTCTGCTGATTTGATTGACTTTAATAGATAGATGTGTATAATGTTATCATCTGCAAAGAATGAGGCTTTAAACCTTTTCCTTCTAATCCTGAAGTGTCTTTTCCCATTTTCATTCCTTAGAGTGTTAGTGGAAACCCCAAATACAGTGTTATCAGTGGGGGTGCCGTGAGCCAATATTATTACCTGGTCCTGCTCACAGTGTAAAGATGTCCAAGTCATCTTCAACCAAGTATTTGCTGCCGGCTTCGGGAATATAGTAGCCATTATGAAGTTGAGGAAATTTCTGTCTATTCCTAGTTTCCTGATGGTTGAAAACAACTATACGAAACTGTTACATAACTATACATGGATAACAATACCTACGCATTGGTTGGTATTCTTCTGAATCTAGTAAGACAATTAAAATCAGCATTCCTAAAAATATAATATTTAAACACCAAGTATGCACACTTTTCTCATGAACACCTAGAAAAAGCGAAAGAACCAAGACGTCATAAGGTAGCCAGTCGGGTAGGGAATGTGACAAACCAGTCTGGGCCACTGGTTCCTCCTCCACGCTCCCAGGGACCCATTGCAGAAGTGGAGTTGACTCTGAATGTGAGAACCAAAATGAGACTGTAGGTAAAGGAGGCTGTTTCCAAACTCACGCAGTGGGGGATCTCTGCCAGACTGGAGGACTGTTTTCCGTGGTCAAGCGGGGGTTTCTGTGTGACCGTTTCTCGTGGCCTCACAGGCTCGGGGGGCCGTCATCTGTACAGACCCAGAACTTCAGCATCCGCTGTGTTCCACTGGAGTCAGTCCTGCTGGGGTGAGATGTGGGGAAAGAGTCCCTTCAGGGTGAATGGCTGCATAGTGCATGCTCCCTTCCCTCCCCTCCACAGCCCCTGCACTCACTGAGCACCAGAGCCCAGCCTCTGGGCCCCAGAACACAGACAGTCCCTGAGGGGCAGTACCATGTGGTCAGAGAGCAACTCAGAACCATCAAGCCCCGACCATGGGGCTCACTCTGGCTCTTGGCCCTGGGGCATATAACTCCCCACATCCCACAGGAATGGCCCTAGCTACTGAGAGTCAGCCCCTCCGCATTGTGCACATCCCAACATAATAGCTTATTCCCCCAGGAAAACTAGCAGTGGTGTCTCTGACGGAACTGAAAGCGTTGAGCCAGAGTCTATAAACTCTTAGTCCACAACCAAAGCCAGGTATGGCTTTGTTTGACCAGCTCCATGTTTCAAACTTCTGGAAACAGATTGCCTGCCCAGGGAATGTGCTCTCCAGTGGCCACACACCCCCCCCCCCAACTCTCTCTCATTAAACATCTAGCTTGATTCATTTATGTTACATGTCTGGCCCCTCTGGACATTCAAGTGTGCAAATCTCACTTCAGGGCGGTTTAAGACTCTTCCTGCCTTTACAGATCCAGTGATGGTGGGTCTGATTGAGTGCACGGGGTTTCCCGGAGAAATAAGCCGCACGATCTCCATTTAGGGGAAAGGCTGTTCCTTCTTCAGAACCCCTGGATGGGGTAGGTAGGATCTGAATCAGATGGTGGCCCAGATGCGTGTAAAGCAGGGTCCCTTTCCTCTGAGTTTTCTTTCAGTAACTTGCCGCTTAAGGGTGCCCTGCCAGAGCCTCAGGAAAATGAATAGCTTCTGATTGGGCTCAGACAACCACATCAGAGCCAACCCCTCAGGGAGTCTGCTTATTTAATTGCCTGGTGGTGGCTATGTGGCTAAACCCAGCCCAGTGAATCCGTAGAGGATGCACTCACCCCAATCAGTCTCCACAATTTATTTATGGGGAAGACAGATTACACCAGGGTGTTTTCTCTCTCCGGATCCCATCCAGCCCCCAAGACTCCTAAATTTCAGAAAAAGAGGTGACCGACTCAAATACAGATGACAGAAACAAGGGAGGTTGGACATGTAGGAGAAAAATCACACTGTCCACTCAGTATACCTTTTCATTTTTGTAAGAGACACAGGTAGAGAGACTGGGATGCATAGAACTGAGGGAAACAACAGCATAAGCGTGAAGATGAATGGCAAACCTCAGTCTGGATAAAGGTGGACACATATGATTTTCAGGAGCAATGGGGAGATTTGTTTTCAAATGAAATCTTCTGATTTTTAAGTGTTGGCTCCTTAAAAAAAAAAACAACAACACCATGTTGGGTACGTCTACCTCCACCCTGATGGAGTAAGTGGCATCGCACTTGTCCCTCTGCTGTCAACAGATATAATGAGACAAATACAGAAGGCTAATGACAGGGACTAAACAATTGCCGGCCCATGATTATACACCTGAGAGAAGAAAGCACATCAGATGAGTCCCGTGTGCCCTCTGGCTCTTGACCTCAGACAGTTTCCTGACCACAGTAAAGAAAATGGAGTCCATGGGGCACCTGAGTAGCTCAGTTGGTTGAGCATCTGACATTGGCTCTGGCCATGATTTCACAGTTCATGAGTTCGAGTCCTTCATGGGGCTAACTGTGTCCCCACCCACCCCCGCCCCTTCCCTGCTTATGCACTCTCTCTCTTGCAAAAATAAATTTAAAAATTAAAAAAAGAAAGTGGAGTCCCAGCATCTCTGGTAGAGAGAGCACAAATGCCACCTTGAAGAAGCAGACATTAGAGTCCAGGTTGCTAAGGCGCCTGAACGGTAAAGCATTTGGTAGCATAGACGAGGAAACTGGTATAGAGGGGTATCGCAGATTTCTGGCTGAGACCCCGGTGCAGCACATGTACAGAGGAAGACAAACCCAGAAGACCAGCTGACACACAGCTGAAAGTAGAACTGAGATACTGAAAGTTACACAGAGCTAGGAGTCACTGGAGTTCGCCCTGGCCTCCTTAAGGTAAAGAAACCAAATTAAGATATTCATCTGAGACCCCATATAGATCCCACATCTCAGGAATAAGAATCACATCCTGGAGAAGTGGTTCTCAATTGGAAGGAAAGGGTGATTCGGCCCCTCCCGCAAAGGACTTTACCAAAGTCTGGAGACCTTTTTACCGTCATGGTGGGAAGTACTACTGCCATCTAGCGGGTAGAGACTGGGTGTGCTGTCAAACATTCTACAGTACTCAAGTTAGTCCCCCCACAGCAAAGACTTTTCTAGCCCAAAATGGCAAAAGTGTCAAGGTCGAGAAGTTCCACCCTAGAGTAAGTGTCTTCCTATACCATTGCAGTAGCTAGTAGCCAACCTTCCAGATGGTCTCCAACGATCTTCAACCTCTTATTATTCATACTCGTAAAGTCCCTCCAGGGAGAAGCCCAAGTAAAGAGGGACAGAGGCCTCTGTCATAGCCAGCAATGAGCAGACGTCTGCCAACAAGCACATGAGTGACCTTGAAAGTATGTTTTGCAGCCACAGTGTAGCCCTAGATGACTACAGCCCCAAATGTCAGCTTGGCTGTGGCCTTGTGAGAGACACTGACTCAGAACCAAGTCAAGTCACTCCCAGACTCCTGATCCTCAGAAATGGTAGGATAATAAATGTTGTTGTTTGAAAATGCTAACAACATTGGGGTTTGGGGTAATTTGTTACACAGCAATGGAGAATGACAACAATACTGCCCTGGCAAAGCCTAAAACCAAGCCTCGGCAGGATCAAGAACTGCCATAAACTGTCTGCCAGAAAAAATAAACCTCAAAACCATTGAAGGAAAGTAAAAATAAGCCAGATTTCTTAAAGTGTACAATTTGCAATGTCCACGATACAATAAAAAAATTGCCAGGCATGCAAAGAAACAGGAAACTGTGACTCATAATCAAGAAACAAAGCAGTTGATAGAAACAGATCCTCAGATGACCCGAAAGTTAGAATTAGCCTACAAGAACTTTCAAGAGCTACTAGAAATATGTTAAAAAACGTAGAGAAAAATATGGTCCTAATGAGTGAACGGATGAAAAATGTAAGCAGAGTGGGGTCTGAGTGGCTCACTTGGCAAGCGTTTGTCTCTTGATTTGGGCTCAGGTCATAATTTCACATGATCTCACAGTCATGAGATTGAGCCCTGCATCAGGCTCCATGCTGAACATGGAGCCTGGTTGGGATTCTCTCTCTCTCTGTGTCTCACCTTCTCTCATTCATTCTCTCTCTCTCTCTCTCAAAATAAATAAACATTTCTTAAAAATATATATATAAGCAGAGAAGTAGAAATTATGAAAAAGAAAAATGGAAATTCTATAACTGAAAAGAAAATATCAGAAATAAAACATTTATTCGATTGGCTTAAAAGCAAATTTAAAGTGTCAAAAGAAAGAACCAATAAACTAGAGATAAATTCATTAAAATTTCCATTCTGCAGAAAAGAGATTTAAAAAATTAAAACATGGCAGGGCACCTGGATGGCTCAGTCCATTAAGCTGCGACCGACTTCGGCTCAAGTCATGATCTCACAGTTTGTGAGTTCAAGCCCCACGATGGGCTCTGTGCTGACAGTTGGGAGCCTGGAGCCTGCTTTGGATTCTGTGTCTCATTCTCTCTCTGCCCCTCCCCGACTTGTGCTCTGTCTCTCTCTGTCCCTCAAAAATAAATAAATGTAAAAAAAAATTAAAACATGGAATGCCTGGCTGGCTCAGTCTGTAAAGCATGTGACTCTTCATCTTAGGCTTCTAACTTCAAGCCCCACATTAGGCACAAAGCCTACTTAAAATTTTAAAAATACAAAAAAAATGTTTAAAACATTTTTCTAAACATAAACAGAGTCTCAGTGACCTATAGCACAACATTAAGTAGTCATTAGAAGTCTCATTCAAGTCTCAGAGTAAAGCAGAAAGACAATGAGAAAGAAACAATATTTTTTAAAATAATGGTTGAAATTTTCCCAAATGTAGTGAAATACAAGAACTTGCCAATCCCAAAATTAAATGAGCTCCCAAGCTGTATAAATACAATTTTTTTTAAAAAGCCACAAGGGGCACCTGGGTGGCTCTGTGGGTTAAGTGTCCGACCTCGGCTCAGGTCATGATCTCACAGTTCATGGGTTCGAGCCCTGCATTAGGCTCTGTGCTGACAGCTAGCTCAGAGTCTGGAGCCTGCTTCAGATTCTGTGTCTCCCTCTCTCTCTGACCCTCCCCTGCTCACACTGTCTCTCTCTCTCTCAGAAATAAAACATTTAAACACACACATACACAAGTAAGCACATTATAATCAAACTGCTGAAAACCAAAGATGAAGAGAAACTTTTGAAGCAACCAGAGCAAAATGACAAAATAAATATGGAGAGAAATGACGCAAATGACACCAGTCTTCTCATTAAAAACATTGGAGACCAGAAGATCACAGAACAACATTGAAATGAAGAAAGAAAGAAAACTATAATCTAAGAATTTTATATCCAACAAAAATATTAATTTAAAATGAGGGTTAGGGGCCCCTGGGTGACTCAGGTAGTTAGGCATCTGACTTCAGCTCAGGTCATGATGTGATTGATGAGTTCAAGCCCTACCCCCCCCACCCGGTCCTCGGAGCCTGGAGCCTGCTTCGGATTCTGTGTCTCCCTCTCTCTCTGTCCATCCCCTGCTCACATTCTGTCTCTGTCTTAAAAATAAATAAACATTTTAAAAAATAAGGGTTAGATGAAGACATTTCAGATTAACAAAAGTTGGAAGAAGTGGTTGCCAGCAGACTGGCACTATAAGAAATACTAAAGAGAGTTCTTAGGCTGAAGATAAATGACACCAGATGGAAACACAGATCTACAGGAAGGAATGACAAGCACTGAAAAGGATAAACATGTACACTTAAAACACTAGCCTTTCCCTTAATTTCCTTAAAAAAAACAAATGTCCATTCAAAGCAAAAGTAATAGCATTATAAATTGAGGTTTATGATATACATCATTAAAATTGTGGCAATAGTATAAAGAATGGAGAGGAAATGAAGTTATACTGTTAGTCGTTTATTAGTTTCTTATATTTGTGAAGTATAAATAATAATGTGTGAAATGAACCAATATTAATTATAAGTAGACTGTGATACATTAAAAACACATATTGTAATGTCTAAAACTACTAAAAATAAAAATAGAAAAACCAACTTGACAATAAACTATTTAAGAAAAAAATAAAATGAAATAAAATAAAATCTACCAGAATGTTGAAAAGTTAAAAAAAAAAGAAAAGAGGCATAGCTTAGATGCCAATAGAGGAGATTTTAAAAAAGAATTAAATACTATTCAATTAATCCAAAAGAAGCCTACAATAGAAGAATAGGAACTCAAAGCAGATGGGACAAATATAAAACAAATAACTAGATATCTTACTTAAAACCCACTCTATCAATAATTTCATATAAATGAACTAAACACTCCAATTAAAAGGAAATGATTGTCAGAAAAGATTTTTTATTTTTATTTCTTTTTGAGAATAGATTTTTTTTTAAAAAGCAATGCCCAACTATATAAATGTGCAAATATAAATACACAGAGAGATTGAAAGTAAAAGGATAGCAAAAGATGAAAATAGCAGCAAATAAGAAAGCTGCTATGGCTATATTAAAATAAGACAAAGTAAACTGCAATACAAAAAATATTTCAACAGAGTAAGGAGAACATTTCATAATGACAGAAAGGTTAACTGAACAAGAAATCACACACACACAAAATTAACATTGTTTGCTTCAATTTTTGAGCTTCAAAATTCATTAAGCAAAACTGACCAAAGGAAAGAGAGAATTAGAAAATTCCCATGTCATAAGAGAGAGCGTGAGCAGGGGAGGGTCAGAGAGAGAGGGAGACACAGAATCTGAAGCAGGCTCCAGGCTCTGAGCTGTCAGCACAGAACCTGACACGGGGCTCAAACCCACGAACTGTGAGATCATGACCTGAGCCGAAGTCGGACACTTAACCGACTGAGCCACCCAGGTGCCCCCAAACAATGTACTTCTAAAAAAACTCATATGACAAAGATGAAATTAATAGCAAAATTAGAAAATAGTTTAACTGAATGATAATGAAAAAATAACAAATTTTATGAAATTCAATTAAAGCAGTATCTAGAAGAAAATTCATAATTCTAAATGTCTATAATAGAAAAAAGCATAGATTAAAAATCAATAGTTCAAATTTACATCTTAGCAGTCTAAGAAGGAAGCACATATTAATTCCATGTATGTAGAAGGAAAGAAATAATAAAGAGCCAAAATCAATCAAATATTAAAAAAAGCAAATAAACAGAGGAAAATAAAAAGCCAAAAATGGCTCTTTGAAGTGATTAATAAAATTATAGAACACCCAAACAATTGCCTGATCAAGAGGACTGATCAAGAAAAATTACAAAATACCTGAAACAGAAGAGAAGATACCACTAGAGATCTGACACATACTTTAAAAATAAGGAAATATTATAAAAAATTCTGTGACAATAAATTCAACAATTTAGATTAAATGAGCCAATTCCTTGAGACACAAAATATCCCAAAAGTGACACAAGAAAAAAGAGAAAACATGAATAGCCCTACTTTTCAGTATCCTATTGCTTCATAGCCAATTCCAAACCTTAGTAAATTAAAATAACAAAAAATAGCAATCATTTTGTTGTTGCTAAGTTAATTGACTTCAGCTGGTGGTTCTTCTCCAAATGGTGTTGGCTGGGATGACTCAGTCTGCTGCTTTCAGCCGGCAGCTGGGCCAAGCTGAAGTTCCAAGAATGCATTACTCACATGTCTGGTACCTCAGTGTTCCTCCAGATAATCTCTCCACTTGAGCTTCCTCTGAGCAATGTGGTCTCAGAGTAGTTAGATTTTTTTACACAGTAGCTGGCTTTAAGAAGGAACACAGGAGCTGCCGGGGCTTGTGAGGGATAGATCTAGAATGGACCCAGCATCATTTTCTCGTATTCCATTTTTCAAAGAAAGTCGCAAGGCCACCCCAGCAACATGGGAGGGATGTCCGTGTAAAAGCACACACATAGAAAAGGAAGCAATGGATGCATCCAGGTTGGCAGACCATCTACCACAACCCAAATCTGTTACATAACTGTAACCAAACTTCCCACAAAGAAAACTCCAGGCCTAAATAATTTCACTGGTGAGTTCTTTTTTTTTTTTAATGTTTATTTATTTATTTTGAAAGAGAGAGTGTGTAAGCAGGAGAGACACAGAGAGAGAGAGAGAGAGAGAGAGAATCCCAAGCAGGCTCTGGGCTACCAACACAGACTCCAACAAGGGGCTCTATCCCATGAACCATGAGATCATGACCTAAGCTGAAATCAAGAGTCAGAAGCTTAACCGACTGAGCCACCCAGGTGCCCCTCACTGGTAAGTTCTATCAAATACTTAAAGAAGAAAAATTGCCAATCATACACACGTAAATGCAAAATCCCTCAACAAAATATTAATAAATAGAATCCTGCAATATGTAAAAATGGCATTAAAATCATGGCCTAGTGGATTCTATCTAAGATATGCAAGCTCAACATTCAAAATCCAATTTATAATTCATACCATTAATGAAATTAATGAGAAAATCACATAGTCATTTTAATAGGTGCAGGAAAATAATTTGACAACATTTAACATCAGTTCATGACAAAAATTAACAACAAACTAGGAATATAAGTAAAATTCCTCAATTTGATTTTAAAAAATTTTGAGGGTGACTGGGTGGCTCAGTCAGTTAAGCATCTGACTTCGGCTCAGGTCATGATTTCACGGCTCGTGAGTTCAAGCCCCCTGTTGGGCTTTGTACTGGCAGCTCAGAGCCTGGAGCCTGCTTCGGCTACTGTGTCTCCCTCTCTCTCTGCCCCTCCCCTGGATATGCTATCTCTCTCTCTCTCTCTCCCTCCCTCCCTCAAAAAGAAACATAAAAAAATAATAATAATATTAACAAATTATATGAAAAAAGTATAAGTCCTATCATACTAAGTGGTGATATACCAAATGCTGTCTTCTATCACAACACCTATTGAACATTATGCTGGAGGTCCTTTATACTTCATTAAAACATGAAAAACAAATATAAGGCAAGAACATTGGAAGGAAGTCAATACAGCTGCCTTCATTCATAGAAAACATGATTGTCTATGTAGATGATCCTAAAGAATTTACCCAAAATTACTAGAGTTAATAAATGAATTTGACAAATTCACAGATAGAAGGTTAAAACAAAAAGAATTGCATTTCTATGTACTAGCAGTAAAAAATTGGAGTATAAAAAATTACAACAGCATGGAAAAACATTACATACATACAAACATATTTAACAAATGATGCCTAAGATCTGCACACTGAAAATTACAAAACACTGCCAAGAGAAGTTCAACAAGACTTAAATTAGTAGAAATATGTATCCTGTTCATGAATCAGAAGACTCGATATTGTTAATCTGCGTAATCTCCCCACATTGATCTTCATATTCAAAATGCTAGCAAGTATTTTTTGGTAGGTATGTAAAGCTGCTTCTAAAATTTACGTGAAAATGCACAGAACCTAAAATAGCCAAAACAATCTTGAAAAAGAATAACAAATCTGGAAGACTCCTAGTATCTATTTCTCAAGATTTACTATAAAGCTATGGTAATCCAAACAATAGTAGTTTGGGTGGAAAAGATAGACAAACAGATCAATGGAAAAGAATAGAGTCCAGAAAGAAACCCAGCCATATATGCTCAACCGTTTGTCAACAAAGGTGCCAAGGCAATTCAATGGGGATATGCATTGTTTTTCTATGGCTGCATTAACAAATTAACAGCTTAAAATCAGCAGCTTAAAACAGTGCGGCTTTATTATTTCACATATAATTGTGTACTCCACGTAGTTATGCAGAAGCCTTACATGGTGTACCTGGGCTCTCTGCTTAGCATCTCAAAAGGCTAATAAAATCAAGGTGTCCACCAGGCTGCATTCTTATTTGGAACTTGGACTCCATTTCCAAGTTCATTCAGGGTGATCAAGGAATTCAGGTCTTTGCAGCTGTGAGGCTTTTTCGTTCCTGAAGGTCATTCGGTGTCCTCTCCCATGTGATCCCTTTCACAACATGGCAGTTTACTCCTTTGAGCCAACAAGAGAATCTTTTTCACTTTGAACCTCTCTGCTCTCTTTCAAGGTCAGGCCAATGAAGGATAATCTTCCTTTAGATTAACCCAAAGTCAACTGATGAAAGCACTTAATTACATCTGCAAAATCTCTCCAACCATATAACATTACATAATCACATCAAGAGCGGCCTGTCACACTTACCAAGCTCGCTCACACCCAGGAGGAGGGGTTTACCCCAAGCAAGTAACAGGGAGCAAGAATCTTGAGCACTGCCCCGGTTTTCTATGGCTGCTATAACGAATTACCACAAACACTGGTGTAAAACAACACTAATTTACTACTTGGCAGTTCTGCAGTTCAGAAACCTTAGTGGATTTAACTGGGAAGTGACACCAAGAAGTTTCCTAGGATGATGGAAATGTTCTCTATCTTGACTGAGGTGGTGGGTACATTGTTATTTATATATAAAATATATATACAATTNAATTATTTGTAAATATCTTATATATAACTTATACATATATGTTATATATACTTACATATAAAAAGATATAATATATATTTACATGTACATTCAGATATATATGAATACAAGTAAAATACAAAATGAAGACCCAACTTGAAAATTCCCTGACCAGACAAGACCATTTAAGCCAGTTTGGTTTATTCTACTAAATAAGCAAAACTTCATGGGCTGCTTCTTGGAAATGGCTCTGAAAATCCTAAATGAAAGTTAAGCTGCTACCCGAAACTGGCATGAGGTAACCGCTTGTAACTGATCCCCTGCCACTAGGAAAAGTCTCATGCTATACCAGTCATCGTGAAAAATAAACAGCCTCCGTATTTTCACTGCATAGACGGTCCTATAACAGTGAGTCTCTGGGCCTCATTCCACTGAGGGCTTGAGGGCTCCCAGCTTGCAAACTGTTCTTATATGCACAATAAGCATTTGCTATTTTCCTGATCTGGTGGTTCTAATTTATTTCGGGGGTTTTGACACATATATGTATATGAACATATGCTCATTGAACTTACACTTAAAAGTATATTTAAATACATTTGATTTTTTAAAAAAACACCATATAGGTCAAATAAAGCGTGCTGTTAACTGGATAAGACTCAAGTGCTACCAGTTAGTAAACTGAGCTAGAGAATCAAATGGGGTAGAGATCAGGCTTCCCAACCCTCCTGATCCCTTACACGTAGGCCAACTGCCTTGTATGTTCCTAGGTTAAAATCTTCCACAGGAAAAGAAAAAAAAAAAAAAAGCAAGGGGCATCTGGATGACTCCGTCGATTAAATGTCCGGTTCAGGTCATGATCTAGCAGTCTGTGAGTTCGAGCCTCATGTCAGGCTCTGTGCTGACAGCTCAGAGCCTGGAGCCTGCTTCGGATTCTGTGTCTCCCTCCCTCTCTGCTCCTCACCCACTCACACTTTCTCTCTCTCTCTCAAAAATAAACATTAAAATACACACACATTGGGGCGCCTGGGTGGCTTAGTCGGTTAAGCATCCAACTTTCACTTAGGCCATNAAAAGTAGAGATGGCAAATAAACACATGAAAAAACTGTTGCACTAGGAAATGCAAATTAAAACCAGAATGAGATATCACTATGCACCTATGAAAACAACTACAGGGGGAAAAATAATACCAAATGGTAACAAGAATGCAGGTGTCTCTCATTCATCGCTGGAATGTAAAATGGTGCCACCACTCTGGAAAATGCGTCCGTCAGTTTCTCACAAAAGTGAACACACACTTAGCATGCAACCCAGCCCTTGCACTCTTAGACTTTTATTCCTGAGAAAGGAAAACTGACATATTCACACCAAAACCTGTACATGAATATTCATGAACCTCTACTCTTTAATGAGGAAAAAACTCGAATGTCCATACAATGGAACACTAATCAGCAATAAGAAGGAATAAACTATTGATACATACAACAACCTGGTGAATTTCAAGGAAATTATACTAAATGGAGAAAAAGTCAATGTCAGAGAGTTCATACTTTATGTTTCTACTTATACCACATTCTCAAAAATGACAGAACTGAAGGAACCCCTGGGTGGCTCAGCCAGTTAACCGTCCAACTTCGGCTCAGGTCATGATCTCGGAGTTTGTGGGTTCAAGCCCCTGCGTCGGGCTCTGTGCTGACAGCTTAGAGCCTGGAGCCTGCTTCAGATTCTGTCTCCCTCTCTCTGTGCCCCTCCCCTGCTCATGCTCTGTCTCTTAAAATTAATTAATTAAACATTTTTAAAATGACAGAACTATAGTGATGGAGGAAAGCTAAGTATTTGCTTGGGGACAGAGACAGGGAGAGGGGAGGCGGGGTGTGACTACAAAGAGGTAACAGAAAGGAGTTCATCTGTGACAATGGATTTTTTTTTTAAGGTTTATTGTACCTGAATACATAGTAACCACTATCAGGGTATCTGCTATTATGGTTCCTTTGACAGGGCCTTTTCCCCCACAGTAAGTACACAGCTCTTTTACCACGTATCTTTTTCTCTTTTGTACACGATCCTAGATATGCATCACAGGATGTAACTAAGGGAAGAGAATATTATCTGAAAAACAACACGAAAATGAGTATTTCATTCCCAGGCAAACTTGGCCATTATTTTAATAAGGCATCTCTTCCATGGGAACCAGTCTTCATTTGCATGAACTCTGTAGCTGGTAGTCTTTTCTTAGTAAGTTAACATGAAGCAAATTCTTCCTGGTGACTTGTTTGTATGCTCAAGAATACAGCTACTGGCGTCTCAGAGTCCCGCTTCTTGATGGTGTGGTGGTTACTGAATCTCCACATGGGATAGAATTGCACAGGACTACACACACACACACACACACACACACACACACTCGATTGCGAGTTGAACCATGGTAAAAGCCAGGATCTGTGGTCTGTTAACAGTACCACACCGACATCAGCTTGCTGGGTATTTATACCACACTGCAGTTACATAACCTGTCATGGGGCAAGCCTATGAGGGACTCCATATACAGTTTTTGCAACTTCCAGTGAATTATTTTGAAATCAAAAGTTAAGGAAGGAAGGAAGGAAGGAAGGAAGGAAGGAAGGAAGGAAGGAAGGAAGAAGAAAGGCAGGCAAGCACAGGGCAAGACACGTGCAGAGATAATCCCAACCAACAACCACGTACTTGGTGGACCTGTGGGTGACACACTAAGTGCTCTTACTGTGATTCCCACCTGCTCTGACAAACCAGTAGCTCTTCTCTGTTTGTTCGTTTTTTAACGATTATTTATCTCTGAGAGACAGAAAGAGAGCACAAGCAGGGGAGGGGCAGAGACAGAGGGAGACACAGAATCTGAAGCAGGCTCCAGGTTCTGAGCTGTCAGCAGAGATTCCGACACGGGGCTCGAACCCACGAACTGTGAGATCATGACCTTTGCCGAAGTCAGATGCTTAACCAACTGAGCCCCCCAGGCGCCCCTCTTCTCTGGTTTTAGTAACAAAGATGAATTCTTACTTTTTCTTCCCAGTGAGATGAGCAGTCATCCCCACTACCCAGGTGCATGAAACAGAGCTTTAGAGGCAAAGTTCTTCCACTGGGTCCTACTTGGACCCGGAGAGCAGTTCTGGTCCCTCTGAGGCATAAATGCTAACTGAGCAGCTGTTAGGTGCCAGGGATTGTGCTCACTGCTGAGCAGAGCGTGGACTGAAGAGGCCACTGCAGAGTCCAGAAGAGACTGCGATGATCTGGCCTGGAAGGTTGGCAGCGCGGAGGCAGAGAAAGGATGTAAAATAAACCAGACTTGGGGATTGTTTGGATGTGGCCAGTGCTGGAGAGAGGAGTCCAGGATGACCCTCTGGTTTGCCCTCTCGGCCTCTGTGGTAAGGCCGCGGGCAAGAGCCAGCACCTGAAATCCTGAAATCAGTACTGCATTGTTTGAGCACCACGAACCACCAAGCCCGCTGGACTCCTCTTTCCTGTTCCAGCTGCTTGCGCTCAGAATCTCTGTCCTTCGTGGTCCTCAGAGGTGTTAGTTCAGACAACAGGAGCCAGGAGGGGTGCCCCCAGAAAGCCCCATCCCAGGGCGAGTCTGCTTTGGACGACCCCTATGCAGAGCCTGGGACCACGGCGGCACTGAGCCCTGGGCTGGCAGGTGCAGGTCTATCTGGGTCTCTAGATGGAGCAGCTGGAGAACCCCCTCATGGAGAAGGTAGAAGAGGAGCAGATGGGAAAGGGGAGAGCAAGTCCAAGTTTGGGATCCGTTGGGATGTCAAGTGGGCAAGTCCAAGCTCAAGGCTGGAGACAGAGAGTTGAGGGATATTAGTCTACAAATGGGCTCGGAGTCAGGGTTGGAAAGCTTTGCCTGGGAGGGTTTGCAGTGATGGGGAAGGGGGCCAAGGCCTGAGGCTCAGTTTAAAGATTGTATCAACAGGTGTGCAGCTTCAAAGGGGCACATGCACCCCAATGTGTATAGCAGCGCTATCGACAATAGCCAATGTATGGAAAAAGCCCAAATGTCCACAGATGGATGAATGGATAAAGAAGATGTGGTGGTGTATATATGTATATACATACATACATACATATATATATATGTGTGTGTATACACATACACACACACACATATATACACACACCATGGAGTATTACTCACCAATCAAAAAGAATGAAATCTTGCCATCTACAAGTATGTGGATTGAACTAGAGGGTATTATGCTAAGCAAAATTAGTCAGTCAGAGAAAGACAAATATCATATGACTTCAGTCATATGAAGACTTTAAGATAGAAAACAGATGAACATAAGGGAAGGGAAGCAAAAATAATATAAAAACAGGGAGGGGGACAAAACATAAGAGACTCTTAAATATGAAGAACAAGCAGAGGGTTGCTGGAGGGGTGTGGGAGGGGGGATGAGCTAAATGGGTAAGGGGCAGTAAGGAATCTGCTCCTGAAATTATTGTTGCACTCTATGCTAACTAACTTGGATGTAAATTTAAAAAATTAAATTAAATTTTTAAAAAAAGATTGTATCAAGGAGAAAGAGGCAGAAAGCTAGGCTAAGAAGGAGCATCCAGGGGCACCTGGGTGGCTCAGTCGGTTAAGCATCCAACTTTGGCTCAGGTCATGATCTCACGGTTGGTGGGTTTGAGCCCCGTGTTGGGCTCTGAGCTGAGAGCTCAGAGCCTGGAGCTTGCTTCAGATTCTGCGTCTCCCTCTCTCTCTGACCCTCCCCTGCTCACACTGTCTCTCTCTCTAAGAAATAAATAAAACATTTAAAAAAAAAAAAAAAGGAGGAACATCCAGAGAGCAGACGGAAACATAACAGAACATTGCTTCTGGCACGCCAAGAGAACAAAGGGTGTCGGGAAAGAGCGAAACTCCATGGAAGGTCTATAATCTGTAAAATTCCACAGAGGACCTATGAGCTTAGACACAAGAACAAAGATGTGTTTGTGAGTTGGAGGCGTGCCAGTCACGCTTGTCACACATACACATGGGGAGCACATGACCTTTGGGCCACCTGATCCATGGACACCTGACCATGCTGACCAGGGCCAAGGGCATGGACCATTGCCCTGTAAGGCAGTGTGGGCAGGAGCATTTAGAAAGTGGCTACTTGCTTGCCAAAAAAGGGACCCTCCCTCTATATGCCTGGTTATCCTGGGAATCCCCCAGATTCCCCACCTACAGTAAGTTTTTGGTGGGGGAGGGGTAACAAGATGTTCTGGAGGACCTTGAGGGTGTCTGCTCAAGGATCACTTTGGGTTGGGTCCACCAGTGCCCATGGCCCCTGGGCTTCCATTTGAGAGTCACCTGTGTGACTGACCCCAGCTCCCAGCTCAAGGTGGGCATGGCCAGCAGCCCCAGTTACAAGATGGTTGGGATAGTTCCTGGAAGTTCTAAGCAAGAGGCCCTCTCCACCCACCAGGGTGAGTAAGCCAGGAGCAGGAGCCAGAGCTCCAGAGGCCCCCTGTGAGGAGCATGTCCCTGGGAAAGAAGCCTCAGAGAGGACAGGGGCCTGAGAAGGTCCAGAGGACCGACGCTTGCCACCAGTGTGGGACCCTTGGCCCAGCTGCACCAGGCTCTCCCAGTACTGGCTCAAGAGTTTCTCCACGTAAGCCCATCAGGGATGGATCTTAAAATGACACAAACTTCACATCCTTCCATTCAGAACCCCTCCCTGCTGGACCTGTGTCCTTGATCCAGGAGCTAGCCAGAGCTCCAGTCTGGCCAGCCAGGCTCTGTCTGGACTCCTGGGGACCACCATTCATGTCCCCACCCAAGAACCACAGACCTAATGCCTGAGCACCCCACCTTGTTCTGAGGACCCGGTGGCCCCCAGCCTGGCCCCCACCCCCTACCCAGGACATCTCTTTTTCCCCAACCAAGAGTCCGGGAGACCCAGGAAAAGGGCACCTCCCCTGTGGGAGGATTTTGTCCCCAAGGCTTTAATTTAGATTCGCCAAAGGCAAGACCCAGTCTGTAAGCCCCCTTCCATGAAACCCCTTGGCCTGCAGGCTCCAGAATTAGGCAACAAACTCTCCTCTGGGAATTTAAAGACACCCTTTCTGCTAATTCTTCGGGTCCTGAGTGGTTTTCACAGCTCATTAGAAACCACCAGGATGGTCTTAGCCTCCCTAATGAGCCCTGAGCTTCCTTAGCCCGGGAAGCGCTTTGGCCCTAATGAGTTTTCCTCAGCCACAAACGCACATGCTGAGGGTTAAGAGTGGGGAATTAGCATTTACGGAGTGTTCCAGTTTTAATAAGGCCAAGCCGCGGAGCCAAGAGAAATGCCACCTGTTGGGGGTGGGGGTGGGGGGGGGGAGAAGAACAGGACACGGCGCCTCTGTCTCCTCCCTCGAGGACAGAACCTCTCCGTTCTGCCTCCTGCACCCCTCCCTCCCTGCACAGTCCCTGCCCCCACAGTGGCCACCAGGGCTCTGCGAGCAGACATCTCAGCCATCCCTCCCTGCTAGAGCTGCAGGCCCCGGGGCAGAGGGCCCAAGGGCATCTCCAGGGAGCGTCCAGGGCAGGCAGGATGGATGCTCCCTGCTTCCTCTCCGGTGGTGATACCCCCAGGGCTGCCCCACTCCAGAACAGCATGCCAGCCTTGCTGGCTGAGGCACCAGAACCTTCCATGAGCCAGGCCATGGGTGGGCCCTGCTCTGGACCTCGGAAACCTGGATGGCCTCATCCACCCCTGTCCACCTTGGGAGGTAACAGAACAGGTGGCCAGTGGGTGCTGTTTCTCAAGCTCAGGGGTCAGGCCTGGGAGCAGCCTGCTAGGAGGCCACATGAGAATGCCAGCCTTCTCATTTAGGACCCTGTGCACCCACCTCAGCCTGCTCTGGAGAAGCTGAGGCCCGCGGGCTCATTCATGGGGTAAGCCCTGGGCCCAGGGCAGGCACTCACAAAGCCTCGTCCTGATAGGGGCCACACTGCGGAACCAGAGGCACCCTCCTTTCCTCCTGGTGGTCAGTACCCACCACCGGCCTCTGATCCCTCCGGACTGGCTTGAGTTCCATGTTCCGGAAAGCAGGCCGCGTTCTTGGTGCGAGTTAAACCCAGAACCACAGCAGGATTCTGTGTACGTGTCTGTCACGGAGCAAACGGCTCTTGCCTCTTGGGCCTCGTGCCAGCCTTTGATTCATGCAACTCAGAAAAGAAGACATATTTTCATGCAGTTTTGCCACATTTATTAAGGAGAAATGTGTTTAATTGACCGGCTCCAACCTGCCTTCCCGTCAACAGGGCAGGGGCTCAGGCTCCGCTGATCTGTTCCTGCAAACTGATCTCAATGTTTCCTGGGTCCGGGTCAAAAACTCTGAACCCACTCAAACAGTAAAAGTAACCAGCACGCTCGCTTCCAAGTGACCGCTTCTGGAAGAGCCTTCCTTCCCAGTCTCGTTTTCAGAGCCCTTCCCCCTACCATCTTGTTTCCATAATCCTGAGGCTCAGGCAATTAAAATAAAATATCCTTATAGTCTCTAGATGTTTACTAGACCAGCTGGTAATGAGCTAGGCACGATCTTCTCTATTACATAAAGGAAAAGAACAAAGAATCAGGAATATGGAAGACATTCAAATGTCTTAATTAGTGCTTCCATCTGTAAAAAACTTTCTCCATCACTAACAGCCGCCCTCAGAGGCCTATCTTGGGAAGAGCATGGGTCCCTGAAGGCCCAGTGTGGACGGCCTTGGCATCTGAGAAGCCCAGCCTTGGTTCCCAGCCCACAGGAATCGTGGGACCCCGGGGCAGCAGGGGGCTGGGAGCCCCCCCACCCCCGTCTGGGCCAGAGCTCTGCATGGACTCTGGGGAAGGGAGAAGACCAGCAGGGCCTGTGAACGGATGTGGTCGGGGATGAGCAAGAGCCCTGGGCCCCGGAAGGCTTCGCGATGGGGGAGGTGTTGGCAGGCGCTGAGCCTCTTCTAGAAACTCCTCCAGCTCTGGCCTCTGCCTCAGCCTCCCTGAAGGCCTGTTTGGATTCCCTCTCAGCCTTCCCTGAAGCCTGAGCACTGGAGAAGCCCTTTACCTTAGGGCCATCCTCCACCCTACCAGGCTGGCCCCTGCCTCAGAGCCAGGGCCACAGTGCTGGGCTTATACTGGGAGGGGACATGATGTCAAGAAGGAGAGTTACAGAGCAAGGTAGTGGAGTCAGGCTGGGCATGTGGCCTCTGTCTTGGAGCCATGCGTGTCTCCCTCTCCACGGTGACACAATCGCAGACCACTTCATGATAAGCAGAGCCCTACATCCTGAGCGTGGACCACTCCACCACATCACCCTCATTACAGGTGACAACATCAAGGCACAGAGAAGACAACAGCTATGTTGATCAGCCTGCAGGCCAGGATTTGGACCCCCATCTCCCTGAGTCCAGAGAACCCTGTGCCCTGCACCCACACTGCCTCCGCCAGCCAGTGCACATCTTGGCCTCAGAAGCTTGGCCCAGGCATGCTGAAACTTTGGGGGAGGGGCACCCACAACCCACCTCTGTGCTCACCCATCACCTCCTACCCTGGGTCCAACCTCCCCCACCCAGGGATTTGGAGCCCCGGAGCAGAAGGGGACTTCGCACACCTCCAAGCTCAGCACCCAGCACTGGCCCAACTCTGTCGATACTGGCTGAACTCAACTGCATGAAGGTTGGAAACTCTTTTCAATTAAATGACAACGGACAGCTCTTTTAAAAGCCAGGAATGAGAGCAAAAGAAAGCCAATGTGACATGCATGGGGCTTCCAGCATGTCCAATTTAACAGTTCAGGAAGTTTCTGCTGTTGAAAAATCATTCTTTCCTATAAAGCATCTTGGTCTAATGTTGGACAAAGACCTCTGTACTGGGCTGAGCCGTTTCCCCGCCTTTATGGGTCTCATGTCTTAAACCTTTCAGAGAAAATGCAACTATATTGGACACTTGGGGGATCACTCCTTCACTGGCCAAATTTCCAGAAGACCTGAGATTTTCAATACCCAAACTTCAATTTGATTCAACAGACGTGTTGTTTCTACAGGAAGAACTGGATGGTGCCCTTGCCCCGGAGGACCTCCCTGGAGAAGAAGGCTCCAAATCAGTTACGGGAGCTGTGGCAAAGTCCCAGCTAGACGGGAGTGTGAGTGGCCGCGGTTGGGAAGGGAGTTAGCTCATGGTGGGGCCCAGGGGGAGGGGGATGAGAGGAAGAGCGGGCATTTGACCTGGCCTCAAAGAAGCAGATTTTATAAGGTCAATAAGGCAGATACTCCATGTAGCGACAACAGCAAGGGCCAGAGTACATGACATTAGTGGCATGTTGAGGCCAAAGGGAAGCAGGGAACATGTCTGGAAACTAGCATGGAAGAGGCGGGAAAGAGGAGGAGGAAGAGAAGGAGCTGGAACGAGGCTCCAAACTGACATCAGTCAGACGGATGAACGAGGCCATGTTGGGACCCTTGGAGCTCGTGCCCCGACTAGCCCTGCCCTGCAACGCCCTTGGGCTTCTCTCACCTGCTTTTATGGGGTTTTTTTTCCTTTTATGTTCTCCCTTCCGTATCAGACTGGCATTTTCTCTCTTTGCTACAATCATTAATGTATTTGTTCACTGAATCACTTACACCACAGATATTTACAGATGAGGCACTCTGTGCAGGATTCCAGGGAAGGCACAGAGGAATCAAAAGATCTGACGCTCACCCCTTAAGCCAACACGAAGGAAATGGCCCCCCAGCAGAGGATGGGGGCCCAAGTCATCAAGGCCAAGTGCTAGTGGAAGAAATGGCTGGGGGCCAGGGGGGAGCGTGTCCCAGGCGGACACACTCACACCTCACAGATGCACAAATTTACTGCCTCTCTGCTGTGCCTCTGGGAAACCATCCATCCAGATTTGCTAGAAATACATTTCATTTTTTAATTAAAAATTGCTGGTCAGGGAGAGAGGCAAACCATGAGAGACTCTTGAATGCTGACAAAAACTGAGGACTGATGGATGTGGGGGGGAGGGGGGATGGGCATGGAGGAGGACACTTGTGGGGATGAGCACTGAGTGTTATGTGGAAACTAATTTCACAATAAACTATTTGTAAAAAAAAAAAATTGCTGGTCAGTGCTGCTCCCTCTCTTGACTCTCCTGTCTGGGGTGGTCCCAGCCCCTGCTGTTATGGCCCCTGAGCTCCCTCCAGCCCCGTGGATGCCTTCATCCACCTCCCTCTGTTTACCCCAAACTCTCCGAGAGGTCAGAGTAGGTTTGAGACATTCCAGAGCTTTAAGAGGCAGGCTCAGGAGTATGACCGGGTCCCTTGCAGATTCCCCCTGGGGTTCCAAGGAGCAGAGCCCTACCAGCCAAGCCTGGGTGGACGTTCTCTGCTCATGGTCCGCTGGACCCCTGGGCCCTGCCATGGCTGAGGCTGGGCACTGACTGCTATGCCTTCTTCAGAGAGCTCTAGGATCAAGAACTCTAAGGTAGCACCAGAGAGCAAGTGGGGGAACAGATCCTCAGTGCCAAGAAAGCCCCACTGAGCTGTGCCAGGCACAAGCAAGAGTTCAAGCCTGCCAACCGCCCACCCACATCCAGAGCCCAGCCTGGATGGCTCCACACAGGGTGGCCTGGCCTGAGCCAGGGCCCCATCCTCTCCCCTCCCTCCCCACTCCCAGGTTGAGATGTTGCTTTTGCTTGGGCTGATAGGAGCCAGGACAGGCAGGGAAAGGGGCACAGAGCAGGCGGGTCCAGTAGCCTCAGCCAGGCCCTGGCAGAAGCTTCTGGGCCCAGGTCCCAGGACTGGTCCCAGGGTGGGAGCCCGGGTCAGGCTGACACCGGAGGCCAGGCATTCTCCCTGGGCGGCCTGGGGCAGAGGTGGGGGCCACAGCTGACCCTGGCAGGAGATTCAGGATCAGGGAGCCACCCCAGACCCCTGCCCAAGGCCCAGTGCTTGGCTGAAACCCACCCCTGAGGTCACCAGCAGGGACGGAGCCAGCTGCTGAAGATGTGACCACGGTAACACTCTCCGGCAGCCCAAGCAAGTCAGAGTTTCCCAGGACCAGCTCAGCTGCTGGAGACCAGGAGAGGCCGGCCCGGCCCTGGGAGGAAGAGCGAAGTTGTTTCAATTGCGATGGAAAAAAACAACACCCAGAGGAACAGGACACTGGCCAGGTCTGCAATAACCGTGCTGTCCTTTGGGCTGGCCAGCTCCCAGCAATTAGAGGCTCCGGGCGCACGGGCTGGGATGCGGGTCCACCGAAACTTCCATACCTCTGCCTGGATGCTGGCAGCCTGACAGCTTCCTACGCCGCACCCCTCACCCCCGCCACACCTGGATCCTGAGACAGACGAGCCACGGCCATCGGTGGGGGAACCAGCAGGAGCGCAGCAACCCCCCACCCAGCCTTCCATGATCTTCCCAAGGGACCTGCCTCTATGAGCCTTGGTTCCCCCCTCTTTAAAGCGGGGACAGTAATGCAAGAGGCTGGCCTGAGCACAAATTTCAATGGCACACATGGAAAGTACCCCCGGAGGTCATGTGCTGGTGTTACCAGAAGCCGTGGCAGCCCCCAAAGCTATTTTCTGACACCGTTCTGAGGCCTTGACCCACCAAATGACCTTGAAACCCAAGGACACGCCCCATCCCCCATCCCTCATCCCCCACCAGGGCGGGCCCTGGGAGGAAGGGCAGGCAGGCCAAGACCAAAGCAAGGGAGGAGTCCTCAGTTCCAGGGAGGAGAATCACAGGACGTGGCCACCTCCCAGACTGAGCCTTGCCCCTAACTTAACAGAAAACGGCCCTGAGACCCAAATGCACAAATGGCTAACCGCTGCCGGGCCTCACGCATTTCCCCATCCCACACCCTTCTCCCCACATCACTTTCCTCCAAGAACTCTGGCCCTGAGATCTACAACTACTTGCGTGTTTGTGTTTTGGGCTTTAGAAGGAGGCGATCGAGGGGTTACTGGATAGCTCAGTCGGTTAAGCGTCCAACTCTCGATTGTGGCTGAGGTCATGATCTCCCAGTTCTTGGATTCGGGTCCCACATCCAGCTCTGTGCTGACAGCAAGGAGCCTGCTTGAGATTTTCTCTCTCTCTCCCTCTCTCTGCCCCTCCCCTGCTCATACTCTGTCTCTCTCAAAATAAGTAAACATGAAAAAATAAAAAAAAAAAGGAAGGGATTGAGTTTAGATTCCTCAGTCCACGAGGGTCCTCAAGGCCCACACATTGTTCCGTCCTTTGCTCCACCCCCTTGCATCCCCAGATGCCCCCCACACGTCTCATCCAGCATCCGCAGTGCCTTTGCTGTGGGTCCTTGCACTTTGTGCATCCTTACAAGATGGGAGCTCACCGCTGGGTGGGTCTTACTGACGTTGCATGATGGCACAGCTTCCCGTTACTGACTTTTCCACTGGGCCCTGGGTAAAGGTCCAGCCATAGCACTGCATGTCCCCTATGTGCCGCTTCTTACTCCGGCAGGGTTTGGAGGTGTCCGCAGCCTCCCCTCAGAAGGCACCCAAGCAAGCCAGGACAAGCCATACCAGGCGCGGCATTGCAGGGACACTCCCCACACTCCATCTGACGGGAGTCCGTTCACTCTCCAGAGGGCTGTGCCCACTCCTGTCCCTGCCCCATGGCAAAGCCATCAGGATTTCTGTTCCTATGCCCTGTACCCCATGGCTTTCAAATACAATAAAACCTTGGTTTGTGAGCATGATGCGTTCCGGACACAAGCTTGTAATCCAAAGCACTTGCTTATCAAAGCAAATTTCCCCCTAAGACATCATGGAAAGTCAGATGATTCATTCCACCACCCAAAACTATTCATATAAAAATGATTCCAAGACTGTAAATAATAAAAAAATGTATAACATATAAAGAAAAATAAACAAACCTGCACTTACCTTTGAAAACCTTTGGGGTGAGGGAGACAGGAGAGAGGAAGGCTATTGTGGAGGACGACTTTCGCTGTCACTCACAGATGTTGACTTCGGTGCAGTATTAATAAACTCTTGTCATATGCTGTATTTAATGTAACTGGTAATAAGGGAGTAGGGGAGCAGAGGGAAGGGTCTCAATCTGCAGGGAGGCTGACTTAGAAGGAAGCAAAGCATTCCTAGGCTGACTCCTGTGTGGAAAAGCACAGGACTGTCCACAGGTGCTTTGGAGTGACAAAAAATACACTAGTGCCAGTTGTGGGCACCTTCTAACGTTCTGAAAAATCACTGACTTCTGCCAAACACCACTGCCTGAGACCGAGCATCCGAGCATGGGAGACCATCACCCACAATCCGTCAGAGAGAGAGAGAGAAGAGCTGTTGGCTCAGTTGTGATTGTGTGGCATTTGGCATCACGTACTACTAGTATTGCAAGACATTGCTCGTTTGTCAAGTTAAAATTTATTAGAAATGTTAGCTCGTCTTGCAGAACATGCACAGAACAAGTGACTCTTAATCCAAGGTTTTACTGTACTGGCCACTGGATGGGCTGGGCAATGTGTGCTGTCCCCACTGGGAGGTAACACTGTAAAGGTACGTCCCATTCATCTGTCCATATGCCACAACTCAGCCCTAGCAGGGCAACAGCGCCTGTCCCCCCCCACCCCACCCTTGCACACCCCCTCCTGAGCAGCGCTCACCCCCAGCAAGGGCTGCAGCATGCCCACCTGGTGACCCCACATCCCTGGCGCCCACTGCTGGGGCTTTTGGTCTCTCTGGCCCAGGGACAAGTGTGAGACTGAGGTCAATAAATGAATTCTGCAGTGGGCTCTGGCACCACTGGTCTTCTTAGTGGGCCTGGCAACGCAATTTCAAAACATAAATCCAGATAAATAAATGGGCCCAGGGAGCCTGGGTGGCTCAGTTGGTTAAACGTCTGACTTTGGCTAAGGTCATGATCTTGCGGTTCAAGGGTTCAAACCCCGCATCAGGCTCTGTGCTGACAGCTCAGAGCCTAACGCCTTCTTCAGATTCTGTGTTTCCCTGTCTCTCTCTCTTCCCCTGTTCACTCTCTCTCTTTCTCTCTCTCTGGAAAAAAAAACATAAACAAATTAAAACAAAAAAATAAGTGGGGGGACCAGGCCCCAATGCCTCTGACCTGGGGACCCCAAAGGAGCAGGGTGGGGAAGGCTCTACCCCTGGCCCCGCTTAGAGGCCAGCAGAGCAGAGCCACCCGGGCCCGCATGCTTGGTTGGAGTCAGAGGAGATGTGTCCCCTTCTTCCATTCTGGGGCCTGTCCTCTGATGGCCTGCACCTGCAAAGGGATAGGAGAGAAAAAAACTGTGAAAGCAGGTACTCCCCGCTCTTCAGAGCTCTCCCGCCTCCGCCAGGGCCCAGCAGGCCCCCACCGATGCCTCTCTCCGTGCTTCCCAATGGTCACTGATCTAGACCCAAAGGTGGGCAGAGAGGCCACCCCAGCCTGAGCACACACTCAGACCAGGCCCACCCACACAACAGGTGGTGGCACCCTCATGACCACAGTGGGACGTATTTCAGAGTTGGGTTGGCAGGTGAGACAAGAAGGCCAGGTGTGACAGATGCGACAACATGCAGGTGAAGGGTCACGTGGGACAAGAGGGCACGGGAAGAGAGAAGAAGAGGCAGGAGGAAAAGCACAGGCAAAAGTCAGGAAGTGAGGGGTACCTGGGGGGCTCAGTCAGTGGAGAATCCAACTTCAGCTCAGGTCATGATCTCACGGTTCAGTTCGTGAGTTCAAGCCCCGCGTTGGGCTCACTGCTGCCAGCACAGAACCTGCTTGGGATTCTCTCTCTCTCTCTCTCTCTCTCCCCTCCCCCATGCTCTCTCTCAAAAGTAAATAAACATTTTTTAAAAATCAGGAAGTGAGAATGAGTGATCAGGACAGTACCGTGGGGAGGAGATAGAACAGGGATTGCAGGGGACACCACAGGACCGATACAGGCAGGTCACCATATGTGGCCAAAGGGGGTGCCCCCCTCACAGCCCACAGTGTGGGGACACCTTGGGAGCCAGGCTGAGGGGTTTGGACCTCCAATTCTGGAAGAACGAGGCGCCTTTGAGCCAGGGCAGGGTGAGGCCAGGAGGGCCCGCCCAGCGGTGTGCACTCTCGCATCGTGAGTGTCTCATAATCCTCACACCAATCCGCGAGGAGGACATGTCATTGTCCCAATTGTGAGGGGAGGAAACTGAGGCCCAGGGGAGAAAACTGAGGCACGGAGGCCATAGTGACCCCGGTTGCTGAGTGACAGAGCCAGGCCTCCGGACCCAGAGGCAGAGCTGAGACCACCAAGGACAGTGGACCAAGAAAGAGGAGGGGCCTCTACATGCAGGCCCTCGGCAACCCAAGGGTCCCTCAGAGAGAGGAAGAGAGAGAGCACGCTGTCTGGACGCCAAGGAGGGTCCCCAGGCCGTGGAGTGACCACAGGGGGCCTGCTGTGGAGGGGACCCTCCAACCGAAGCCACCCTGAGAAGTCGTCAGCAACACTTGTCTCTGAAAACAAGTTCCAGCGCCACCTGCCAGGGGTCAGCAGGGGGCTGCAGGCAGACACAGCTGGACTTGGCCAATCCTGGGTCCCCAGGACCCCCCGTGCTGCCATGTCCCTGGGAGGTTTCTGGCCAGGGCTCAGAACCCACTTTTCACTGTGCACCAAAGGCCACCGTGCAGGTGCCGGCAGCTGCACGCCCTTCTGAATGGGGCTGGGAAGTGAGGCGAAGGGCAGGGGAGAGGAGGAGAAGCTGGGAGGTGAGAGAGCCAACATCTCAAGAGAAAATCGAGGGACAGTGAATCCGGTCGGCTCCCGCCGGGGCATGCCACCCAGTGGGAATGCACATGCAGGCCACAAGGAAACCCCACCTCACACTCAGGAAATTGGCCAAAATTGAAGCTTGGACAACACCAAGTGTCGGTGAGGCTGTGGAGCAACAGACGCTCTGGTGCATTGCTTGCAATGGTAAAAATGGTACAAGCAATTCTGAAAACTGGCGTTAAGCATATACCTATGCTCGGGGCCAACAATTCTACTCTTCGGTGGTTACCTGAAAGAAATGAAAACATATGCACAAAAACAACTGTGTAAGGATGTTTGATGCAGCTTTATTCATAAGGGCCCCAAATTGGAGATAATCTGAACTTCCCCAACCGGACGATGGAGGTTCATTCCCAAAGTGGAATCCTCCTCAGCAATTTTAAAAATCTACTAATGGGGCGCCTGGGTGGCTTAGTCGGTTAAGTGTCCGACTTTCGCTTAGGTCATGATCTCGCGGTTCGTGGGTTCGAGCCCCGCGTCGGGCTCTGTGCTGACTGCCAGCTCAGAGCCTGGAGCCTGTTTCAGTCTGTGACTCCCTCTCTCTCTGACCCTCCCCTGCTCACGCTGTCTCTCTCTCTCTCTCCTAGAAATAAATAAAACATTTTTAAAAAATTAAAAAAAAAATCTACTAATGTGTGGGGTGCACGGGGCGCCTGGGGGGCTCAGTCAGTTGAGCGTCCGACTCTTGATTTTTGGCTCAGGTCATGATCCCAGGGTCATGGGATCGAGCCCTGTGTCAGGCTCCACGCTCAGTGTGGAGCCTACTTGGGATTCTCCCTCTCTCTCTCTTCCTCCTTCTCTATGCCCTCTCCCTCAGCCCTCTCCCCCGCCTGCATGCTTTCTCTCTCTTTCTAAAAGAAAAAAAATTAATTAAAAAAAACATGACGAATTTCAAAAGCATTTTGGGGAGTGAAAGAAGCCAGACACAACAGAGAACTGAGTTCCAGAACAGGTAAAGTAGCCTATGGTAACAGAGCAGAGCTGCAGTTGTGTGGGGCAGAGGTCTGGGCTTGGGGAGTGGAGAAATACTGAAAGGTACGGGAAGCTCTTGTTTCTCTTCAGATCACATGAGTCTTTTGCCTTTTAGTGAAAGGTACAGGGGTGCCTGGGTGGCTTAGTCGGTTAAGCGTCCGACTTTCACTTAGGTCATGATCTCGCGGTTCCTGGGTTCAAGCCCCGCGTCGGGCTCCGTGCTGACTGCCAGCTCAGAGCCTGGAGCCTATTTCAGAGTCTGTATCTCCCTCTCTCTCTGACCCTCCCCTGCTCACGCTGTCTCTCTCTCTCTCTCTCCTAGAAATAAATAAAAATATTTAAAAAAAAAAAAAAAGAAAGGTACAGAGACTTTCAGGAATTGTGGAATGTTCTATATCTTGATTGAGATGGTGGTCACATGTCTGTAGCGTCCATTAGAATTCATAACATGTATACTTAAAAAGTGTGCATTTTGCTATCCATAAATTATGCCTCAACAAAGACAATTCTTTAAAGATTTTTTTAAAGTTTATTTTTGAGAGAAACAGAACGCAAGTGGGGGAGGGGCAGAGAGAGAGGGAGACACAGAATCTGAAGCATGCTCCAGGCTCTGAGCTGTCAGCACAGAGCCAGACACAGGGTTTGAAGTCACCAACCGTGAGATCATGACCTGAGCCGAAGTCGGATGCTTAACCAACTGAGCCACCCAGGCGCACCTAAAGACAATTTTTGAAAAAAGCCTTCCATGGCTTCACATCACATATAAAATCTCAACATCCCTGGGGCCCGATCTACCTCCCCCCTCACCATGGGCTCCCCTGGGTCTCTCACTCCAATGTTCTCCCAGCCCCCCGCTCATGCCATGTCTGGAATGTGCTTCCAGAATGCGCCTCCTGGATCTGCATGGGCCTGGCCCTTATCATGTCCTCCCCAGTGCGGCCCCACCCCTCCCTGTTGACAAGCTGCTTCAGTCCCCTGCAAAGCGCCTCCCTGACAGTCAAAGGGTTTGTGTCCTCTCGAGATTCAGCCCTGAGAGCAATCACCATACCATGCCCACTCTGTGGACAGCCCCAGGTCCCCCCTGGCCCTGAAAACATGGGGTCTGGGGCTCTCAGGCCACACAGGCATCAGGGAGAAGAAGGGAAGAGGCTAATACATGCAGTCACCTGGAGGGAAGGGAAACCCATCCTGGCAGGGGCTCCCTGGCTGTGGGGACCAGAGTGGAGACTGAGGGGGGGCAGCGATTCCATCTGAAAAGCCCTTCCTGAGGGAAGGAGGGGGGGCGGGTGGAACGGGGGCATACCTGGCTCCACCCTGGAGCTCACCCCCAGGATTGCCACCCTCCCTCCCTGCAGTCCAGCCTTGCACAAGTGACCCCTATCCAACGTGACTCAGTTTCAAATGTGTACAGGATTCAAGAGCATCTTTCCCAGGAAACGGCTCAGCAGGGGAAGCTGGCTCTGGAAAGAGACGGCCACGTAAGCTGAAATCCCAGCCTCACTCTCTCCAGCCACAGCCAGTGACCCACAGTGGCTTCAGAGTTGAGGGGGTCAAGCCGCATCTGACAGATGAGTTACATTTTGATCCTTGTCAATTAAGCCACGGTTGCTAATTCCATCACCTCACAACAGTACAATGTAAACCTTAGTGATATGAATCATTCATGTTTCAATGGAGGAGTTCAGTAATAGGCATGACACACAGGAAGGGGGTTCATTTGTGGAGTAAACAGGGCAGTGACCCGTGGTTCCAGATACAAAACGCCTGCCTGGATCCAGACGGAGGCTGCAGCTCAGGTCTCTGAACAAAACTCCTGGAGGAAGAGCAGAGGCTGTAGAGCTGTGACAAACTCTCCTGCTCTGTCATGTCACTCACCCTGAGGGCTTCTGGAAGCCTCCCTCTGAATGGGGTGCCCCTCCAGCTGCCCGCCAGCCCGAGGATTACCCCCGCGGCCCCCTGTAACTGCAGTCAGACCCAGAGACACTGACCCAGAGGCAAAAGCCAGAGAAGAGTCCAGAACTTGACACAGAGATTGGTCCGGAGGTAAGTGCATGACCCAAGCCAAGCCAGGGAGACAGGGTAAGACAGGACAGGATAATGTTTGCTGGGGTCTTCTAAGAAAGATGCTTCCCTAGTCTACAGAAACTTCTGGAGGGGAAAAAATAACTACTCTCAGTAAAAAAGAGCCAGACCCTAGAGGCTGCTGCCCATCACTGTGCCATCAAGAGGAGAGCCAGCCTGATGATGATGCCATCACCACTGGTGGTGAAAAGCAGAAGGGATTCATGGCCCGCATGGTACAACTGCACTCCCGATCAAGCCTCTCCTGAAGTCCATAGCACCCCTGGAAATTGTGAATATATGACTCAATAAATTAGCTTCGGATACAGCTAGATTCAGGGGCTCAAAACCACACCTCCAGTCCCTAATCTCTCTTTATTCCTTCTGTCCAGTCTACTCTATAGAGCTTTCCTTTTAGCCTCCTCATGGTGACAAAGTAGTTCCAGGCCTTCGTCTTCCCAGATCCAAGTCCAAAAAAGAAGAAAGCATCTCATCCCAGAAGTTTGCACAGGAGCTCCAGGATTCAATCCAATTGAACAAACTTGGTGGATGGACCTACCGCGAACCAGTGGCGTGGCCAGGCCTGGGCCCAAACGACAGCCGTGGAGAAAGGGCAGAGCCCTACTGATGTCACACGGTCTGAGAATGGAAGTCAAGGGGAATCAGATTCCCATAGGCATCTGAATACTGTCACTAGGAAAAAGAGGAGAGGGGCGCCTGGCTGGCTCAGTCAGTTGAGCATCTGACTTCGGCTCAGGTCATTATCTCCCGGTTCGTGGGTTCAAGCCCCACATCGGGCTCTGTGCTGACAGCTCAGGGCCTAGAGCCTGTTTCGGATTCTGTGTCTCCCTCTCTCTCTGCCCCTCCCCCACTCGTGCTCTGTCTTTCCATGTCTCAAAATTAAATAAAAAACCAAAAAGAAAAAAGAAAAAGAGGAGTAGCTTCTGAACAGGCAAAGCCCAACGGCCCAGTCTTCCCCCTGCCTTGGGAGGAGGGCTGCCCCATCCAGCTCTTCCACCTTGTATGACTCCTCACTGACCCACCCAAGGAGCACTCAGCACCCAGAGGGGTGACCTGTCCCTGCCACCAGGGGCCTTCGCACCACACCACTTCGGCTAGACTCTTCTGTGTCCAGCCGGAAACCTTCCCATCACCTAAGACAGCCCCACCCCCACCTCCAGGAAGTCACCCCAGACTTCACACTCAAGCCAACCAGGGTTCCGGCCGGGGGGGTGGGGGGGCATGCACTACCCCTCCCCAGGGCCGGGATCTCGTCAATACCCCCAGCCTTTCGCGCTTCCCCGCTCAGCCTGGAAGAAACCAGTGGCTGAGCCCCTCAGCTACTCTCCTGCTCTTGACACCTGCAGACTTTGCTTCCATCCTCTGCCAAGAAAGAGAAACCGTCCTCTGACAAGCCTAGAAAAACCCCGGTCCCAAGTCAGTGAAAATGTGCCTTTTCTCAAACATCCAGGGGGCTGAGGCTTCCAGAGAGTCGCCTCACGAAAATCCAGGGTTCCCAGAGGCCCTCAGCAGCGCTCACGTGGGGCTCCTGTCCCCACACCCCACTCTCAGCCAGAGGTGTGTTCCCCGACTCTGGCCCCCTCAGGGCCTCTCTGGGGGCTCGCAGGAGAAGCTTCTGGACCCCAGGAGCTGCTTTCCCGCCTGCCCAGGTAAGAGTTAATAAGACTGGCTGTCACTGAGATGTTTACCCACCTCCAGACTCCGGATGAAGATAGAAATGGTATTTATGATTTCTACCCAACGTTTCTGGAAAGGATTTAAGGTGCTTACGAGGATACACATATATAACAAGATTGCATAAATTAATGCCAGAGCCAAAAAAGAAAGAAAAACAAGTGTTGGGCCATAAAGCCCAGCAAAGAAGGAGGCTAACCTGAAAACAAGTCCACGGGAGCTCTAAGCCTGCTATGGGAGAGTCCCAAAGCTTTCTAGCTGCTCCCTGGAAAAAGCAAAACTGTCTGCTAGAAGCTTCGGGGCTGGTAACAGTAAAAGGCACACACAGTCACCCAGGAGACATCCAGGAAGGTCTCCCAAGGGACCGAAAGGCAAGAACAATAGGAAGTGGGAAGTGAGAGGCCTTCCTCCCAGGCTGCGGGCTTAGAAGCCCTAGTGGCGGGTAAGTGGCAGGGACAGGGACGGCTCTAGACCCCTGCTCCCCACACTTGGGCCGTGAGGAGACTCTATACTTGCTGTGCCCTGGGAATGGCACTCGCCCCCTCCCCCCTGGAGAAAGCCCTCAGGGACGACTATGTCCCAGGGGCAGTGGAGCTCCAGCCATCCCCGCTCAGGGCATCCCTGGACCCTACGAGTCCCATCTACTTCTGCTTTGAACCCCAACACTTAACTCTCTCCTAGCTTTACTTCCCTAAAGCCCCTGCTAGGTGCAGCCTGGAAGTATAAAGATTATAGACAGAGAAAAGCTTCAGTTAAAGCCACCTGCAGCTATCTGGGCTTTTCAGGAACTACCACAGAGGAGAGTGCAGGAGCCTCCAGCTCTGGTGACTCAAGTCTCAGAAAGGTTCCCTGAGGACCAGGGGTGCCGGCGCATGTGTGGGCAGCGTGTTAGACAGGTTCAAGGTCGCTGACGCCAGCAGCACGGGGCATGGTGGGCTGACAGGTGAAGATCCCCTGGCACGCTGTTTGGGTCTACCAGAAACAGCCAGGGAGACAACAGAGGAGGCAAAGACCCTGGGGTCTAGCAGCTGGCCAAGTGGGAGAGACACGGGGGCCTTAATGCAAAGTGACTTTATCAGTACCCCAGGTTCAGGGAGGCCCAGGACAGTCCTTCTGTAAGGGAACTTTTATAGTATCTGCTATATTTCTGATTACAACAGTAATATGTTCACAGGGCCCCTGGGTGGCTCCATTGGTTAAGCGCCCAGCTCTGGATTTCAGCTCAGGTAATGATCTCACGGTTCATGAGTTCAAGCCCCACGCTGGGCTCCATGCTGACAGTTCGGAGCCTGACTGAGATTCTTTCTTTTTCTCTCTCTCTCTCTCTGCCCCTCCCACGCATGCTTGCACACACACACACACACACACACACACAAAATAAACTTAAACAAAAAAAATCCCACTTAAAAAAAGTAATATGTCCTCAATAAAAAAAAATTTTAAACTAGGGGCGCCTGGGTGGCTTAGTCGGTTAAGCGTCCGACTTTCGCTTAGGTCATGATCTCACGGTTCGTGGGTTCGAGCCCCACGTAAGGCTCTGTGCTGACTGCCAGCTCAGAGCCTGGAGCCTGTTTCAGTCTGTGACTCCCTCTCTCTCTGACCCTCCCCTGCTCACGCTGTCTCTCTCTCTCTCTCCTAGAAATAAATAAAAAATATTAAAAAAAAAATTTTAAACTGCAAAAGAAAAGCACAAAAATGAGCCATAATTCCACTATTTATTGTGGCTATTGCTGCTCTCTCTCTGGTGTACAACCTGCCAGTCTATTTTAATTAATAAATATATACATATTTTTTTGGAAAATCCTGCATGGAAAACCACTGTGGCCAAAATAAAACTAAAAAAGATAAACTGGGGGAAATATTTGCAAGTTATTTCACCGACAAAGAGCCAATTTGCTAATACACTAAAAGACCCTAGATCTCCGTAGGAAGAAAGTAAAATAAAAATACCTCACAGCAATAACGCATAAGTTAGAGGTGGGGGTAAATGACATTTAAATATTCTGTAGTCAGTGTCACCTAGGAGGGAGCAGAGGGCATTGATAAACCACAGACCGTGATAACTTAAGGATGTGTAGTGATTTCTAGGTGACCACTGTCACAGAATTTGGGGTAAGATGGAGTCAAGCCAGGAGAGGGTGCACACAGGGACAGGGGACCTTGGGTGCTGGTCTGGCTGACCCAATTCTGCTTGTTGGTTCTCTGAGAGTTTAATTCATAATTATTCACTTTACCATACGAATATGTTTTACATACTTCTCGGTATATGTGGTGTATTTCATGATTTTTTAAAAAAAGGATATTAAAAGAAGCTCAACCCCATTCATAATAAGTGAAAGTTTTTCAACTATTTTTCAAAGATCAAAAAGTCTGAGGACTTGGGGCACCTGGGTGGCTCAGTTGGTTAAGCATCTGACTCTTGATTTCGGCTCAGGTCATGAGCTCAGTGTTGTAAGATCGAGCCCTGCATCAGGCTCTGTGTGGGATGTGGAGCCTGTTTAAGACTTTCTGTCTCCCTCTCCCTCTGCCCCTCCCCAGCTTCCTCAAACAAGCACACCTGTTCTTGAAAGGAAGGAAGGAAGGAAGGAAGGAAGGAAGGAAGGAAGGAAGGAAGGAAGAAAGAAAGAATGGAAGGAAGGAAGAAAGAGAGAGAGAAAAGAAGGAAGGAAGGATGGAAGGAAGGAAGAAAAAGAAAGAAAGAAAATCTGAGGGCTCACTGTGTTGGCAAGAGGGTAGAGAAGCATCTACGTGGTTGATGGAAGAGTGCCAACTGGTGCATCATCCATGGAAGATACCTTTGGTGATTTCCACCTAATTTTCCAAGACACAAAGCTTTGCTCACTTCTAGGGACTTATCCTACAGATAACTGCAAATTGGCTTGTGCAAAAGCTTCTTCATTGCAATAGCCAAAGATGGAGAACAACCCAACCTATCCATTGCTAAATAAATAATGGTGTGGCCACATCGTGGAATATTATGCAGCTATTAAAAGGGCACTCTCCAGGGACTGTGATGCAGTTCATCAGGTCACATCATTAAGTGAAAAACAAGATACAAATCAAGAAGTAAAATGCACCACCAACTGCGTGAAAGCAGCTCGGGGGATATTATATACATGTAATTGTCTGAAAATTCATTAAATATTTAAAACTAAACATCGGGGCGCCTGGGTGGCTCAGTCGGTTGAGCGTCCGACTTCAGCTCAGGTCATGATCTCACAGTTCGTGGGTTCAAGGCCCGCATTGGGCTCTGTGCTGACAGCTAGCTTAGAGCCTGGAGCCTGTTTTGGATTCTGTGTCTCCCTCTCTCTCTGACCCTGACTTGTGCATGCTGTCTCTCTCTCTCTCAGAAATAAATAAAAAACATTTAAAAAATTTTTAAACAAAACATCTCCAGGAGGCTACTCCAGAAATGTATAATGCTGAGTGGTTCTGACAGGCTTGAAAACATGGTTAGAAATTATATTTTTCACTATACACCCTTCTGTATGTTTGAACTTTACAACGGAAAATAAACATTCTCATTTGGTTGAGCTCCTGACTCTTGATTTTGGCTCAAGTCATGACCTCACAGTTCGTAGGTTCCAGAGCCCTGCATTGGGCCCTGTGCTGACAGAGTAGGACCTGCCTGGAATTCTCTCTCTCTCTCTCTGCCCCTTCCCTGCCTATGCATGCACTCTCTCCTTTTCAATAAATAAATAAACAAACGAACAAACAAACAAATTTTAAAATAAAAGAAACGTTCAAAATTATAAGCAAAAAATATGGCAGGATTAGAGAATACTCAAATTTCTAGCACAGCCACCCCTTTGCTCCCAACAGTTGCAGGAAGGGGAAGGGACAGTGGCAAGTGGCAAGTGGCAAATGGAAGCCTCCCTTTGATTATTAGCTGGGTGTGTGCGCTGTCCCCCGCCACACACCCCCAGGGCAGGATGCCAGCTTTCCAGAGCACCCTGGAAGAAAGACAGAGCCAGCTCCTGTCTTTAGTGGGCGCCTTCAGCCAGGCTTGGAGGAGGAGGCCACGCCCCTCCAAAGGAAGCCCCTCCCCGCCCCGCCTCCTGTTGTGGAGTGAGAAGTCACACCTGGCACACGTATCTTTGTCCATCTTAGCAACACTCACCTCATTCTGTTCTCGCTGCTTTTCCCACTAACAGCTTATCAGGAACATTTTCTCACGACAGGAATTGCTCTTTAACTACAAGATTTCTAACGACCAAACTTTACTCAGCCGATTTGCTGTTACACATTGAGATTTCTTTGTCGGCATAAACTGTGCCTTGATGAAAGTCAGTACAGCTGAATGTGGGTGCCCGGCCTTAATTATATCCTTAGGAAAATATCCTGGAAGTAGCCCTCGGTTAATGCACACACACAGCGGCTGGCTTTCTAGGCACGGCACAGCGATGGCCCCGTTCACGTTGGCGAAAGGGTCAATCTCCCAACTCCCGTCCAGGCCTGGATTCCAACGTGGTTTTGTCCTCGCCTACTGAACATTGGGGGTGGGAAGCATCTCATTATTGCTTTCATTTGCATCCTTTGAGTATTAATTAGGTCGAGCCTCTTTTATGTGTCTCTTGCCCGTTTTCCCTTCAAACACGAATTGTCCGTTTTGTGTATCTGAACACATCCAGCATCTTCCTCCTCCCCCTCTTGGCTCAGCCCTGAAGGTCCCTCCTCGTACACGCACAGCTGTCAAAGTCCTATGCATCCTTCAAGGTCAGCGCCCTGCCTTGACCCTCCCACCAGGCAGTCATTCCTGACTTCCCACGCTCTTGGCTCAGGGCACTTGCTGCTTTGGTCCTGCCTGTAGTCACCATCTGCATGCCTATACCCTGCCGTCTGTGCCAGCTGTTCGCTCAGCCCCGCAGGCCCAAGGCTCAGCCACGGTCCCCTACCTAAGGACCCCCGGTCAACAGTGTTTACCGGCACCTACTGCCCAGCTATGACTCCCGGGCCAAATCGGACTCCGTCCCTGCCCGCAGGCCCCTTGGGAAGCTGTGAGCACCAAGGACAACCCCTCCCATCAGCCAGCTGCTTTGAGCATAGGACCTGCGGCCCAGGCCTGTACCCTTGCGACTGTCAGCTCCTGTGAGGGCACTGAGCCTCAGGAGCAGAACAGTGTCTTCCCCGGGACTGCAAGAGAAGGTGGAACTCTCAGCACAGAGTTCCCTCAAGAAGCGGAGCCTGAGTGGGGAGGAGGGTGAAGCCCCTGGAGATGACAGATGAGGAGGAAGGGGGGGCTGACTCAGTGGACAGTAATATCGAGGCTTTAACATTGGATCCCGAGATTGTCTGACCACGTCCAGTGACTGGCCGGCATTGGCCATCTTAGCTCATGGTCATTGTGTTTCGGCAACCCACCCCAGAGGAGAGATGGGAGCATGGTCCCCCAGGGAGGACGATGGGACCCCAGCGCCACCAAGAGCTGGGGTGCTTGGGAGTCACTGTTCTCTGGAGGCGCTGTGCGTGAGGCGAAGGCATGGTGGGGAGGCCCCCGTGGGAGGAAGTAGAATGAACTGAGGAGGCTGTTCTGGGTCCCTCCTCAGTTGTGCCGGGGACCCTCTGGAAGTGCGCCAAGAGGCGACAGTGCCCTAGGGCTCAGCCCCAAGACAATGAGCAGCACCTGCCCTGCCGTCAGGGGGACCCCGAGCCCAGCCCTAGTCATCTCCTGACCCCCGGTGTCAACGAGAAGGCGACTCTGCAGTCTGGGTGACCTTGGCTCCCAGCACTGGAGGAGATGACAAATTTCTTTTCTTCCTGCTGAAAAAATAATCCATCCTTTCGTGGATCTCTGGGGACCGGCAGCGCGGCACATGCATTATGGAAGCTTTTGCTTGGGCTCATTTCGGTTGTCTACAGGGCTGGCTCAGCTCCCACTCTTCCTTAAGCCCTTCAGAGGCTAAGAACATTTCAGTGCCAAGGGGTGGATTCAGGGATGTTCCTGAAAAACATTTTATTTCTCTATCAGCTGCTGCTGTCCTGATTTCTAGGCTTGATTTTCTGAATTCAAGCAAAAATAAGTTCCTCCCACATGCGAGGCCCTGGGATCCACCAGGTCCGATGTGGGCCTGCCCTCTGAGACCACGGTTGTGCTACACACTTGGGGAGCTCTGGGGTCCCTGATCCAGGCCTGTGGGCAGGAGGGTCTTCCCAGAGAATGTAATGCAAACCCTGAGACCTGAAGGCTGAGCGCCGCTCATTGGTTGAGGGGTGGGAAGAAGCCTCTGTGAGCATGGGCTGCAGTGTTGGGGAAGTAAAATGAGGCTGGACCACAAAAGGCCAAGGATGGTAAGCTACTGAGAGTTTGAACTTCATCCTGAGAGCCCCTGGGGAGACCTTCAGCAGCATTAGTCAGGGAAACGACCCCGACAGATTTACATTCTAGAAGGATCATGCTGACAGCCTCTGGACCGCACACCAGGAGGGTCCCGAGCAGGAAGGAACGTCACTGCAGTGCAGGGAGGCAGACGAGGTGACCAGCTGGCCAGAGTGCCGTGCACGTAAAGGGAGAGATTCCCTTGCAAGATGCACTTGAGGGCAGAATTGAGAGGACCAAGTACAGAACAAGCAGTAGACAGGAGGACAAGGAGAGGATGCGGTGTCAGTGGTGTGAGCCCCGGGGAATGGATGCGTCCCCGGGGAGATGGAGGCTGCAGAGAGCAGTCTTTGGGGGCTGGGCACAGGGTGTGGGAAGCAAGGCAGTGGGCTCCACACAGGTGCGTTGAGTTTCAGGTGCTGGTGGAGTGGGGACACGTCCAACAGGCAAGGTAGGATCTGTCGAGCAGAGAACGCATCTCAGGCCTGCTGGGTGCCAGCACCTAGCTACGCCCTGGTCCCAGGCACCCCCCAGAGTCAGGGAGGCAACCGCCTGCAGGAAGAAGCACGGGAAAGGAGACCCCAGGGAACAGATGAACATCAGGCACTGGAGGGGAGGGGGCTGGGTGCATCCACATCACCCAAAGAGAGCCAAGGTGAGTGAGGACAGGAAGAGAGAGCAGGGCTGGAGAGGGTGTGCCCAGATTGCATCTCACATCGCAAATACGGGTGCCCCAAAGCACCATGTCCTTCCTTATCCAGTCCTGAACCTAATATAAACTGGCCAGTGAAAGGCCCTTTCCAGTGCCTATCTGCTAACCTCTCTGATTACCCTCAGGATGGTCGCTAAGTGGATCGAAAATCTAAATGTATAAATGAAACCACAAAAGTATGGGAAGAATTGAGCATTAAAATCGTGAAGCAAGAAAGGCTTTTCAAACTAGGATGCAATTGAACAACCATTAAAGATTGATAGGCTGCACAAAGATCAAAACCTTCTGCACAGCAGAAGCTGCTGTAGGCAAAGTCAGGAGATCAAGTGGGAAGAAAAAAATTTGCAACTCGGATCACTGTCCGAGAGCTAATATCCCTAATATATAAAGAGCTCTTGGAAACTAAGAAGATAAAGATTAACAATGCAATAGTGAAAAAAATGATGAACTTGAACACAGTGAAATACAAAGGGCCTCAGACATAAACAACGCAAATTAAGAAATTATGAAAATAAATGCAAACTGCCCCCTACTCCCCACCCCGAAGTGGCTTCTCACTATCAGCTTGGCAGAAATGTAAATGTGACAGCATCCCTTTGTTGGTGAAACTCTGTAGGAAGAGGTATCACCACACAGAAGGCGATTCTGCAATGCTATCAAAACAGCAAATGCATTAACCCTTTGACCTAGCAATCTCACTTCTGGAAATGTATCCTTTAGATATGCCTGCATGTTAAGAGCAGCAGACTGAAAATCTAAGTGAAACCACTTGTATGAAAAAAAGAATGGTGGGGGAGGGGCACCTGGGTGGCTCAGTTGATTGAGTTGATTTTGGCTCAGGTTATGATCCCAGGGTTGTGAGATCGAGCCCCATGTCCAACATATAGAGTCTGCTTAAGATTCTCTTGGGGCACCTGGGTGGCTCAGTCAGTTAAACATCGGACTCCAGCTCAAGTCATGATCTCATGGTTTGTGAGTTTGAGCTCCGCGTCAGGCTCTGTGCTGACAGCTCAGAGCCTGGAGCCTGCTTTTTTTTTTTTAATATNGCCTGGAGCCTGCTTTAAATTCTGTGTCTCCCTCTCTCTCTGACCTTCCACTGTTCACACTCTAGCTCTCTCTCAAAAATAAATAGTTTTTTTTTAAAAAGATTCTCTCTCCTTCTCCCTCTGCCCCTCTCGCCTGCTCGCACACACTCTCTCTCTCTCTTTCTCAAAATAAAATAAAAAATAAAAATTGTGCATGGCACAGCAACCTGGAAGAACTTAAAACACACACCTGGAGATCTTTCCATTTGCAGATCAGATTCACAGTACCCCCCCTCACCTTGCATGGGGCCCCGAGGGGAGGCTGTGTGTGATGGGACAGCCCTTGCCCCTGACTTTAGGTCAGTTTCAGCCGGAGGGCAGCGGGGAGGACAGAAAAGCAGAGGTATTTATTCACTCAGGTAGAGACACCTGGCCAACTACACTTTTTTTTTTTTCAAGAGCAAGAGAGGAACAGAGCAAGCGTGAGCAGGGGAGGGGCAGAGAGAGAGGAAGAATCCCAAGCAGTCTCTGCATTGCCAGCACAGAGCCCAAAGCAGGGCCTGAACCCACGAATTGTGAGATCATAACCTGAGCCAAAGTCAAGAAACTTAACCAACTGAGCCACCCAGGTACCCCTGGCCAATCTGTGTTCTTGACCAGAAGTCACGGCTCCTGCCCCTCGTTGGCTCCTCTCTCCCCCTTTACCCTGCCCCTCCAGCCTCGGGCAATAAGGGCCGCTTGTGACTTCGCTACCTCCTGCCCACACCTCTGTGAAGAGTCCGTCTTGGTAAACACTCCTCAGATCGACAGTTTGAGAGAGCCATCTGTTTCCTGTCAGGCCCCTGACTGATGCAGCAGCTATTTATAAAAAGGACGAGGATGCACTCTAGGTATCAGTCTGGAAAGATCTGCAGGGCACATTATGAAGGAAGAGTATACAGTTGTTACCGTATGATGAGGGAGAACACGTAGCAGCATTGGTGTGCGTCCCAAAGGACCCACAGGAGGCTGATCAAGGGGGTTGTCGATCGGGGGACAGAGTAGACAGGAGAGGAAAGGGCAGACAGGACTCTTCTCGGCCTGCCCTTTTATTTGCAGGGCCTCGCTGTGGGCACCCGTCTGTCCCGGGCACCGGGCCACGCCCACGCCAGGTCTCTCCTGCGTCAGCACCCCCCGCCCTCAGCTCAGGAAGGTGATGGCCCCCACCAGGGCCGCAGGAAGGATTCCCCGTGCAGGTCTCCAAACAAGAGCTGGGCAAGATAACACAGGACAGAGCCCTGAACACCACTCCCAGGCCCTTCGGCATTTCTACGGGCCCGCCAAACCATTGGATCTTCCAATAGTATTCGTTTGCAAGGGAAAGAAAAATCACTTCCAGTCTCTGAGCTTCTCTGGGGACCCCTCCCGCCCCTGCGTACAGACACACATTTCCTGGTCCGCTCCCCTCCCCCTTCTCCCAGGACACCGTGGGGGGCAGGCCCCCTCTCCCTGGGGAGGGAGGGCTCATCCTGGCCTAGCCTGCCTTAAACTCCTCAAGACCCGAATTACATCTGCTGTGAGCTCTGTGCTGGGCTGGCCTCCCAGTTCACCTCTGTGCTCCTCCACGGCTTGACCGTGGGCAGGGGGCCAAGCTTCCCCAATCTTTGGGAGGGTCTCATCTGGAAAACCCGAGAGCATTCTAGCCCTCACTTCCCAGGGTTGCAGAAGGGTGACCCCCTTTGCACAGTGCCAGCCCGACACACACAATACATGTTCATCACGGAGAGGGTCAGATGCCAGGGGGACCCGAGGGAAGAGGCTCAGCCTGAGTGGGACCCGGGTTTCGTCCCTCGTGAGGAATTCATTCTGAGCCGTTGCCTTCCCTGCTGAGAAGCTGGTCCCATACTTTGGGCTCCTGGTAGGGGCTGGACCCTTGACAGCCTTCAGCTTATGGAAGCCTAGGATCAGTTCCACAGTAAATGTTACTGTCCCCATTCTGCAGATTGAAAAGTAAAGGCTCAGAGAGCCCAGGCCTGCCTTGCTGGCTGCTACAGGTAGTCTGTACATAGCCTCAGACCCATATCTGTGACTCCCCCATCAGGGCCTGCAGCTTAGCGTGCCTGGCCTTCCCAGACTGCTCGGAGTCTTCCTGCGCCCGCCGGCCTGCCCACCCACGGCTCTGGGACTCTGCCTGTCCCCACCAGCTGGCCCACTAGGGCCCTGTCACGCACTGCCTGCTGGACCAGCAGCTCCCTCGAGCTGTTCCGGGCAGCCCAGCTTCCAGCTAGGTTCCTGCCTCATCACTCAGAGGGGCAGCTGCTCTGGCTCCCCGCCTTGTCTCCCATCCAGGGGAGGCTCCTGCCCTTGCGGCCCCAAGCTGCAAAGTCCAGGGACTGCATTGCCACTGGCCAGTGCCATGCCCCTCCGTGACAGCCCACCTGGACAAAAAGGCACATGGCCAGGTGCAGCCCCTTCCAGCTGGGAGGAGGACACAGGATGCTGCCAGGAAGAGCCGCTGGGGCTACTGAGGAGAGAGGACCCCAGACTGGAGTCATGGACTGGTCTGAGGAGGCCATCGGACTAACAGTGCCCCAGGAGGCTCTCATCAAGGTGCAGACCAGATCCGGATTCAGATCCGGGCCCCATCAGGCAAGCCAGGGCACAAGGCAAACCACGAGGCTGTCAGGATGCAAGTGACAGTGGTGGTGGCCAGGCATGCAGATGGAGCCTGCGGGCAGAGTGGGGGCTCCTGCCAGTCCGGGGTGCCCAGGGTGAGGGTGCTGGCGTCACAGACAGATGCGGCTCACCTTCCTGGACAGTCCAGACTGCGCTGGGCTGAGCCCTCCTGCCTTGCATGACTTCCCGCACGACTTCGCATGCAGAGAAGGGACAGGACGAGGCCCCCAGGGACCCATGGCTTCTGGACAAAGGGAGCCAGCAATTCACTCTCTCTACTGTCCACCAGACCCCCAGGCCCACAGGGAAAAGGAAGGAATGGGTTTGTTTGTTGTTTTCTGTTAAATTCTTTCTCCTGGTGGCTGCCACGGGATTCAGGAATGTTTCCATTTTCTTTGCAGTAAGTGAGTTGCTGAGAGTAATTTACATTCCTGTTGAACTAAGCATGGCAGGGACCTTCACAGCCCCCCTACCTGTGACGGGTCCCTTGTCCACACCAGCTATCCGCCTTGGGATGCTGCCCTTGTCTACACTGGGATCCACAGTGGGGGCATGGCCCCTGTCCAACTGGGAGCACCACCCACCCCAGATCCACACTCAGAGCACCACCGCATCCACAAAAGAGTATCACCCACCACCCTCATCGACATGGGAGCACCACCCATCCCCTGCTCATGGTGAGAGTACCTCCCATGGACCTCATCATTCACCCCATGGCTGCTGGCAAGGCACCCCAGGACACAGCCCAGGACCAAGCCTTGGAAGCCACCTGTCTGCTTTAATTCTCACCTCCAGAGCCTGAATCTCAGCAAGCATTCGCCATGGACTAAAGGTTGGCGTCATGTGTAAGGGAAGACTGAGCCTGACAAAGTCCCCCTGTAGCCCCTGCGTGTGGCTCCGTGGGCTCCTTGCAGCTGGCCGCAGTGGCTCTTGGGCATTGGTGAGCCACTTGACAACTCCAGCCACCCTCGCTGGGCTGTAACCTGGCCATGAACTTTAGGAGACAGGCACCTGGTTCACCAGGGCGTGAACCTAGCCCCTCCAGGCCAGAGGGGCAGGGAGGCAGGGAGACAGGCAGGGCCGCAGCCTGAGGGAAGGCAGAGGAGCAGACCCCAGCAACTGGGAGACTCAAGGAGGCCGGCGAGGCAGCCAGACCCGTGGCTAAAGATGGAGTGGACCGAAGGGCACACAGTGGGCAGGCCTAGGGCCGGTGCCCTGGGGCCCCAACTCGCCCCTCAGTTGGAAGGCTCCTGCCTCCGAAGCATGTGGACACGGGGAGGGCCAGTGCTCCATTTGGGCCAAGCCATCCAGAGTGTGCCCCAAACCCTCAGAAGGGCAGGACCGGAGACAGATGGCCCCTTCTGAGTGGAGAGGGAGAGCTCGCAGTCTGCTGATTTATTTGATAGTGCAAAACATCCGAAACTCTACAAGTAAAGCTGCAGGTAGCCTCGGGCATCCCACGCCAGCATGCCCCTTGCAGAGGTAAGCCTGGCTGCAGGCATGGCGCATATGTGTATCTGGCCCTTCGTCCACATGCGTGCAACATAATACTGCAGCCAGGAGCTTTACAGGGGGCTTCACACACTATCAGGGGTGCCGGGGTGGCTCAGTCAGTTGAGCGTCCACTGTGGCTCAGGTCATGATCCCATGGTTCGTGAGTTCAAGCCTCACGTCGGGCTCTGTGCTGATAGTGCAGAGCCCACTTCGGAGCCTCTGTCCCCCTCTCTTTCTGCACCTCCCCCACTTTGCTCTCTCTCAAAATAAATAAAGCATTAAAAAAAAAAAACCTTCATCAGAGCCTGCAGCAAGGCAAGCTCAGCTCTAGGTGCTGGGCATGAGATCAAAGAGAAGAGCAGCTTTAACATGGGTGAGCAGCCCATACCTGTTGTCTGCTCAGACTGCCCACAGCAAAGGACCTCAGGGTGCGGAGCTGCAACATAGAACTCTCTTTCCTCACAGTCCTGGAGGCTGGACGTCCAAGATCAGGGTGTCTGCAGGGTCGGTTTCTCCTGAGCTCTCTCTCCTTGGCTTGTAGATATGCCACTTTTCCCAAGGCTGTCCCTCTGGGTTCTTCTGTGTCCTGATCTCCTCTTGTTATAAGGACATTGGTCATATTGGGTCAGGGTCTGCTCATACGACCTCATTTGTGCTTAATACAGTCACATTCTGAGGTACTGGGGGCTAAGCCTTCAACATTTGGAGGCACCTGGGTGGCTCAGGCAGTTAAGCCTTGGACTTCGGCTCAGGTCGTGATTTCACGGTCTGTGAATTCAAGCCCTGCATTGGGCTCTGTGTTGACAGTTCAGAGCCTGAAGCCTGCTTTGGATTCTGTGTCTCCCTTTCTCTGCCCCTTCCCTGCTCATGTTCTCAATCTCTCTCTCTCTCTCTCTCTCTCTCTCTCAAAATTAAGCATTTTAAAAAGATTTTTTTAAAAGACTTCAATATATGAATCTGGGGAGACGACACAATTCAGTCCATAACATCAATGCCCTGCACCACTTAGGAATCAATTCGTCTATGAGTAACGGGAACTTAAAACAAACAAGATAGAAGTGCAGGTGTCTCTCCCATAAAAGCTAGGGCTTCTTAGCAGCTCTGCTCCCCTGGAAGTCCCCAGGAACCTGGCTGATGACTCCATCACGCCTCCCTTCCCCAGATCTCCTCATCCTCATGGATGCTGCGGTTCCAGCCATCACAGCTGCATTCCCAACAGTAGGAAGGAGGAAAGGACAAAGAAGGGGCAAACAGTACCCACTGGCTATCTCTCAAGGAAGGGGCCAGAAATTGCCCCTCCACCCTTCTCCTTCCATGTCAATGCCTGAACCTAGTCATGTGCCCATACCTGGCCTCAAAAGAGGCAGTGAAATACACCCTTTATTCTGGGAGGCCCTGTGTGCAACTGAAAATGTGGAGTCTGGTCACTATTGAATAAAGGGACACGGGGGATAGAGATATGTTTCAGCCTCCATCACGGATTCTTGCCAGCAATTTTTACTTCAGCCTTTGTGTTTACTTAACATGGTATCTTACTGTTGTTTTAGTTCGCATTTTCCCAATAACTGGTCACGTCGGCTATCAGTCTGTCCGTAGTTTCCTATCTTAGAATTGCCTGAATTTTTGGAGCGTCTGGGCGGCTCAGTTAAGTGTCTGACTCTTGATTTCAGCTCAGGCCATGATCTCACGGTTCATGAGTTCGAGTCCCGTGTTGGGCTCTGCTCTGACAGTGCGGAGCCTGCTTGAGATTCTCTCTCCTTGTCTCTGCCCCTTCACCCCTCTCAAAATAAACTTTACCAAAAAATGCTTAAGAGGCACCTGGGTGGCTGCGTCAGTTAAGTACCCGACTCTTGTCCCCAGGGTAGGGGGACTGAGCCCTCTATCAGTCTCCGTGCTGAGTTTGAAGCCTGCTTAGGATTCTTTCTCTGTCCTTCTTCCCCTTTTCCCCGCTCATCTTCTCTCTGTGTGTCTAAAAAACTAAAATAAAATAAATTTCTTGAATTTTCTCTTCTTGGAATTGCCAGTTTTTCATTTGGTTTGCTTTGTCTTTTTATTATTGATTTGTAGGATTGTTTACATAGTCTAGTATTAATCCTTTGTCTTTTTTTATATGTTGCAAAGATTTTCTCCTATCATGGTTTAGATTTACTAATGGCATCTTTGGTCATAAAGAAGATTTTTGGTTTCATATTATAAATAGTAGCCTTTGGGGCACCTGGGTGGCTCAGTTAGTCGAGCATCCAACTCTTGATTTTGGCTCAGGTCATGATCTCACTGTTGTGGGATGGAGCCCCACATCAGGCTCCATGCTGAACATGGAGTCTGCTTAATATTTTCTCTCTCTCTCTCTCTCTCTCTCTGCCCCCTCCCTCATTCACTCTCTTTCTCTGTAAAATATAAATACATACATACATACATACACACATACATACATACATTGCAGTCTTTCTTTTATGGTTGACTTTTAACTTGTGTATTCTTTAAAACTTTACGTGCACCAAGGTCACAGCCATGTTCTCCTATATTTCCTTTAATACTTCCATTCTTTTGTTGCTTCTGTTAGGTCTTCGACTGATATAGAATTCTTTTTTCTGAGCCATGAGGTAAGGATCAAACTTCATTTTTCCCGCTGAGGATGGCTCACCAATCTTGGACTGTTTGCCTCCAGTTCCATCCTGGCCCTTCCCCGGCTTAGCTCTGCCCCATGAGGAGCTGACCCTATGGGCTGCATTTCCTAGGCCACTGTGCCTCCTGGCTTCTGGCGGGGCTCAGCCCACAGAGCAGGAGATGGGAAGGCAGAAGGAAAGTACAGCAGGATGCCTCTCTCACTCCCCCTCTGCCCAGGTGGCCACTCTGGAAAGAACTACACCCACTCCATGGCTACAGCTCTCCCTGGGTAAGCCCACTGTGCTCCCAACCTCCATCAACTGACCTCAACTCACTTTTCTCCCCCAGCCTAGGAAGGTGTAGCTGCCTCTCTGGCCCCTGCTGGCTTCTCAGCTCTCCCACCCCCTGTGCAAATCAGTACCCTTCCTCCATTCCTTCTATTTTATTTTTTTAAGGAGGCTCCGTGCCCAATGTGGGGCTTGAACTCACGACCCTGAGATCAAGAGTTTCACGCTCTGCCGACAGAGCCAGCCACCCCTCCTTCTACTGTAAATACTCTTCTGAGTATACTCTTACTGACACAAAGAGCCAATTTCCCTATCTATTAAAAAAAAGATAAAAGGTCTTCCCACTGATTGGAAATGCCATTTCTGTCTTGCACCAAATTCCCATAGGAGCATAGATCATTCTGGATCATTCTGGATCATCAACCAAGCCCCAGGACAGTTCTGTTTCATGTGCCAACACCACACTATTCCAAGCTCTAGAGAAACCTAGAAGAATCCATGGTTAGTCATTTTCTAAAACACTTCATTCTGGGACGCCTGGGAGTCTGACTGGATTTCGGCTCAGGTCATGATCTCACAGTTCGTGGGTTTGAGCCCTATGTCGGGTCTGCACTGACAGTATGGAGCCTATTTGGGATTCTCTCTCTTCCACTCTCTCTGCCTCTACCCTCTCTTTCAAAAATAAACCTTAACTTAAAAAAAAAGTTTTGGGGCACCTGGGTGTCTCAGTCAGTTAAGCGTCCGACTTCAGTTCAGGTCATGATCTCCTGGTTCATGGGTTGGAGCCCCACATCAGGCTCTGTGCTGACAGCTCGGAGCCTGGAGCCTGCTTCGGATTCTGTGTCTCCCTCTCTCTCTGACCCTCCCCTGTTCATGCTCTCTCTCTCTCTCTCTAAAAAATAATAAACATTAAAATAAATAAATAAATGATTTTTTAAGTTAAAAAAAAAATTTCATTGTTCTTGCCCACTGTTGTCTTCCTTATGAATTTTGGGATCAGTTTAATGAGTTTCATGATAAATCCCCCGTACTGAGACTTTGACTGACTGTACCTACATTAATCTGAGAACCAAGCCTTCAGGATATTGGATTGTTGGATATTTCCACCGTCGAATGTGATATTCCTCACTGAGACTGAGATTTTCCATTGCGCTCCTCGGGAAGCTTTGTGATTCCCAACATTTGAATCCTCCCACGTTGGTTCAGGCTCATTCCCAGGAACTCTCCAGATTCCGAAGCTCCTGTAACTGGCATCTTGCTCCTATTATGTTTTTAATTAGTTATTGCTGCAGTGAGGAGCACTACCCCTCTTTGCGTTGATCTACTTTGCCACCTTGCTGGACTCTCTAATTAGCTCTGGTAATTTGACAGATGATTGAATCTTCTTGGACTCTCTAGGCAGAGGGTCATATCCAACTACAATAATGACAGTTTCTATTTATTGTCTTCCTTCGCAATTTTAGCTTCTTTATTGCCAAGATTTCGTGTTTCTGCTAGAGGCAGGGACAGAGAACTTGGATGTATCTCAATTTGGACTTTTAATAGGAATCGGCCTAATATTTCACCATTAGATATGATATTTGCTTCAGTTATCTGGCAGACATCATTTATCAAGTGAAGGAATTTTTATTTTACTCCTGAGAGTTTAGGGTTGGGTTGGGTTGGGTTTTTAATCAGGAAAAGAGGGGGCTCTGCTATCAAAAGTGATGAGGATGTCATTCAGACCAACCATCCCAAAGGAAAAGCAGAACTGGACCAAATATTTTGAAATCTGTCAGGATGCGTCAGAAAGCTAACAAGATAATGAAGAATTCCTGGGGCACCTGGATGGCCCAGTCGGTTAAGCATCCAACTCTTGATCTTGGCTCAGGTCAGGTCATGATCTCACTGTTTGTGAGTTCAAGCCCCTCATCGGGCTCTGCACTAATGGGACAGAGCCTGTTTGGAATTCTGTCTCTCCTTCTCTCTGCCCCTCCACCTCTTGTGCCCTTTCTCTCTCTCTCTCTCTCAGAACAAATAAATTAATTTTTTAAAAATTCTTGAACTGGGACGGCATATCCTTAGGGAGGATGGAGGCCCAGGAGGTGAACCCAAGGTTTAGGACTATGCAGTAGCCAGAATTCTAAGTGAGCTCAAGACCCCTCCCCGATGGTGCACACACATCGTCTTCAGGTTCTTCAATCAAATATAAATGTTCAGCTAGGCACGCCTGAGCAGTGATTTTTGGCAGGTGTAACTAATGTCCCAAATCAGTCGATCTTATGGTAGGGAGATTCTCCCTGGTGGGCCTGACCTAATCAGGTGAGCCCTTAGAGGGGACAGTGTTCCTCCTGGCAAAGGAGATTCTAAGTGTGAGAGAGATTCAGCGTGGAGCAGACTCAGCATGAGGGAGATGCTTGGAAGATGCAGGAGGCCTACGGCAAGAGAGGCAGGCAGCCTGTAGAGGCTGAGGGCAGCCTCTGGCTGACAGCCAGCAAGGAAACAGGGACCTCAGACCTACAAATGCCCAGAATTAAATTCTGCCAATGACCTGAATGAGCTTGAAAGCTGACACTGAACTCCAGGTGAGATGCAGCCTGTCTGACACCCTGCTTTCAGCCTGGTGAGACCCAGGGCAGAGAACCCAGTCCTCTGACCTACACACCTGCGAGCTAATGAACAGGTGTTGTAAGCTGCTAAATGTGTTGTGATTAGTTACACGGCATAGAAAACAAATATGTCTGCTGCTCCCGCAGAAGGCAGCTGAGGCCCCGGGTGACAATTTGATTGCTTTGCGAGGGGACTGAGGCCAGGACCCACTGTTCAAAAGCGGAAAAATACATCTTGAAATAATTTGTGGATCAAAGAAAAAAATCACAATGTGAGCTGGAAAATATGCTGAACATAGTGATAACAAAAATACCACATCTCAAAGCCCGGGAGATGGCAGCTGAAGCATACTTACCGGGAAACACAGGCTTGAACACAAGTATTACAAGAGGCAAGGCTGGAAATAACAGCAAAATGAAAGATGGTAAAAATATAGATATATGCTATGTAACTTTTTTTTGAGGTTTATTTATTTATTTTGAGAGAGACAGAGCGAGCACGAGTGGGGGAGGGGCAGAGAGTGAGGAGAGAGAGAGAATCCCAAATGGGCTCCACTCTGTCAGCTCAGAGCCTGATGCAGGGCTCAAACTCCTGAAACTGCAAGGTCATGACCTGAGCCAAAATCAAGAGTCGAACGCTTACCCAACTGAGTCACCCAGGCACCACCACTACTTAACTTTTTAAGACATCCAGTAAAGAGGATCTGCTAAGCCAAAAGCTGGTTCTTTAAAAAGAAAAATAAAATAGGGGCTCCTGGTGGCTCAGTGGGTTAAGCGTCCAACTTTGGCTCAGGTCATGATCTCACCGTTGGTGAGTTCAAGCCCCACAACCCGAGCCCCGACTGGCTCTGTGCTGACAGCTCAGAGCCTGGAACCTGCTTTGGATTCTGTGTCTCCCTCTCTCTCTTCCCCTCCCCTGCTCATGCTGTCTCTCTCTCTGTCTCTGTCTCAGAAGTAAATAAAACATTAAAAAAAAATTTAAATAGTGGTAATGGCTGCACAACATGATGAATATACTAAAACCCACTGAATTGCATGCTTGAAGGCAGTGAATTTTGTTACTCTATGAATTCTGTGTCAATAAAAAATTGCGAAGGAAAAAAAAGTAAGAGGTCATCATCAACATATTAATGGCAACGCTTCGGAGGGCCGAGGACAGCTCACAGCATGTCACCCTCAGCCCCTCTGTCCTGCCACCTCCCTGGGTGTGTGATGCAGGACAGATGCCCAGGGGCCTGAGTTCACGTGACCTTGGTTCACACGACAGACCAGACGCGACAAGAATCTGCTTCAATTACAGACCACTCAGGAGAGAGCATCTGCTTGGGCGAGTGGGGGTCAGGTGTGCACTCTGGCCAGACCAAGTGTTGCCAAGGCAACAGGACCATGTGGCATAAACTTAGCTGTCCTGGCCCATCCTTGGGAGACAGGGGAGCAGTTCTCAGAGAAGACGGACTGGACAAATACTCCCAAAAGGTGGCCATTCTCCTCCAACTTGTCACCGTCCTCTCAGGGTGAAGAGTCCAGAACAGACGTCCACACACTGAGATCCCGGCAGAGTGCGCAGAGGAGAATCACGTCCTCTGCGGTACTGGTCCTCTGCCTCTTAAAATGTGACCTTGCCGTGCTGTTGGCTCAACCTGAGTGCAGTCAGTGTTCTTGTCTCCTATTTCCGCTGCAACCATCTCCACAAGTTCTGTGGCTTAAAACAACCCAGATTTATCCTCTTATGGCTCTGGAAGCCAGAAATCCAAGGTCAGAATCACTGGGCTAACGTCAAGGCATCGGGAGACTGGGTCTTTCTGGGGGCTCTAGGGAAGAGTAACCGGCTTCCTTACCTTGCTCGGCGTCTCCCAACTGCCCCGGCCAATGGTGCCTCCCTCCATCTTCGCCACGGGCCACTCTTTGCTTTGAAAGGATCCCACTGCCTTGATGCAGGCCCATCTCTGCTTCTAGCACCACATCTCCTCCTACAGCCCAATCTCCCCTCCTCCCCTTTTACAAAGACACTTGATAATTACTCGTAGGGCCCATCCTCGTAATCCAGGATAATCTCCCCATCTCCAGATCCTTAATGTAATCACATCTGCAAAGTCTCTTTCACCATGCTTAAGATAATATGCAAAGACTCCAGGGATCAGGACATGGACACATGGGGGAGGGGCCGCTAGTCGGCCTCCAGTGCCCCCCAGCCTCTGCTCTCTCCCCACGACACTGCTCTGCTCCCCTGAAGCACTGTCTGTGACCTTCCCCCCTCTGGCACCCCCGTTCTGTCCCTTTGGGGAGCACTGTCCCTGACATCCCCCACCACACTCAGTCCTGTGTCCATCCCCTTCATCTGTCACCTGTCACGTCTGTGTCTGTGCAGCTTAGGATGATCCCCGGGTCCTAAAGCACTGATGGTCTGCTCCATGTCAGCTGCCCCTCGGCCCGGTGACTGAGGCCACCTGAGCCTGTGCTGACCTCCCACTAACCTGGAGGCCCCCATAACCTGCTATATCATCTCCTCACCAGGCCTCCTCTTCCAGCTCTGTGCCCCACCCTGTCATCCCACCACCCCTTTCCATCGGCCAGGTTAGCCTCCAGTTATCTCCCAGGCCAGCCTCCACAAGCCACTGAGCTCCTTTGCCCCCAGGGCATTCCTGAGTCACCCCGGCTAGGGAGAGGCCAGCAGGGTGGACACCATGACGCCTTGGCCACCCCACTGAGGAGATGCTTCCATGTTCCCCAGACCTTCTCTTGAGGCTCTTGAAAATGAGGAACTTCCACCCACTCACCATCCCCAGTCCCAAGCCGCCCGCACAAATCCCTTCTCGTAGGATTTCTGCAGGGCCCCCAATCCTCTGGACTCTCTCCCCAGTCCCTGGCCCAAATAAACAGTAGTAGCACACAGGGGCACTCATCCAAGTCTTGCTGACTTGTTGACACAGTGAACTTAACAGATCCCAGCACACACCACCTCAAAATGACCCCCCTGAGCGGTCAGTGAGTGACCCCGGGCAGCTGTTCCTATGGGAATAAGTGGTGAGTGTCTTGTAGGAGAACCTCATCATGGCTTTGAAAAACAGAGACAAAAGAGACCAGTGTCCCCAGTGCAGACCTCATCCTGTCAGCTAGCACAGGGACGGAAGTATATACAACGTCAATGAGGAGGACTGGGAGGGAGGAAAGAGAACATGCCAGGCCATGACCGGCCAGCACTCACCACCAGGGCACCTCCCAGAGTGGAGGGTCAGGGCCAGCCCTGCTATTGCACCTCTTCTAGGGAAACCAGGCCCCGTGTGACCCAGGCATCCCTCCGGGTCTCCCCAGCTCTGAGTAGCTCTATTTGGTTTTTCTGCCCACTTGGGAGTCCCATGGGCAATGACAGGGCCCAATTCCTGTCTGGGCTCCCTGTACCCAACATGGGACCTGGTGGTGTGACAGAGGCTCAATATAGCTTGTAGGGATGGTTGGATGGATGGATGGATGGAAAAAAGATGGAATCAAGGAAGAAAGAAGGAAGGAAGGGTACGATGGAAGGATGGATGGATGGATGGGCAGAGAAAAGATGGATGCAAGGAAGAAAGGAACGATGGATGAATGGGTGGATGGATGGATGGATGGATGGATGGATGGATGGAAATGAATGAAACCAAGTAGCCCAGCCCTCTCTAATTCCAGGTGAAAACACAGAAGTCATCTCTCTCTCCTGGCTCCAACCTCCAGGTAATAGCCAAGTGAGTGGTGTTTGAAATTTTATACACCAGGGTTCTGGCTGCACAGCTGTGTGTCTCTGGGGGAATCATTTAACCTCTCTGTGCTTCAGTGTCCACCTCTGCAAAATGGAGTGGTAGCACTACCCACCTCATGGATTGTCCAGCCAATTGGATGAGCCTTCACCACAGTTCCTAGCAAATGGCAGTCACTGAAAAGATGCTAGCTTTTCTCCTCTCACTCTCTCCTTCCCCCCTGGCCCTTTCTGGGGCTCTCTCTGTTCCTTCTGTGGGCCACAGAGAGGCATTCAGTCCAGCTCTTCCCCTTGATCTGTTCTGAAGCTGGTGGGAGACACAGGTCAGCACCATGAGCCATGAGAGAATGAGAAGCTTGGCCACCAGGGCCCAGGGTAACACTTCACCTGGCCCAAGGGTGTGGGTCCTGCAGGGATCCTGGGCCAGCTTGTACACCGTTCACCCCTGCCATGGCCCAGGGTTGGGATCAGCTCTGTCATCAGGGCCAGCAGCCCTCAGCCAGGCCCTGTGCTCCTCCTGAGGAAGGCAACATGGCTGAAGTCCCGCAGATGACATAGACAGTATGTTTGCCTGGAGAGCCAAGGCCTCCGGCGCCTTCACCCTGCAACCCAGCAAAGCAGGTGCAACTGGCTGAGGAGTCTCAGACAGGCGCCCCAAAGAGCTCTTTTCCCACACTGAGCTGTGACCAGGAGGTAATGTGAAAGGTGTCCGCCCACCAGGACATGTGTACTTGGCCCACCTTCCCCGTAGAACCACAGGACATGCAAGGCTGCAGTGGGGTGAGGCCAGGGGGTATTAGCGGCCCCACAAACAGCTCCACATGACAAGAAACAGGAAGGGAACATGGGTGACCCCAGAGGCCAGCACTGCAGGGCCTTGAATGCTGAGCTAACAAGCTTGGACCCCTGCCCATGAGAAATAGGGCAGTAGCTCCAGAAGGGCCTAGAACATGGGACGCCTAGCTGGCTCAGTAGGTGGAGCATGAGACTTTTGATATGGGAGTTGTGAGTTTGAGTCTGGTGTTGGATGTAGAGAATACCCAAAAATAAAAGCTTGAAGAAAAAGAAGGAGGAGGAGGAAGATCTGGAACAGGAGAGTGCTGTGGCTGGAAGAGTGTATCCCACTTGCTCCTGGGCAGTGGGGGGTGTGGCCTGGACTGGAGACCATGGAAGCCAAGTCTGGGGTCCAGGAGCATTGGCCTGGTGCTGAGCACAGCTCTGCAGTGAGACAGGACATGGGGCTGGGGGTCAGGAACACAGGAGGTTGGAGGTTCCTGGGGCTCCAGCTGCCCAGACAGGCTTCCCGAGTCCTGAGCGCTCAGGGAGGGCGTTGCTTTAAAGGAGAGATGGTCCTGGGCAGCCTCTCCCCACAGACATCACGGGTTAGCACGTCGCAGGGCCACCTACCCGGGCGTCCTCCTGCTGCTGTGCATTATTAAATTATTCCTGGGGAATTTAAGGGAGAGGCATGAATAATTCAAAACAAGGGATAAAGTCAAATCTAATCAACTCTGTCTGCCCGCTTGAACTTTGGCGTGACGACCGGCGTGTGCAAGTAGAGACTGCAGGAGACTGAAATGAGAAATCTGGGTCTGGGATTTGCTCTCCGACATTTCAGAGGAAGTTCTGCTGTGAAGCCCCAGACCAGGGCTGCAGTGGTGACTTCCGCCTCCCAGCCTCCCAGGGCCCACTGTGGGTCCTCACTGCCCTTCACAGGGCCGCTTGGTGGCAGTGGCTGAGGCTGAGTGTGTGCACTCTTTAGCATTACTTTGGAATGATGTCTGACCCTGCCGGGCCTCAGTTTCCTTGTCTGTAAAACAGCCACAAAAATGCAATCTGCCTCGTGAAATTGCTTTGAGCATTCCGTGAAACAGTGTACAGGCAGCATCTCATGTGGGCACCAAGTGCAGAGTGCATGTTTGCCATCACTCCAGCCTTTATAAGAACACTTGTCTTGGGGCACCTGAGTCCGAGGCCAAGGGCGGAGATCTCAGAGCCAACCGATCCTGACGACCCTTGACCTTGGACTTCCAGCCCCCAGAACTGTGAACCAACTAATGCAGGCACGTGACCTCCTTCTGTAGCAATCCTTCCCACAGATGTACACTGGGCACCAGGCATCGTCCGGACACAGGGCTTACACAGCCTGCAGGCTGGTCCTCACAAACTTAGTATAGAGCCCTCTAGCACCCCAAGTCGATCACAGCAGAAGGGCTATGAGGCACCGGTAATGGGGCATTGCTGCCTTGGGCATCGCCTGTGGTCCAGGGCACTGGGCAGGAAGAGGGTGGCTTGGTATTTTGGGTTGTCCTGATTCTGCTGAGACATGGGAGACCCTAGAAGGGGTGGGGCTTCCAGCACAATCCGACTCGGGGCCAAGACACATAGACAAAGAGATCCAGAGGTCGGGGGTGATTGGCCTTGAGGCAAGAAAAAGCCTCCCACTGCCTGGAAGCCCAGCAGAGGTGTGTTCACAGTGAGAAAAGACAGAAAAGGCACAGAGGGAGGAATGGGTCAGCTGACCCGGAGCCCACGTGGCCTGGTGGAGGGCTCACAGCTGAGTCCTGGGCCCCCAGTTAAGATGCCCACTGCGACCAGGCAGGCCAACAGGGAGGGACAGACGCAGGCTGGCCCGGGGCTGTGAACAGCAGTAGAGCTCCAGGTTGTCCAAGGGGCAGCTTCTCCTCAGCTTCTGCCTATGAAACAGCAGGAAGTCAGCCCACGGCAGCCCTCTTCAAAGAAATTCTGAACATCTAGGCTTCGATGTGATATTAGCAATTTATCACTGTGGGTGATATCAAAAAGAACAATTCTGGCCAGACCCAGATCTGATGTATGTAGTGCATCTTCCCACTATGGCTGCCACCTTCGCTGAACTCTCCTGCCCCAGCCTCAATGACCTTGGACCTTGGGATGGGCCTGAGGGTGGGGCCCCCCAATGTCCTCCCTCTCTGAGCCACACCACGCCGGCGTCTTGCTTCCCTCACTTTCCTGCCAAACCCTGCAGGGCTTGGCTCAGCAAAGGGCAGCCGTCCTTCTTTCTGACATTTTCCAGATAAGTGGATGATTTTATTCTGAAATTTAGGAGCGACCTTTATCTGCTGTCTGGAAGGAAGCCTTTGTCACCACTGTGAAGTCTCCACTCTGTGGGCCCCGAGCACACGGAACCAGGCACTCGGTGTCTGAGGCAGGCAGGCTCGGCATGAACTCTCAGACCCGGCAGCTGCCCAGAGATGCTGGTGCAGGCACCCCCCCGCCCCAGGATATAAGCAGATGGGGCCATGGCCAGTCCTAAGGTCCCAAGTGCAGAGACGGGAGGAGCTGAAAGCACCCAAGGCAGGCGTCCCAGAGGGCTGGACGTTAGGAGGAGTGAACTGCCTGGAAGCCACCAGGATTCCTTTGATCAAAATCGGGGGGGATGGCAGCAAGAAATAAATACATTAGAGATGGGTGAATCACTGTGCCCAAGAACCCAACGGTCTGCCCGGGAAAATGGAGCAGGTGTTGGGAGAAAACAGCAGGGTGATTGGGTATTTATGGGACCAAGTAGATGGCCTATGAATTGCTGCAGATGTGGCTGCCCCTACAGCCTGCAGACCCGGGACAAATATATTTGTTGTGTTTTTTGTACTGAGGTATAGTTGACACACAGTGTGACATTAGTTTCAGATGGACAACACCATGATTCTACAAGTCTTCAACAACTGTATTCTATGTAGACTATTTGGGTCACCCCAAGGTCAGCACTGGCAACCCCACTTCACAAGATCCCACAGGAGGAAGACTGCACCGGCCAGCAGGAAGCAGCCACACACTAGGCCTCCTTCCGAGAACCAGGGCTCAGCCACAAGGCGCACAAGAGCACCAGCCTGAGTCCCAGGGCCCCAGAGCTCTTTTTTTTTTTAATTAAAAAAATTTTTTTTACATTTATTTATTTTTGAGAGAGAAAGAGAGGCAGAGCAAAAGCAGGGGAGGGGCAGAGAGAGAAGGAGACATAGAATCCGAAGCTGGCTCCAGGCTCTGAGTTGTCAGCACAGAGCCCAACATAGGGCTCGAACTCATGAGCGGTGAGATGATGACCTGAACTGAAGTAGGACGCTTAATCAACTGAGCCATCCAGGCACCTCCTTTTTTTTGAGAGAGAGAGCAAGAGAGAGCATGCTAGCACAAGTGGGGAAGGGACAGAGAGAAAGGGAGACACAAAATCTGAAGCAGGCTCCAGGCTCTGAGCTGTCAGCACAGAGCCCGATGCAGTGCTCAAACCCATGAATTGGATGATCATGACCTGAGCTGAAGTCTGATGCTTAACCGACTAAGCCACCCAGGCGCCCCCTGAATCCCAGAGCTCTTTGAGACTTGTGGTCAACTCCACTCACTGGATATAGGTTCAGACTGTGCCTAATGGGGAGACCAGGACCTACATGGGTCCCCCTTCAGGCTTGGAGAGCCCCTTAGCCCTGGCTGGTTCCAGGCACTGGAGAGGGACTTGGACAATTTCAAGGAAGACACTCCAGAGTGTGGAAGGCTCAGGGGTCCCAGGGCAGGGCCCTAACCACCAAGGTCAAAAGCGATCCTAATGGCAGAGGCCCCACGTGTGGTCACCTCCCTCCCAGGAGCTAGAGCTGAGCCTGACATGGGAGACAGGGAAGGGCTGGCAGCAGATAAAAAGAAAATGGGAGATGGGGGTGAGGGGGCCCTGAAGCCAGGGCTGTCCATGCAGGGCCACTTGCAGGCAGCATCATCCTACACGTCCCAGGAGGCAGTCATTCAGAGCACAAATGGTGCCTCACCTGCCCCACCCCACACCCAGGCTGCTCCAGCCGCCCACCAACTGGCCCCTCCACGCCGGGGCAAGGTCTGGTCCCTTTGCAACCTCAGAGCCCATGCAGACGCTTCTCCCAGAGACTCTGCCCAGAAACACAGGAGGCTTTCTCTGCAGCCCCGCAGCCCAGACAGCCTTCATTTCTCAGTGTCAATAAACCCCATGTCTCCAGGGCAATGACTTTTACTTGGTAAATACAAAGCGGCAAGGGACGGCAGGCATAAGCCTCCAGTCTAAGGGAACCATGGCCGGCGCTAGGCCACTTATTGATCACGTCTCCCTCCAGAGGCTCTGGCACTGCAGGGATGAGCAGACAGAGGGTCTAACAGAACCCCAGCCCCCAGGGACAGGAGGAGAAAGCCAAAACTCGTCTCCAGCTATGTGACGTAGTCCAGCCTAAGGGAGAGAGCCAGGTCTCTGGGGTGTGACCTCGGGAGGGCAGCAACAGCTGGTGCAAAAATCTACCCCAACATGTAGAGCAGGTTGTGCCAGCTTATTAGCAGTTGGGAGAGAGCAGGGAGTCCCAGAGGTAAGGTGGGGACCCAAGGAGGGGGCAGCAGTCCCCATGGTGGCCAGGAAATGAACATGTGCTATTCTCTGCCAGCTTCTCTTGCTTTGGGATGGCCATTCCACCATCCCATGGGGGTTCTGTTTATGCCTTTGAGTTTAGAGGGGACAGAGCCCACCTTCCTGGCCCCAAAGGTGGGCTGGCTGTGTCTCAAGCTTGGCTCATTTGTATACCCCATTCTCTTACATCCAGCTTTCCCCCTCTCGTAAGTGGCAGACACCCACACAAGCTAACCTTGGGCATTCCCTGCCTTGGGAGAAACAGAAGTATTTCCTCATGGACTGCTGGATCTGGGGTCAAAAGCTATCCTGGGCCTGTTGGCAGAGTTACGGGGCCTTCCTCTGGGATACGGACGGTTCACTTCACAAACATCCAAAGTCAAGCAGCTCCCGGGTGGCTCAGTCGGTTTCAGCATCTGACTTCAGCTCAGGTCATGATCTCACAGTTCATGAGTTCAAGCCCCACAGTGGGCTCCTTGCTGACAGTATGGAGCCTGATTAGTTTTCTGTCTCTCCCTCTCTCTCTGCTACTCCCCCATTTGTCTGTGCCCTCTATCTCAAAATAAATGAATGAACTAAAAAAAAAAATCCAAAGGCAAGCCTTGTTGCAGTGTGAAGACTCATTCTCTATAGCTGAATCTATATGAGAAATTAATATTGCTCTTAGTCACATGATCTGACATTTCTATTCCTGGTGAACTAATAACCACATTGCTCCTGTGGCTAAAGGAGTAGGTTCCCCTCCTCCTACTGCGTTGAGCTGCAGTGACTTCCTTTACTAAACTCTCAGGGAGGGGGCTGGGGAAGAGCTGGTTTCTTCACCCCTGGGTTTTTAATCACCCACCACTGTTGTCACTTCATAATCTGTGCTAGGTTTGGCTTCTCTCAAGGGCCAACAGCCAAATATCTGCTGGATGGATAATGGAGGAAGGATGGATGAATGGAATAAATAGATGGTGGATGATGGATAGAGGGATAGAGGAATGGATGGATGGATGGATGGATGGATGGATAAACAGATGGATCTCTCCTAAGAGAGAGTACTTCTTTGAAGGTAAGTCTGTGCCTTTCACTTCTTTGTTTTCACCCACAGTGAATTCCACAAAACAGGTTTCACGAAGTATTTCTTATCTATGGCAGACCATGTTCAGATATTGCCCTCAGATCCCTCATGTACCATGTAACAGTCATATGAAAATGTGGTAGAAATCAGTGGGAGTAAATGGCTATTTCCTAAAAATTACACTTACAAGCTGTTTTCTGAAAACTGCTCCTCATATGATGATTGTATCCTTTAAAATGTGCCTTGAAAGGGGCACCTGGGTGGCTCAGTCAGCTAAGCATCCAACTTTAGCTCAGGTCATGATATCACGGTCAGCAAGTTGGAGCCCCACGTTGGGCTCTGTGCGGACAGCTCAGAGCCTGGAGCCTGCTTCAGATTCTGTGTCTCCCTCTCTCTCTGCCCCTCCCCTGCTTGCACTCTGTCTCTCTCTTTCTCAAAAATAAATAAACGTTAAAAACTTTTAAATTTTTAATAAAAAAATGTTTAATCCTTAAAAATAAATACATAGGGGCGCCTGGGTGGCTTAGTCGGTTAAGCGTCCGACTTTCGCTTAGGTCATGATCTCGTGGTTCGTGGGTTCAAGCCCCACGTCAGGCTCTGTGCTGACTGCCAGCTCAGAGCCTGGAGCCTGCTTCAGATTCTGTGTCTCCCTCTCTCTCTGACCCTCCCCTGCTCATGCTGTCTCTCTCTCTCCTATAAATAAATAAAACATATAAAAAAATAAATAAATAAATACATAGAGTAACTGATTAAAAACATACATGTATTCGTTAAGCAATATGAATGATGTTTAAGTAAGAGAGGAATAGTCTAATTTTCCTATTTAGCATGAGCTTATCTCCCTTGACTCCTGGCCTAAATAGATAACAACACCATTTAAGAAAGAAATTTTGATACACATCACTATTCATTTTCCAAAAGAAAGAAAGAAAGCAAAAGAAAAAACAAAAAGCACTTTTTCCTCTAACCAACCAGTTAAATCTATGCAAAAGTTGTCAAGGTCTCAACAGCAATTCAGAAATCATAGACTCTTGGAATGAATATGATCCCCAGGAGAGAACTGGGCGGCACCCCTACCAACCCACTCATCTTACACTCAAAAAAATGGAGACCAAAATCACAACGTGCTTTGGTGGCAGATATGGAAAACGCAAGCTCCAATGCTGACCTGGAATCTTCCATTTAATCAACAAGCCTTTATGCTATGGGATAAATATTGTGACAACTGCTAGGAAGTAGCAACCCCCCCACCCCCATCCTTAGAACTCAAGCAGGGGAGAAGCAGAGAGAGAGGGAGACACAGAATCCGAAGCAGGCTCCAGGCTCTGAGCTGTCAGCATAGGGTCCAACGTGGGGCTCGAACTCACCAGCTAAACTGTGAGATCCTGACCTGAGCCGAAGTTGGACAGATGCTTCACTGACTAAGCCAGGCATAACTGTTAAATATTCAAACCAGCAGTTCTTAAACTTTTTGGTCTCAAGATCCCTTTGCCCTCTTAAAAATTACTGAGAACCCCAAAAAGTTTTTGTTTGTGTGAGTTGTATCCATCAGTGCTTACCGTATTATAATTTTTAATGGAGACATTTTTAAAACATCCATTCATTAATTCATTTAAAAAAATAATAATCTCATTTGCATGCTTATATAAATAACACTAGTTTTTTTATAAGCACTAATTATATTTTCCAAGACAAACCAAAAACTGCAGTGCAAAGCATGCCATTGTTTGGCAGTTTTGCAGATCTCTCTAATGCCTGGATTAAGCAAAGACAGCTGGGTTCTCATCTCTGTTCCTGCCTTCAGTCTCTTGTGACATGTTGTTTGGTTGAAGTAAAGGACAAACTCTAGACTCCCACAGAGATGCAGTTAGAAAAGCGAGGTGTGTTTTAATAGCCTTTTCCAATCATAAAGGATATTCTTACTTGATACTATACCAGAACTCTATACGTAGCTATTTCTGAAAGATCAGTCCCCAAGGCCAGAGCAAAGGTGAGTGGGCACTCAGAGTACAGACCAAAGGGGCACTCCCTCATTCTCAGGGATGCATGGTGCCTGCACTTCATTCCCTCCACCTAATATGAGCCCTGCCAGTTGCAATGTGAACTCCAAAACCACACTGATAAACTCTTTTATTCTGTTTCATTAAAATTCATTCATCTGGGGGTGCCTGGATGGCTCAGCTGACTCCTGATTTCAGCTCATGTGATGATCTCACAGTCTGTGAGATGGAGTCCCACGTAGGGCTCTGCACTGATGGTAAGGAGCCTGCTTGGGATTCTCTCTCTCCCCCTCTCTCTGCCCCTCCCCCATTTGCCCTCTGTCTCAAAATAAATAAATAAACATTTTAAAAAATTTAAATTCATTCATCTATCTTGTACTTTGAATGGGTCTTTTGCCCATGGATGATTTCATAACCTTCAGGACTGAGATTTGATTTTACTCTACTTAGAAGCTAATAGATAAACTTGTTACTGTTTCATGGATGCCAGCAAAAGAAAGGAGATCCCTGTGTCAGAGACAAAAGGTTTCATTACTCACAGCATGCCGCCCACAGCAAACAATGTGAACCTCATCCTGCAGGAGTGGGAAAGAACCACAGTGGAAGACTGTCTTTCCCACCAGAAACATGATTCATGGTCATTCAGAAAATATTCGTTTTGGGTGTCTGGGTAGCTTAGTCGATTAAGCATCTGACTTCAGCTCACATCATGATCTGACAGTTCAGGAGTCTGAGCCCTGTATCAGGCTCTGCTCCGACAGCTCAGAGCCTGGAGCCTGCTTCAGATTCTGTGTCTCCTTCTACTCTCTGCCCTTCATGCTCTATCTCTCTCTCTCTCTCTCTTTCTCTAAAAAATAAATAAACATTAAAAATAATAATAATAATAATAAAGAAAATGTTGGTTCACTGAGTCATACAGATATTCCAAATATTGACGTTTCTTGAAGCAATATCAAAAGTCACATTATTAATATCATCATTAATCTCATTAGAAAAGTCTTTAAGTATTGATGTGGCCACTGAGTGTCTCAGTCAGTTAAGTGTCTGACTCTTGATCTCAACTCAGGTCGTGATCTCATTTCATGGGATTGAGCCCTGTATTGGGCTCTGCACTGACAGTGTGGAGCCAGCTTGGGATTCTCTCTTCCTCTCTCTCTCTCTCTCTCTCTCTTTCTCTCTCTCCGCTCCCCAAAGCTTGTACTCTCTCAAAATAAATAAACTTTAAGAAAAAAAGCCTTTAAGGATTGAGAAGCTATTAAATTCACAGCAGCTGGTACGGATTTCCCAAAATTCTAATCTTTGTTTGAAAGTTCAAATTTTATTGCTGACCACAAAGGCTATCCATTATTTCCCTTGAAGAGAAAGGCTCATTTTGTTCCTTTTCAAAAGAATATCTTCCAAATACCCAAATCTGAAAAACCATAGTGTGTCTGTCAGTCAAGCTTTCAAGTAAATGTTGTCTTCAATGAAAAAAGTGGTTAGTTCATCTTGCAACTCAAGCAACTGTACAGATGCTCTTCCTCAACATAACTGTCATGCTTCAGAATGTATCAAATGCTTTATGTGTGCCTCATGACACAAAACACCAAAAAATCTTTCACCCTAGAGTCAAGATTTAATAAAATGAAAATTGTTTGCTCCTTCTTCAAGGACATTTTTTTTTTAGAGATTGAGGCAATGTGTGCAAGTTGGGGAAGGGCAAAAGGAGAGAATCCCAAGCCGGCTCCACACTTATCAAGGAGCCCAATGCAGGGCTCAATCCCACCACCCTGGGATCATGACCTGAGTTGCCACCCAGGCACCCCAATATCTGTTTTTAAAAGCACCTTTTCAGAGGACCCCACCCTGACTACCTAGCCTATAGTAACTGCCCCCAGACATACAGAGCTGACATGGGGCTCGATCCCATGAATGCTGTATACCCTCACCCTGTTTTATTTTTTCCTTAGTGTAAATCATTTGCTGAAATCATATGATTTCTTTCCCTGGTATTTACTATCTGTTCTGCCCACCACCACCATCACTGCAGGAAATGCAGTAGCTTTTTGTGGGAGGTAGTCCAGCACCTAGGACAGCACCATTGCACATGGTAAGTGCTTGAGAACCATTTGCTAAATGGATGGAGAACACTTCCTGCTGGGCACTGGATTCTAGGAGACAGAATAGGAGACCGTCCAGTCACAGCTTCTAAGATACTTGCAATTTACTTCATAACTGCAGAAAAGTCTACTGACCATTAAATGTGAAACTCTTCAAGAAATAGGTACAGAGAGGTGGAAAATTTATTCAGTAGTAAAATAGTCAAAAACCCAAATACCCATCAACAAGGAAATGAGTAAATCAATTGTGGTCTATACATATCATGTAATACTCACTACACCAGAGAGAGAGAGAGAGAGAGAGAGAGAGAGAGAGAGAGAAAGTATTCTCAACAAATGGATGAATCTCATCATTCTGAGTGAAAAAAGTCAGACACAGAACAGAAAATGCTGAATGATTCCACTGAAGGACAAGAACAGGCAAAACTCTGTGGTGATGGAAATCAGAACAGTGGCTACCTCTTGAGATTTGGGAGTATATGGACTAGGAAAGGATATGAGGGATCTGTTGAAATTCACCTGAGATTTTAACCAGATATGGTAAGGTCATCAACGACAGACACAGCTGTCTTCGAAAGAAAAGTTTACGGCTTATAACTCCTGAGGGAGAGGGCATGCCACGGCACCAGGGCCCATACAGAGAAGCACCAGGGTCCATCAAGAGGCAGAAGGAGCAAGGGGATGCATGGCCAGAGGCTGTATGGTGGTTTCTGAGGGAGAAAGGGGTGAGGCAAGAAGGCAAGTTTAGGATTAGATAGTATGGATAATTTCAGCAGGTTCTGGGCACTAAGAGTGTTTCTCTGGTCTGGTACCCGGCCCTGGGGTGATTGAGGGCAGAGAGGATATTGCTTGGTGTGTGAGGGTCAGCTAAGAGAGGCGGTTGGGGGTACAGGCTTTGGATGGTTGTTTTGCATATAAAAGGCATCCTCCCAGGCACATTGCTCCTATCTGTAGAAGCCAGCCATCCCTGGGAGAGGTGAACTCTCCCCTGTCAGCTAGCATCAGAGATGTCAAAACATCATAAGATATAGAAATTGAAAAACATGGGGCACCAAGGTGGCTTAGTCAGTGAAGCATCCAACTCTCGACTTTGGCTCAGGTCATGATTTCACGGTTCTTGAGTTCAAGCCTTGCATGGGGCTCCCTGCTGACAGTGCAGAGCCTGCCTGGGATTTTCTCTCTCCCTCTCTCTCTGTCCCTCCCCTCTTCATGTGCTCTCTCTGTCTCTCAAAATAAATAAACTTTAAAAATACTAATTTAATTTCTGTTACAAAAAATACAAATATTTTGGGGCGCCTGGGTGGTGCAGTTGGTTAAGCATCTGACTCTTGTTCTCAGCTCAGGTCATGATCTCACAGTGTGTGAGTCTGAGCCCCACATTGGGCTCTGTGATGATGGTGCAGAGCCTTTTGGGATTCTGTATCTCCTTCTCTTTGGCCCTCCCCAGTTTGTTCTCTCTCTCTCAAAATAAATAAATAAACTTAAAAAAAATACAAATACAGAATTCATTTGGGAGAAACACAGAAACAGAGGAACTCACTAATTCTCTCACCAGTCACCACTCAGGCCCCTCCTACTCTTTCTAGCGTCAGAACCCTCCTTCTCAACCTAGACTTTTATCCTATTACTAGAAATGAGGGTTTTTTGAGGCTAGAAGTGCTGGCTAAGCACATGGAAACCACTTCTGGGGTAAGAACAGGGGGAGGAGTGGGGCCCGATGGCCGTGGTTAGGTCAAGCTTGACGGCAGCCTGGGGCAGAGGGAAAGTGACCTGGCACTTGGCAGGCAGGCAGGGACACCTGGGGGGCGCCACCTTGATGCCCGACTAGGCGGGACCTGCTCGTGTCAGCACAGGTGCCCTTCTGCCCAAGCTCGCTCAACCACCACATTAAGTGCCTATGTCCTGTGGTCCCACCCCCACAGCCTGGAGCCCCTCATCTCTTCTCTGGGGCCAGCCCAGAGTCCGCTTGGCAGTAACTGCTGTGGATTGAGGCATAATGCTCATGAAAGAAGCCCTCGGGGGTCATCAGAGGGACAGCTGAGATAGTAGAGCTCGGCAGTGTCAGCTCTGACACAGCCCAGCTAAACGCCGCCACCGGTCGAGTTTCCCGAGGATGCCACCCTGACACCAAACTGTGGGATTCAAGTCCTTCCAGCCTTGACAAGCTCAACTCAGTGGCCATGGGGCTGCTCCCAGCATGATTTTGCAGTGTTACTATGAACTGTCTTCTTCAGCGGTGACCAAGCTCTGGCCCAGGCAAGGACAGTCTGGGAGGGGTGGGGTGGCCCAGACGGTGGGCACAGATGCGCGTGCAGACGAACAGCCCGCAGCCCGGGGCGCCGGCTCTGGCCTGCTTCGGAGAGCCCTGGTCCGGCGGCTGCATCAAGAGCCCGCTCGGACAGTCCTTCCTCCATCCTGGAAGAGAACAGACTAATTATAACAGCTCCTGGCCAGCACGGCTCTCAGCAGAGAGGAGGCCTGCGCCGCCAGATGGGCCCGCTCATTAGGATGGGGAGCATGGTATTTTTTATGCAAATGAGGGCAAATAAATCCATCAGAGAAATGTGAAAAAAAACATGATCGGGAGGTACTGGCTGAGAGGACACAGGGGAGGCTGGGGAAACGCCCTGCTCACCAACCCCTCCCCCACGGGAATTGCCCTTGGGCACCCTCAGCCCAGGTGCTCTGGATTTGCCTGCCCTGGCTGCCCAAGAGGGAAACTGAGGCCTCCAGGGCCCCATGCAAGGCCAAACACAAGGGTATCAGCTGGGCCTGGCCTGACCAGCAGCCAGGATCAGAGGACTGTCCGGGGACAGTGGGAAGGCACTTGGAGCTGGACAGGGGTGAGGTCAGGCACACAGCTGTCCAGCCCAGCTCCAGCAGCTTGATAAATGGACACTGGCCAGGCACAGTCAGCAACCCGGAGAGCAGGGGAAAAGCCTCAGGGCCCAGATAGGGCCCGTCCAGATCTCCTGGACATCTCCAAGTCACAACTCAACACACTCTGCTCTTGCCACAGGGCAGGAATTCCCTGCTCCATCTGTCAAATGGTCCAGACCTGGAGATCTTCTCAGACCCTCCCTCGCCCTTCTCCCAGGCGTTCTGCCCATCCTGTAGTGCTAGGGCCCAGCCCCCAGTTATCCTCAGCAACCCCCCTGCTTCTCTGCACCACCCCCTCTCTGCCCCCAGCACAGGCACATCTGGGTGATGGACCCCATGCCCCCACCTACCTCTGCCCAAAACTTATCTTCTCATTGAGCCCCAACCCACCTTTTTAAATACCAATGAGCCCCAAAACCACCTTTTTAAATACCAAACCCTGCCTCCTCATACCCCTTACCCTGCTCTTCTTTGTCTTTCTTTTTTTTTAATTTATTATTATTTTTTTTAATTTTAGAGAGCTCACACATGAGCAGAGGAGAGAGGCAGAGGAGGAGAGAGAGAGAGAGAGAGACAGAATCCCAAGTACACAGTGTGCTCAGCATGGCTGAAATCAAGAGTCAGTCGGTCAACCAACTGAGCCACCCAGGTGCCCCTTCTTTGTCTTTCTGTAGCATTCGTCATATTCTAGCATGTTAAATAATTAATCCCTTAATTGTATTTAGAGTTTATTACCTGCCCTCCCCTCAATAAAATGTGAGCTCCATGAAGGCTGGGGTTATTGCCTGGTGTAACCCCTGGGATATCCCAAGTGGCTTATATAGCACTTTTACATAGTATCACATATTAAATATAACACCTATTGGGGCACCTGGGTGTCTCCATTGCTTAAGTATCCAACTCTTGATATCTGCTCAGGTCATGATCTCACGATTTGTCAGTTTGACCCGCAAATTGGGTTCTGCGCTGACAGTGCCTGCTTGGGATTTGCTCTCTCAGCCCCTACCCCACTCATTCCCACGTGCTCTCACTCTCTCTCTCTCCCTCTCTCTCAAAATAAATAAACATAAAAAAATAAATATCATACATATTATTTGAGTGAGTAAGCATAAAATGCCCCATGACCACCCTCTTAATGATTGTTACATGAACCCCATTCTGGGTCTAACCCACTCCCCCAGTTTGACTTCAGATAGAGATTAATAAGGAAGGCTGGCATCTTTTTGAGTGTCATCTAGTTGAAAGTGGCAAACTTAACTCAAGAGGACCCATCAAAAAAACTTCTGAGTTGACTCTTGTAACACATTTCTATTGTCCTAAACCAAGAAAAGCCCAAGAGTAACTGGCTGAAGGCGTGGCTGGATCCAAACCAGCAAATGATGCTGTTATGACTTGGTCCCATCAGTGCTGGCTTGAGCCTCAGTCAGGCTATTCATGGGTGACTGTGGCAGCTTCGAGCCAGCTTCCTCCCTACCTCAAGCCCACAAGACAGTTTCTGTTTAAAAGTCCCAGAAGTAGGGGCACCTGAATGGCTTAGTCAGTTGAGTGTCCAACTTCAGCTCAGGTCATGATCTCACAGTTCGTGGGTTCGGGCCCCACATCGGGCTTTGCGCTGACAGCACGGAGCCTGCTTCAAATTCTCTGTCTCCCTCTCTCTCTGCCACTCCCCTGCTTGCACCCTCTCTCAAAAAATAAATAAACACTTTTTTAAAATCTTTTTTAAAAAGTCCCAAATGAAGCTTGCAAGGTCTGGCTTGAATCAGATGTACAGCATCCCCCCCATGACCACACCCTGAAGCAGTTGTCATTCTCAAGAAATGTCAGCAACTGACCAGACCTGGAGTACAAGAGTCACCCTGAACCACATGGAGTCGGGTGGAGGAGAATGGACTGTGACCAAAGTAGAGGCCACAAATACAAAGCAGACATGAGAGGCTGTCCACCCCTGTGTAGGAACAGTCCCCAGGCAGTTTGGTCAATCCCAGTGCTGACAGACCTGAGGAGTGACCTGCCTCACCCAATAAACCTGAGCTGCCCTCTCACCAGCCCAGGCTCCGTCCAGATGAGAAGTAATGTGAGAAGGTCAAGATGCTGACGATAACCGCTTTAGCCAGAATCTGGCCTCATTTGCAATCGACTTTCTGTGCATTCTCCTACCCTACCTCCACCCAGTCCCCCAAACCAGAACCCATTAGGTCAGGACTAGGAAGAAATCATCACAATCATCACCATCATGTAACATCGTTCAAGACCTGCAAGACCATGCAATTAAACATAAGAACAGAATACGAAGTTTAAATATTCAAAAAGAGTTGATGATTTTTGTATATGACACAGTTACAGACCTGGAAAAGACAGAGAACTGACTGAAAAAAAACATGAAACATAATGAGGTCATTCAGTGAGCTATATAATTTTTTATCAAAAATTTATATCCACAAGAAGATGTGGTTTATCTATACCATGGAATACTACATGGCAATGAGAATCAATGAAATCTGGCCATGTGTAGCAACATGGATGGACCTTGAGGGTGTTATGCTGAGCGAAATAAGTCAGGCAGAGAAGGACAAATATCGTATGTTTGCACGTATAGGAGGATTAGGAGGAACTTGACGGAGGAACAAGGGGGAGAAGAAGGGCGGAAATGGTGGGGGAAAGGGAGAGAAGCAAACCATGAGAGACTCTTGAATGCTGACAAAAACTGAGGACTGATGGACGTGGGGGGAGGGGGGATGGGCATGGAGGAGGACACTTGTGGGGATGAGCACTGAGTGTTATGTGGAAACTAATTTGACAATAAACTATTAAAAAATATATATACATGATGATCTCTAAAAAAAAAAAAAAAAATTTATATCCAAAACTTATATCCTATAATTTGCTACAGGAAATAGAAACAGTACCAGCTAGATTATGTAACAAAAGAAACTGTATCATCCACCAAGAAGGCAAAAAAATTTTAACTAGAAATAAACTATATGAAAAAAATTTTTAACATAAAAGAAGACTCGAGGGACGCCTGGGCGGCTCAGTTGATTGAACGTCTGACTTTGGCTCAGGTTATGATCTCACAATTGGTGAGTTCAAGCCCCAAGCCCCAAGCTCTGTTCCAACAGCTTGGAGCCTGGAGCCTGCTTTGGATTCTGTGTCTAACCTTTCTCTCTGCCCCTCCCTCACTCATGCTCACTCGCTCTCGCTCTCTCTCTCTTTCTCTCAAAAGTAAATAAATATTTCTTAATTAAAAAAAAAAGACTTGAATAATAAGACATACCTTGTTCTAGAATACAATGTTGATACAAATTGTAAAGATGTTCTGCTAGGTCCCCCCAAAATTCATGTCCTTCCAAAACCTCAGAATGTGACTCTGTTTGGAAATAGGGTCTTTGCCGATGTAAATAGTCAGGATGAGGTCATACTGGAGTAGGGTGGGTCCTTCATCTAAAACAACTGGTGTCCCCACAAGAAGAGGGCTAGAGACACAAAGAGGTACACAGAAGAACACCATGTGGCAGTGGGGGCAGAAATTAGAGGGATGTATCTGCAAGTCAAGAAATGCCAGGAATTACCAGCAACTACCAAAAGCTAAGAGAAAGGCATGGAACAGATTTTCCTCTAGAGCCTTTGGAAAGGCCTGCTGACATCTTAATTCTGGGCTTCTGGCTTCCAGTGCCAGAAGGGAAGAGAACACATCCCTATTGTCTAGACCACAAAGTTTGCGGTGAGTTGTTATGGAAGTCCTAGGAAACTATCGCGGGATTATCTCCTCCATATTAGCGAGAAGCTTAATTCAATCCTAATCAAACTCCTAACAGGATTTGGTTGAGCTTGAGGTTTGCTTTGCTTTGCTTTGCTTTTTTGTTTATTCATTCGTTTGTTTGTTTGCTTGTTTGTTTGGGACAGTATTTTGTTTGGGACGCCTGGGCGGCTCAGTTGGTTAAGTGTCCGACTCAGTTTCAGCTCAGGTCATGATCTCACGGTTTGTGAGTTCAAGACCCACATCGGGCTCTGTGCTGACAGCATGGAGTCTGCTTAGGATTCCCTGTCTCCCTCTCTCTCCATCTCTCTCCCTCTCTCTCTCAATCTCTCTCTCTGCCCCTCCCCCACTCACACTCTGTCTCTGTCTCAAAAATAAAAATAAACATGAAAAATAATAATAAATAAAAGGACAGTATTTTATTTTTTCTTCACACTGCTTTTGGAAGGGAAGATATTTGAAAGTCATTCTACAGAAACAGACTCACAAATGCAGAGAACAGACTTGCAGATGTCAGAAGAGGGGGGGTGGGGAGTGGGGAAAATGAGTAAAGGAGTGGGAGGTACAGGTTTCTGGTTATGGAATGAATAAATCACCAGGACAAAAGGTACAGCATAGGTAATAGAGTCAATGTACTGGAATAGCACTTTATGGTGACAGATGGCAGCTACACTTGAGACAGAGCAGGGACTGAACTCAGGTCCCCTTAACCCTGATGGCAAAATCCAGCCTTCTTTGGCTACTTCCATTAACAACAACAATAACAACAGCTAAAGCTCTATGCCTTTTGAGTACACATCTTGCAGGAATGCAAAGGGAGGGTGCTTACCGAGAGAAGGATGCTTATTACAAACACTGGCAAAGACTGGACCAAACTAGTCTGCACCAAGATGGACCCCAGTGCCGAGGTTTCACCCCTCATCGAAATACTGAAAATCACGCCCTGCGGTGGAGATGTAACACGCCAGTGAGACACGATGTCTGAAGAAGCGTGTCCTGTCACCTGTACCTGCGTCCCAACTTCCTGGCTTCCCCGCCCCTACATGCTTATAGGTCACTCCTTTCTTGCCTCAGCCCCTTTAAGATGTTCCCTGGCCATTGTTGAGGAGCCAGTCTGACACCTTCATTGTGACTGTGTCTCTCTTCACTTGCGCCTGTTGCTCCAATAAAGCCTTGCCTGTGTTTCTAAACTTGGGGTCCGAGGGCACCTGGGCAACTCAGCCAATTGAATGCCTGATTCTAGATTTTAGCTTAAGTCAAGGTCTAAGGGTTGTGAGATTGAGCCCATGTCGGGTTCTGCACTGAGCATGGAGCCTGCTTGAGATTTTCCCTCTCTTTCTCTTTCTCTCTAAAATTAAAAAAAATTAAATTTGGGGCCCAGCCTCATTTCTAGTTACTGGGTCCAAGGACCCCAATGTGGTAACACACGTGTGGAAGATATAGCATAACATATACACTTGTCAAATCACTCTATTGTACACCTGAAAGTAATGTAACACCCCCTATCAATGATAATTCAATTTTAAAAATAAAATAACATAAAAGCTGGGGGGCAAAGTCAATCTATCAGAATGACAATTAGGTTCTATCCAGAACACTTCTATTTTTTTTAATTTTATTTATCTTTGAGAGAGAGATGGAAACAGCATGAGCAGGGGAGGGTCAGAGAGAGAGGGAGACACAGAATCTGAAGCACACTCCAGGCTCTGAGCTGTCAGCACAGAGCCCGATGCGGGGCTTGAGCCCACAAACCGTGAGATCATGACCTGAGCCAAAATTAAGAGTTGGTTCCTTAACCACCTGAGCCACCCCCATATCCTGGATCAGGTATTTAAAGCTAAATCATTCAAACAGAAATGTCCAATTCAAGATGGTGAGCCACGTTCCTATCACACCTCCTCATCCCCAAATAGCTGAGAAATGGCAGGAAAAAACAGCATTTTCAAAAAGATAAGCACCCCACCAATCCACCCACAACAGTAGAGAGAAGAGACTGATGTTTTTGGTGGACCATATAGTTTGAGGATTTCTGGAAAATAAGAAAGCAAGTAAGGTCCAACTTACAAGAGAAACCAGACCAGAGCAATTTCATGTTGAGGTGAGAATTTAGTTTTCTCACCAAACCTCTTTGATGCTTCTCGCAAAGGGATCCCAAACACGCAGGAGCCCGGGGACCATGCCTGCACAGTTACACTTAGAAGGATTCTCAGAGACAAAGCCCAGCCTTCTAAGAAAGAAAGAATATTACTAATCAGCTAAAATTTTCCTTTCATCTTATAAGCCACCTTCCGTTTGCAAAGATTTCACAAAACGGGAGCACACTCCAGAATGCCTAAAATCCAAAGGCTTTTGTTCAGATAAATTAATAGATAAGACACCTCTGATATGGTACAAGACACCACCTACATCGACCACAGTAAAACCCCCTTATTACACCCCAGTCCCCACCCAATGCCACTTGCCGTGTTTTGCTCACAGCTCTTTCCAAAAGAGGGAAATAAACAATCAGGGACATGGGGCTGGGTGGACACCCCACAAAAGAGAGACACAGAGGACGCTGCTTTCAGACAAAGCCCAAATTCCCTTCTCCTGCTGTCTTCCTGCACACATGCTCTTCAGAGAGTTCTTAGGCTTCTGATCAGCTGTCCTTCTAAGACCTTCCCTAGCAAAGACTGCCTTCCTCCAGACAACCTCGCGGAGTTTGGCTGAGTCGTGCTGATGTTCCGGCAGCCTAGCGTGTTCTTTGAGTGGCTTCCAGAAGTTGTGATGGATTTTCACTTAGCACTTCCTCGGCCCCTTTCATGCAGCCTGCAGAAACAGAGCCGGCCCCACGGCAGGAGCAGAACAGACTGGCCTTTGTTGCACAGTCGGAGACGGGTTCTGTGTGTTCTCGAGAAATGGAAGGCCTGGCCCTGCTTCCAGATCCTCGCCCCATGGGCACTGAGCTAAGGAATAAACGCAGCTGGTCGCCACAAGGGAAATAGCCACATCCAACAAACCCAGAGACATCCTCACCCCTTGCTGTTAAAATTAAATCAACTTTGAAGTTCTATTTAATACCCACTGAGTTAGCAAAGAAAAGGTAAGTTAAGTGGCATCCCCAGATACCAGCAAGAGTGCAGTGAGCATGGCCCGAGTACTCCCACACACAGACCTACTGGGCATGACCGTCCCCAGGGCCCAGGGACCAGCACACTCCCCATTTCCCTCAGCTACTCATCTCCATGACTGGCAACCCCAGAGTCCTGACTGCAGCAGGGACTGAACACAGAGATGTTTAGTGCATCTTTGCAAAATTAGAGATGGCCTCAGCTTATCACACAACATTACTAAAAATACTACTGGGAAAAAAATAAAATAAAATAAGATTAAAATACTACCTGGGCGCCTGGGTGGCTCAGTCGGTTAAGCATCCGACTCTTGGCTTGGGCTTAGGTCATGATCTCATGGTTTGGGAGTTCGAGCCCCAAATAAGGCTCCACTCTGACGGCATGGGGCTTGATTGGGATTCTCTCTCTACCCCTCTCTCTCTCTGCCCCCCTCCCATTTGGTCTTCTTTCTCTCCCTCTCAAATTAAAAAATAAATTTGAAAAACAACTTTCAAGGGATGCCTGGGTGGCTCAGTTGGTCAAGCATCTGAATTCCATTCAGGTCATAATCTCATGGTTCGTGGGTTCGAGCCTGCAGCAGGCCCACTGGTGTCACCCTATCAGTGCAGAGCCTGCTTCAGATCCTCTGTCCTCCTCTCTCTCTCTCTGCCGCTCCCCTGCTCGCTAGCTCTCTCAAAAAATAAATAAAATATTTTTTAAATGCTTAAAAAGTCTTTAAAATTACCACTACTAATGCTAATAATGATATATCACCACAACAGCACTGGATGTGGCCCTAAAATGACAGAAAGACAAAGCATGTACACCAAATCATTATGTTGTACCCCTAAAACTACTACAATGTGACCTGTCAATTACATCTCAATAAGAAAAGAGTTTTAAAAAAACGTTTCTCATTATCAGAAGAAATACACATTCAAAACACAAAATGAAGAAAACAGATCGTACAGCAAGACTTTGTAAAAACCCCCCCAAAAAACAAAAAAACTAAATTATATGACAGAATGAAGACAAAACGTATGTGGCATGTGAGCTATACATGGATTAACACAATGAAAACTGTTCCAAAAAGACAACATCACACAAGAGATGTAATGAAACCAGAGGAACTCAGAGAGGTAGAAACCTCCAAGTATGAACAACTTATAACCAAGAGATGCAGCCAAAAAAAACACAGAGAAGGCTGTATTCAGGCTAAAGAGCATTAAATAATACAACCAGGGGCCCTGGGTGGCTCAGTTGGTTAAGCATCTGCTCAACGATCTCATGGTCATGAGCTCTGCACTGAGTGTGGAGCCTGCTTGGGATTCTCTGTCTCCCTCTCTCTGCCCCTTCCCTCTCACTCTCTTTCTGTCTCTCTCAAAATAAATAAACATTTTTTAAAAATACAAAAAAAATCACCCTTCATTACAGTAAGTGGTACAATTCCCAACATGAATGTTAATGCCTACATAACAAAGGCCATAGCACCAATTTTCATAAAGCAAAACTTACAGGAAATATAATGAACAGCAGGCACCTTAGCAGAAAAATCCTGGAGTGCACCTTTTATTCCAATGAAAAAGAGACAAAGGATTAATTAATAGTTAATTAATTAAAATACGTAAATAAAAGCTTAGGCAAATAATCCTTTGTGTGCATCTTCACTTGAATAAAAAGCCTCGGGGCACTTGGGTGGCTCATTTGGTTGAGCGTCCAACTCTTGATTTCAGCTCAGGTAACGATCTCAGTGTTGTGAGAGCGAGCCCCACATTGGGCTACATGCTGAGCATGGAGCCTGCTTGGGATTCTCTCCTCTGCCCCTCTCCAGCTAGTGCACACACTCTCTCTCTCACACTCTCTCTCACTCTCTCTAAAATTAAAAAAAAAAAAAAGCCTCAAGATACTCACACACATGCATGCAGTAACAATATGAAAAAACACATATGACACCAGCCACGGGAAGGAGGAACTCAGAACAGGACCTAGTTCATCCTTCCAAAGGTGCGAGAAGGAGCCACATGTGATGGGGCCAGAACGGGACCTCTGGCTGGCCGTCATCCAACCCTCGCTCTGTGCCCAGCCCCGGTGCCAAATGACCTGCCTACGTTGTCATGATTCATGTTCCCTGAGGCTCTGAGGTAGGTGCGCTTTGCAGACGGAGACACCAAGGTGTCAAGAAGTAAGTAGCTTGACGGACACCCGAGCCTCGGCTCTCAAAGGAAAAGCAGTCACTGAAGGTCGTGGGGACGGTTCGGGGACTTTTGGTTTGTTGGTTTGTTTCTAGATTCCATTTCGGTTTTTCAGCTGTCTTTTCCAATAAAAACACAGTCAGTGAGAAATCTATCAAAAGGCTCACTGTCTTAGGAAACCCACCCTCATCCCTCCCACCTCCCTGGAGCTCCCCACTCCATCCCCTGTCGTCTTAGGGACAGGGCGGTGGCGGGAGTCCATCCTTGTCCCTGTATGAGGCCGGGCCATGTGGACACTCAGGATTCAGTGATTAGGTAATTAGCAACAGTAGGGGCAGGGGGACAGAGGCCATTCTCGTTGCCGGACCTCCCTCTCTCCCCAGGGCCCCCCAGGGGGTCTCTCCTTGGCCCCTCCCCCAGTCCCAACAGTGATTAGCATTGTCCCTGGATCTCAAATCTCCTTCCTCTTCCCCATGCCTGGTACTCACTGTCCCCGTTCAGCCCCGGCTTCAACCACATGCTCTCCATTCTGGAGCAATATTTCTCCTGCTTGCCGCTCCCCTATTCCTGTTTCTCCCTGGCCCACCGTGTGGCCTTCAAAGAAAATCCAGGCACCCGTGCTCCAGCCTTTGCCCACACCTGCCCCCTACGCGCCGCTGGCTGCCACGGTCACACCAAAAGTTCCAGGTTGCCAAACACAGCCCTTTGCAATGCTGTTCCCCAGCCCGGCACACCCTTCCCACTACCTGGGGAATTCTGTTTTTTAAATAATGGATTTATTGAGATATATTTCTTTTTTTTTAATAAGGAGTTTAATGATAAAGATGAAATACTCAAAACAATAAAGGAAGATCTCAAATTCATAAAGAAAAAAACCCCAAGAAATTATGAAATAAAAACAAGTAGGTATGAACTATGACCTGAAAGAGTTTGAGGGGGAGATGTCTTTTCTAAATAAACTTTTTTTTTTTTNGATATATTTCACATACCATAAAATTCAGTATACAGTTCAATAGTTTTTTGTGTATGTGTGTGTGTGTGTGTGTTTTTAGTATATTCACAGAGGGGCGCGACCATCACCACAATCAATTTTAGAATATTCTTGAGGCTTCTGACTTCAGCTCAGGTCACAATCTTGCAGTTTGTGAGTTCAAGCCCCAAAATGGGCTTGCTACTGTCAGCTCAGAGCCCGCTTTGGATCCTCTGCCTCCTCTCTCCCCATCCCTCCACCATTCATGCTCTGTCTCTCAAAAAATAAATAAACATTAAAAAAAAATTCTCATTACCTTCCCCCCCCCCAAAACATATCCATTAGCCTCTAGTCCCTTCCCCCTCCCAGCCCTAGGCGATCATTATTCTTTCTGTCTCTACAAATTTGCCTCTTCCGGACATGTCATATAAATAGAACCACATAGTGGGTCATTTATGACTGACTTCTGTCACTTAACATGCGCTTGAAGCTTCTCCATGCTGTTTTGTATATCAGGTCTTTATTCCTTTTTATTGCTGAGCGATGTTCTATTGCATGAATAAGCACCAGTTCGATGCATCAGTAGATGAATTTGGGCTTTGTTTCCACTTTGGGGCTATCGTGAATAATGCTACTATGAATACTCATGTGCTACTTTTTGTGTGAACATGTGTTTTTATTTTGTCGGGTACATGCCCAGGGGTGGAATTGCTGGGTCCTCTGGCAACTCTGTGTTTAACCACGTGAGGAATGGCCACACCATCTTCCTAAACGGCTGCCCTGTTTTAAGTTCCCCGCAGTAGTGTGTGAGGCTCCTGATTTCTCTGTGTTCTCACAACACTTGTTATCTGACTTTTTTATCCTAGCCACGATACTGAGTGTGAAGGGGTTCTCCCTGCAACTTTCATTTATGTTCCCATGAGAGCTGATAATGGCGAGCATCTTTTTATGTGTTTATTAGCCACTTGTATACTTTTTACAAAAGAAAAAAATATAGGTATTCCTGGAGTGCCTGAGTGGTTAAGTAACTGACTCGTGATTTCAGCTCAGGTCGTGATTTCAGAGTTGAAGAGTTCAAGCCCCACATCAGGCTTTGCACTAATGGTTCAGAACTTACTTGGGATTCTCTTTCTCTCCCTTTCTCTCTCTCTCTCTCTCTCTAACCCTCCCTGCCTCTCTCTCTCTCTGTTTCTCTCAAATTAAATAAACTTAAGAAAAAATTTTAAGGGGTGCCTGGGTGGCTTAGTCATTTAAGCGTCCGACTTTGGCTCAGATCATGACTCACGGTTTGTGAGTTCGAGCCCTGCATTGGGCTCTGTGCTGACAGCTCGGAGCCTGGAGCCTGCTTCAGATTCTGTGTCTCTCTCTGTCCCTCCCCTGCTCACTCTCTGTCTCTCTCTCTGTCTCTCAAAAATAAATAAACATTTTTAAAAATTTTTAAATAGGTATTCCTATTTAAAAGGATTTAAAACGAGATTGTAAATCTCTTTCATTTCTAAAATGTCAATAGCGTACCTACCCCCCACTCTTGCCTAGCAAAGTTGTATTTCTCTTCTAAAATCCAGATAGTACTTAATGAGTTCACCATTCGCCGTAACTGGGGCACCTTGTCACTCTGTGTCAAGGCCTGTGTGCTTATGTGTCTGGCTGTGAGCTTTCCAAAGGTCAAGACCCCACCCACTCATGTCTGAGTGTCCAGCACCAGGGCGGGACTGACTGAACTGTTTGTCACTGAACTCGATGAGTCTGTGCTGACATCAAATAAGGGTGTCCTTGCCTTCTCCTGCAGTACCTAGGAGGCAGAAAGTCGGTGCAGAGGAAGCAGACATGAGGGTAAGAACCGGCAAGGGGGCAACTTTCCAAATGTGAGAGATGCCCTTGAGCCTTCCTACTGGGTAACAGACTCTTTGTACACCATGGAAGAGAGCCGCTCAGGAAGCACAGTGCGTGGAATGCTCTAGAAGTACCACTACGCTATTAGCTATTCATCAAGTGCCTTTCTGCAGCCCTCTTTCTTTCTCCAGAGATATTTGGCACTAGGGACTTAACAGATAAGGTTTGAAAGCTAAACCCGGTTCCCACTGACGCTTTCCCCAGGTCCTGTAATGCTATCACCAGCCATCTGAGTCTGTAATAAACACCCCAAGCTGAACAAAGCCTGGCAGGGCTGTTTCTTTGGGGCTTGGGAGGTTTTATGGGATCTCTTTGCTAATTAAAATTCACTCTTCCAGACAGCTGTGATCTTTGGTGTCTTATGTACCTGAAAAATATATCTTGACATTTAAGCCACACGCGCTGAGATGGTGCTGGTAGCAGTAATAAGCCACAAATTCCAATCAGAACGAAAATGCTAAATTCTGTGTTGAGGCTTGGTTTGAAGGGCAAGGGCACCCAAACTCCTAAGGTTTGTCCTTAATCCATCAGCATCCAGAGGAACAACCCCTCTCCCTGTCCTGGGGATGAGGAGGCCATCAGCCCAAAGCCACTGCCCACTCCTGAGGTCCGAGGCTGTGACGACAATAAACCACCTTCTTTGCACTGGACAGTTTGGGATGCTGTTATGGGCCAGTCGGCATCTGCACAGCACACAGGTTCAGAAATGCTGGGGGCGCACGAGGTGGGGAGGCTGGGTGAGCAGAGCCCCCAGCCCTCCTCCAGGCTCTGCCTCAGCCCACTGTGGCATCTACTACCGCTTCTGCCCGGCGTCTGAGAGTCCCTGAACAGGATCCAAGAGCCGGGGGGAAGCCGGAAGGTACCTGGGCTGCTGTCTGATTGATCTCTACTGCTAGGAGGCATCCCGATCCTGGGACCCGAGGCTTTCCGCCACCCACACCGGAGAAAGATCCCAAGGCCTCCTCTGCAGTCCTCCCGAGCCCGCAGTTGAGAGCACCCACACAGCAGGGTGAGAATGTTCTGTAAATACAGCCAGGCGTTTCTTTCTCTGGAGGCCCAGGCCATGCATTCCTGAGCAAGGTGGCTTTGAAGCAAGTCTATAATGTGAGCCCCAAACGTACTTCCTCGTCAAGCCTTCGCAGGGGGCGGGGTTCAACCAGAATGCCCCTCCGCATTGGCCCCCAGGCCAGGACCACCCCCTCATGGTGTTTCCCTTTACCTGCACCCCACTAACCAAGGAAGATCCACGGCTTCCTTCCCGGGGTCCCCCCGTGTTTCTGGTGCAAAAAGCCGACGGGGTCTGACACTGCCTGTCCCCACTTGCAGGCAACGCAGTGTCAGCTCAGGGGCGGGGCTGGGGTGCGGAGCCCACGGGGAGATCTGCCCTGGAGGGTAGGAAAACCCACCACCTCGTGTCATATCAAGCCCAGGGGGCGGGAAGAGCCGAGGTGGTCTTCCCTGGTGGGAAGTCTGTTCAAGGCAACACTATATTCTCTCCACTTCCTCTAGGAGACGGCCAGAGAACACAGCTTTTGCAGGGGACAGAGTCAGAAGGACAACGGGGACAGGGAGGCAGGCCCCAACGGGGCAGGAGGTAACCACAGGGGAGAAAAGTACTGGGTCAGGGGCCCTGAGACTGTCGGCGATGCCGGGTGCAAGCAAGCTGCTTCCTACTCCGCGTTCTGGGTCCCATCTGTCACTCGGCCACCAAGTTATTGTGTTTTGTTAACAGTACAAATGCATTCCCTATTCACAAGGTAAGGTTCATCTTAACACTATGTACCAGAAGCATGAGGTGGGAACATCCAAGCTGACTGTCTGGGGACCCGGCAGACATGTCTGGTGAGGGTGTGCGGGCAGGTGTGGTGACAGGCGCTCCGGTTGGGTCAACGCCTCCAGCTGGACCTCGGGGACTGCAGGGTGACATGGCCCGGCTTTTAGGGCACTCACTGCTCAGAACTTCCTATGCTCTCTACTGAATAACCTCTTTAACTCATGACATTCTGACTGCGACCTAGAGGCTGATGCCACAGCCCAGGCTCCACTTTTTCTCTCCTCTATTGCTGCATGTAGGGTCTGTGGCGTTTAGAAGTCCTGGCAAAACATGGGGTGCCTGGGTGGCTCAGTTGGTTAAGGGGCCAACTTCATGAGATCAGGTCATGATCTCATGGTTCATGGGTTTGAGCCCTGTGTCGGGCTCTGTACTGACAACTCAGAGCCTGGGGCCTGCTTCAGGTTCTGTGTCTCCCTCTCTCTGCCCCTCCCCTGCNATGATCTCACAGCTTGTGAGTTCGAGCCTGGGCTCTTTGCTGACAGCAAAGTCTGCTTGGGATTCTGTCTCCCTTTCTCTCTCTGCCTCTCTCCCGCTTGGGTTCTCTCTCCCTCTCTATACCTCTCTATACCTCTCTCTCAAAATAAATAAGTAAACATTTTTTTAAAGTCCCTGGCAAAACATTTGCTGACTTTATTGTTAGGCACCCCATATTTTTTGTTGCTTTGTTAAATTGATTTTCTATCATTGTTATCTGGAGCACAGAAAAGCAATCAATTTTTTGTTTATTGATTATAAATCCAGCAACTCATTAAACTACCTTATTTATTCCAGTTCTCTGTTTGTAGATGGAGGAGGTGTTTTCTATCTATATAATAATATCATATATCAAACAATATCAGGTATCAAAGAATCAATACTNAATCCTTATAGGTAAAATTTCTTTTTCTTCTTTGTCTGGGTTGCACTGTCTGGGATGTCTGGAACAATATTGAATGAAAATAGCAAACTGCGGGGCACCTGGGTGGCTCAGTCAAACAGCCGACTTCGGCTCAGGTCATGATCTCACAGTTCGTGGGTTTGAGTCCCGCATCAGGCTCTGTGCTGACAGCTCAGAGCCTGGAGCCTGTTTCAGATTCCGTGTCTCCCTCTCTCTCTGACCCTTCCTTGCTCATGCTGTCTCTCTCTCTCTCTCTGTCAGAAATAAATAAAAATATTAAAAAATAATAATAATTTTAAAGAAGAAAATAGCACACTGGGTATCTGGTCTTATTCCTGACAGGCTAAGGATTACTGCCTGTGGCCTGTCACCCTAAAGTGTAATGCTTGCTGCAGATTGTTTGTATATACCCACTCTTATTTTTTTATTTTTTTAATGTTTATTTATTTTTTAGAGAGAGAGCATGAGCAAGGGAAGGGCAATCTGAAGCAGGCTCCAGACTCCACACTTTCAGCACAGAGCCCAAGGCGGGGCTCAAACCCACAAACCTCAAGATCATGAACTGAGCTGAAGTTGGACACTTAACTGACTGAGCCACCCAGGTGTCCTCACCCTCTTTGCCAAGCGTTTGGGTTTTCTTTTTTAAATCATGAGTGGCTTTTGCATTTTATCAAATTATTTTTCTTCTTCTATTGAGAATACTGTATGCTATTTTCTCCCTCTGCCTGTTAACGTTTTGGATTCACTCAAAGACTTTCTGATATTAAATCAACATTGAGTTTCTGGAATACTACAACCTTGACATGAACTGTTGATATTCTTAGATATATACTGCTTGAGTTCAGTTTGCTGATATTTTATTTACAAGGTTTCTGCATCCGTGTTCACAAGTAAATTGGCCCATAATGTACTTTTCTTCCAATTTTCTTGTCTAGTTCGAGTATCTCGTTTATTTTAGTATTATGAGAGGTATTGGAGAATACTTGCTCTTATAATGAGAACAGTTTAAGGCCAAGATGATCTGGAGCACTTGGCTGGCTCAGTTAGTGGAGTGTGTGACTCGTAATCTCGGGTTGTGAGTTCGAGCCCGACACTGGGCATGGAGATTAGTTTAAAAAAAAAAAAAAAGACCAAGATGATCTTCACCTTTAAGGTTTTTTTACACTTACTTCAGTCTACTGTTTCCTTTATGAAAGATTGTTTGCTAATAATTTGGTTCCTTTAAATACTTTAAGGACTATCCTTTTTTTTTTTTAAGTTTTTATCTATTTTGAGAGAGACAGAGACCTTGCAAGTGGGAGAAGAGCAGAGAGAGAGGGGGAGAATCCCAAGCAGTCTCCATGCTGCCAGCACAGAACCTAATGCAGGGCTCAAACTCACAAAACTGTGAGATCATGACCTGAGCTGAAACTAAGAGTCGAGTACTTAACCAACTGAGCCACCCCGGTACCCTTGTAAGGACTATTCATTTAGGTTTTCTATTTCTCCTTGAAGCAATTTGTTTAATTGTATTTTCTAGATATTTTTAGAACATTTTGGACCTAAGGACATTGGGTCATCCTTATTATTTTCCTACTATCATTTTTAAAATTTTCATTTTAGAGTGAGAAAGTATAAGCAGGGGAGAGGGGGAGAGGGCAGAAGGAGAGAGAGAGAGAGAGAGAGAATCCCACATGGGGCACCATCCCACAAACCATGAAATCATGACCCGAGCTGAAATCAAGACTTGGATGCTCAACTGGCTGAGCCGCCCAGGTGTCCCTAACGTGCATCTCTTATGAGTGAGGCTGAGCATCGTGTGATGCTTAAGGACCATTTGCGTTCCTTTCTCTATGAAGTATTTCCTCTGCCGATTTTTCTATTGGGGTTTTGGTCTTTTTCATACAAGAGAAAAAGCTCTATTCAATTTTCATATTGCTATGGATGATGTTATGATTTATAATAAAAAATACATGTTTGGTCTTCGTCCCATTTCTGGCACATGGAGCTCCCAAAACTCTCAGAATTTCCTAGGAGACCAGCAAGCCTAACAAAGGTGTCTTTTGTTTTGTTAATGAGGTAACTTTGGGACCTCCACCTAAGGGTGGGGACTGGTTGTCTGGAGAACCAACCACGTGATTAGAAGGTTGGAAATGTCAGTCCCAGCCACCAGCCTTCCAGGGTGGGGAGAGAGGCTGGAGGGTTGAATCAATTCACTGGTGGCCAGTGATGAAACTCCATTCAAACTCAGAAGAACAGGGTTCCGAGAGCTTCCAGGTTGGTGAACACGTGGAGATTTGGGGACAGTGGCGCTCCTGGAGAGGGCTCGGAAGCTCCACACACTGTCCCCATTCCTTGCCTGATGCATCTCTTCCATCTGGTTGTTCCTGAGTTACAGCCCTTATAATAAACCAGTAATCTAGTAAGTAAAGTATTTCTCTGAGTCTTGTGAGAGACACTAGCAAATTAAACAAACCCAAGGAGGGGATCGTAAAGCCTCCAATGGATAGCCAGTGGATCAGAAGCACAAGTGATAACCTGGATGTGTCACTGGCATATTTCGGGGTAGGGAGGAGCAGTCTTTCAGGACTGGGCCCTTAACCCTTGGGATCTGATGCTCTCTCCAGGAAAAGTGTCACAATTGAGTTGAATTGTTGAACACCCAGCTGGTGTCAGAGAATTGCTTACTTGTTGGGGTGGGAAAACCCCTCACGTTGGAATTTGTGATCAGAACCCTTTATTACCATCAAACCATTCCAAACACTTAGTGGCTTAAAAGAACAATGACTTATTGTTCCTAGGATTCTGGTGTTGAATAGGCTTAGCTAGGTGGTTCTTCTCAGATGGCAATCACCTGGGCTTAGTTACTTGGCTGCATTCAGGTTGCAGCTAGGCTGAGGTGCAGAGTCCAAGAAGATTTCACTCACTTCTCTGGTGTGCTGGTGCTCCCTATGTGGCCCTTTTGAGGGGTTGGCTTGGGCTTCTTCACAGAATAGTGGTCCCGGGGAAGTCAGCCTTCATGCATGGTTGCTTTCTTTCAAGAAGGAGGACATGAGAAGTTTCGAGTCCTCTTAAGGCCTAGATTCAGAAGTCATAGAACATCATTTCCATCATGTTCTATCAGTCATACAAAGTCACAGGCCAGCCCAGACTCAATGGATGGGAAATAGACTCTACCCTTCGATGGGAGAAGTGGTGTGGGATGCAAGGAAGGAAAAAACCAGTAGCGGCCATCTTTCAAGACCATCTGCCGTCTGCATCTATAGGAGGTCATTTATCCCTTGCGAAATTAGTGAGAAATATTCTTGCCAGTATATCATTTGCCTTTTGATTTTGCTGATGTTTATGTATATGTGTGTAAAGTTTTTGAGCTTTTTATTTTGAATTCATTGTAGAATCACAGGAAGTTGCAAGGATAGTAGAGAGAGGTCCTCTTGTGCCCATCACCCAGCCTCTCCCAATGATAGCCTCTTACGCACCATTGTATGACATCAAAAGGGGCACCTGGGTGGCTCAGTCAGTTAAGTATGGTACATCAGCACCAAGAAAATTGGCACTGGTACAGTGCCTATCATTTTATCACATGTAAAGACCCATGGAACTACCACTTCAGTCAAGATACAGAACTCATCCATCACCACAAATCTCTCCCTCTTATAATCACAGCCACTGCCCTCTCCCCACCATACCAATCCCTGGCAACCATGAATCTGACTTCCATCTCCATAGAGGGCTGGCCTCCAAAAAGATATGTCCATTTTCGAATCCCCAGAATCTGTGACTATGACTTTATTTAGGAAAAGGGTCTTTACAGCTGTAATTAAGGAGCTCAAGATGAGATCATATGAGAGTTAAGGTTAGCCCTAAATCCAAGGACAGTATCTTTTTAAAATATATGTGTATTTCAGCCACTGGCACAAAAATGGACACATAAATCAATGGAACAGAATGGAGAGCCCAGAAATAAACCCATGATTATATGGTAAATAAATCTTGTACAAAAGGGGCAAGACTATGCAATGGGAAAAAGTCTCTTCAACAAATGGTGTTGGGAAAACTGGACAGCAACATGCAAAAGAATTGAAATTGGACCACTTTCTTACACCATACACAAAATTAAACTTAAAAGGGATTAGGGGCACCTGGGTTGCTCAGTCCGTTAAGCATCCGACTTCAGCTCAGGTCATAATCACACGGTGTGTGGGTTTGAGCCCCGCATCGGGTTTGTACTGACAGCTCAGAGCCTGGAGCCTGTTTCAGATTCTGTATCTCCTTCTCTCCCTGCCCCTCCCCCACTCTTGCTCTGTCTCTGTCTCAAAAATGCATAAAACAAAAAAAAATTTTTCAAATAAATAAACTTAAAAGGGATTAAAGACCTCAATGTGAGACCTGAAACCATAAAACCCATATATATCAATCTCTTGGACATTGGCCTTGGCAACATTTTTCTGGATACGTCTTTGGAATTGTCATTATTTTTTATTTTAACTATTCTAATAAATTAATAGTGATACCTCATCATTGTCTACATTTGCATTTCCATCTTGTATATGGAAATAGATTTTTTCCAGTGCTTATTTTCCACCTGTGTATCGTCTTTAGTAAAATGTCTCACCATGTCTTTTGGCCCTTTTCTAACTGAATGGTTCACTGCTCAATCTTGAGACTATATATTCCAGATACGAATCCTTTGTCAAATATATAGTTTTTACAAATATTTTCTCCCAGCGTATAGTTTGTCCTTTCATTTTCCTAACAGATTCTTTCCGAAAGCAAAGTTTTCAAACGTGGAAGAAGTCCAATATGTCCTTTTTTTTCTTTAACAGATTGTGCTTTTAGTGTCATGTTCAAGAAATCTTTACCAAGAACTGTGTCCTGAAGATTTTCTCACATCATCTTCTAAAAATTTTATCTTTTTACACTTAACACTTAAGTCTTTAAACCATCTTGAGATAATTTTTGTGTAAAGTGTAAGGGCCGCTGGGTGGCTCAGTCAGTTAAGCATCCAACTCCTGATACCGGCTGAGGTCATGAACTCGAAGTCATGGGATCAAGCTCTTCGCTGAGCACGGACCTGCTTAGGATTCTCTCTCTCCCTCTCTCTCTGCCCCTCCCCCAGGCAGTCTCTCTTTCTCTCTCTCTCTCAAAATAAATAAACATTTTTAAGTGTAAGATTTATATCAAAGAACATTTTTTTTTGCATACGCATGTCCAATAGTTCCAGCATCATGTGTTGAAAAGACTATTCTTCTAATTGCTTTTGCACCTTTATCAGAAAACAGTTGACCCTACTTAGTTGGGGCAATTTCTGGATTCTGGATTCTGTTTCATTGATCCCTCCACCAATACCTTGGAATCTGGTAGGGTGATTCTTCCTACTTTATTCTTCTTTTTCAAAATTGTTTTAGCTATTTTACTTCCTTTTTCTTTATTTAAGGATAATCTTGTCCATATAGTACCCCACCCCCCCCAAAAAAAATCTGGGGCACCTGGCTGGCTCAGTCAGTGGAGCATGCAACTCTTGATCTTGGTCAGGAGTATAAGTTTGAGCTCCACAATGGGTGTAGAGATTACTCTTTTAAAAAAGAAATTTAAAATAAAAGGTCTACTGAGATTTTGATAGCAACTGTGTCAAACCTATATATCAATTTGGGAGAATTAATATCTTTGCAATGTGAATCTTCTAATCCATGAACACGGTATGTCTCTCCATTTATTTAGATCTTCTTTGAGTTCTTTCATTAGCGCTATGTAGTTTTCAGTGCATAAATCCTGCACATGTTTTGGTAGATTTACACCTAAGTATTTCTTTTTTTAAGCAATTACAAATCGTATTAAATTTTAATTTTAGTGTCCATGTGTTCACTGCTAGTGTATAGAAATACAGTTAATTTTGTATCGTATAGCCTTTCTGAAATCACTTATTAGTTATAGGACGTTTTGTAGATTACTTGCGATTTTCTATGTAAACCCTACATGTTGTCTACAAATGGAAACAGTCTTACTTCTTTCTTTCCAGTGATATACCTTTTATTTCATTTTCTTGACTTGCACTGGCTGAAGTTCTGGTACTATGCCAAACAGCAGTGGTGAGAACAGACATGCTTGCTTTGTTTCTGATCATAAGAGGAAATTATCTAATCTTTCACCATTAAGTGTGGGTCGCTCAGTCCGTTAAGTGTCCAACTTCAGCCCAGGTCATGATCTCACCACTTGTAAATTCAAGTCTCGCGTCGGGCTCTGTGCTGATAGCTCGGAGCCTGGAGCCTACTTCAGATTCTGTGCCTCCCTCTCTCTCTCTGCCCCTCTCCTGCTCACGCTCTCTTTCTCTCAAAAATAAATAAACGTTAAAAAAACTTTTTTAAAAAGATAAGAAAAGCTCGTCTTATTTCTAGCTACCTGGGAGTTTTTATCATGAATGGATGTTGAAATTTGCCAAGTGTTTTTTCTATGTCATTTGATATGATCATGTGATTTTTCTTCTTTAGTTTGTTAATATGGCAGATTGCATTAACTGATTTTTTAAATGTTTATTTATTTATGGGGGGGGTGCAGACAGAGAATTTCAAGCAGGTTCCATGCCATCAGCACAGAGCCCAATATGGAGCTCGAACTCACCAACCATGAGATCATGACCTGAGCTGAAACCAAGAGTCAAAAGCTTAACCAACTGAGTCACCCAGGCACCCTGCTTTAATTGATTTTTGAATGTTGAACCAACCTTGCATCCTTGGAATTAAACCCCACGTGGTCATGGTATATAATTGCTTCTATATACTGCTAAATTCTATTTGTTTATTTTTTAAAAGAATTTTTAAAATATCTTACAATTTTACATATCAATTATACCTTAATAAAGCTGAAATTAAGAAATAAAAATAAATTAACAGTGAGGAAAGAATTTTGCATCTATATACATGTGGGATATATACACTGTATCTAAATACATGATGTGACACATTACATATGTACTAGTCTATAGTTGTCATTGTTGTTTTTAATTTTTTGTCACTTGTTTGGCACTGTCTTTGGTTTTGGTATCAGGGTAAAAGTGGCTTGATTAAGTGAGTAAGGAAGTGCTCTCTTCTATTTTCTGGAAGAGACTGTGTAAAATTGATGTTAATTATTCTTTAAATGTTTGATTGAGGGTCTCTGGAGTGACTCAGCTGGTTACGAGTCCAACTTTGGCTCAGGTCATGATTTCACAGTTTGTGGGTTTGAGCCCCATGTCAGGCTCCATGCTGACAGCTCAGAGCCTGAAGCCTGCTTCAGATTCTGTGTCCCTCTCTCTGCCACTCCTACCTTATGCTCTGTTGCTCTCTGTCTCTCAAAACTAAATTTAAAATGTTAAAAAACATTTTTAATGTTTGATAGGCTTTACCAGTGAAATCCTCTGGCCCTGGAGATTTCTTTTGGGGGGGGGAGTTTTTAAATTATGAATTTAATCTCCTTAATAGTGATAGAGCTATTTATATTAACTATTTCATATTGAGTGAATTGTGGAATTTGTGTTTTCAAGGAAATGGTCCATTTCATCTAAGTTGTCAAATGTACCCATATGGAATTGTTTGTAGTATTTCCTTTCTATTATTCAAGTAGTTTTTATTATTCAAGTATGCCTTCAGGGTCTGTCTTATTCCTGATATTAGTGATTTGTGTCTCCCTCTTTTTTTTGTCATCTTTGCCAATTCTTTGTCAATTTTATTGATCATTTCAAGAAGAACCACATTTTTGTTTTATTGATTTTCTCTATCATTCTGTGTTTTCAATTTCATTGATTTCAGATCTTATCTTTATTATTTCCTTCCTTCTGCTTGCTTTGGATTTAGTTTGCTCTTATTTTTCTAGGTTCTTGAGTGAGAATTTGAGCATGGATCTGAGATGTTCCCTCCCTCTCTTTTAATGTAAACATTTAGTGCAGTAAATTTTTTTCCATCATGGCTTTAACTTTATCCTGAAAATTTTCATATTATATTTTCCTTTTCAGTTTTTTTTAAATTTCCCTTAAGATTTCTTCTTTAATCCATGGAGTTGTTTAGAAGTGTCTGTTTAGGGGCACCTGGGTGGCTTAGTTGGTTAAGCGTCCGACTTCAGTTCAGGTCATGATCTCGTGGTTCATGAGTTCGAGCCCCATGTCAGGCTCTATGCTCAGAGCCTGGAGCGTCCTTCAGATTCTGTGTCTCCCTCTCTCTGTACCCTTCCCCGACTCATGCTTTGTCTCTCTTCCTTCAAAACTAAATAAAAATTTTTTTAAAAATTTTTTTAAAAAGGAGTGTACTGCTTTGTTTCCAAGTGTTTGGAGACTTCCTGTTATTTTTCTATTAGTGACTTCTAGTCTGATTCCAGTAGAGATGGAGAAGACATTCTGTATGATTTCAGTTATTTTACATGTTTGACGTTTGTTTTATAGCACCGGATATGGTCTACCTTGGTGTCTGTCCTGTGGGTGCCTGAGAAGAATGTGTACTCTGCTATTGTTGGGCAGACTGTTGTATAAACGTCAATTACATCTTGTAGGTTGGTGGTATGGTTGAATTCTTCCAGATCTTTGATGATTTTCTGTCTAATTTGTCTTATTAATTGTTGAGGAGGGGTGTTAAAATCTCCAACCATCACTGTGGAGCTTTTCTCTTTAAATTTTTAATGTTTATTTATTTTAGAGAGAGAGAGACAGAGCATGAATGGGGGAGGAGCAGAGAAAGAGGGGTACACAGAATCTGAAGCAGGTCCAGGCTCTGAGCTGTCAGCACAGAGCCCAATGCGGGGCTCAGACTCACAAACCTGGAGATGATGACCTGAGCTGAAGTTGGTACTTAACCGACTGAGCACCTCAGGCGCCCCAAGAACTTTTTTGTTTGTTTTAGTTTTTGCTATGCATATTTTACGGTTCTGTTTGATATATACACATTTAGGGTTAACATGTCTTCCTAGTGGGGAAGGGGCTCCTTGATACTGCTGGGCAGGGATGGGAGTTCAGCCTCCTAACTAAGCCTCTATGGGTATCACCCAGCCCCGAGGGGGAGGGGTACCTCATTAGTGCTGCCCGCAGGCCTCCACTGACACCTTGAGGGGATGGCCTCATTACTGCTGAGACGTGGTTGGATTCCTGATTCTCTCCTATGTCTCCTCCAATACCACCCCCTAATAAACAGGCAAAGGGGTACCCTGTTACTGCTGAGTAGAGGTGGAAGTCCAGGCTCCCCAAGGTCTCCGCTGTTAGAGCGGGGTGCTGGGGTTTCATTGCTTTGTTTGCATCCAGCAGGGACACAAGTCTTGGCTCCTCACTTGGCTTGTCCAACACCACCCAGTGATGAGGGCATAGATTAGGGTCCCTCAGTTACAGTCAGGAGAGAATGGAAGTCTAGGCTCTTCACACAGTCTTTGATGATGGCAGTGGGGGAGGGGAGAGGGAAAGGGGTCGTTTTCCCGTAGAGTGTGGCAGAAGTAGAGTAGCTATTGTCTTAAAGTTTTCTGTCTTGCTAGGCTGTCTCTCTCCTAGTCCTTTAGCCACAGATGGAGGGCTTTGTTGAGAACTTTCGTCAGTCCGCCTTTATCTCTCCACCTTATATTTGTTTTCTAAGAGTTTTAGTTGTGCTTTGGAGGAATAGGGAAAGTATATCTATTCCATCTTCCCCAGAAGCAGAATGGAAAATTCGTCTTAATATAATCAAATTTATCAGACCTATTTGATGGCTTTTAACTTTGAATGATTGAAAGGATATCCCCATTTCAAAGGTGATAAAGAAATTTGCCATGTGAGCTTCTAGTAATTTTATGATTTCACTTTTTGAATTCAAATCTTTGATCCATTTGAAACTTATCTTCATGACCACTGTGAGGTATGACTCCAGTTTTGTATTTTTCCAAATGGCTATCCAGCTTTTCCAACATTTGCTGCTACTTGGTGTATAGATATTCGTAATTATTATATCTTTGTTGAGAATTATAAACTTCAGCATCATAAAATATCCTTCTTTGGCTCATTTAATACTTTAAAAAAGTTTTTTAATGTCTATTCATTTTTGAGAGAGAGAAAGGGACAGAGCGTGAGCGGGGAGGAACAGAGAGAGGGAGACACAGAATCTGAAGCAGGCTCCAGGTTCCGAGCTGTCAGCACAGAGCCCGACACAAGGCTCGAACCCATGAACCCTGAGATCATGACCTGAGCCGAAGTCAGACGCTTAACTGACTGAGCCACCCAGGCGTCCCAATGCATCTATATTTATTGATATGAAGTACATTTCTTCTTAGTTCTTATATAATGTTGTACTTACCTATTACATATATATTAAATTATTTTAGTATGTAGTCAGTTTGCTCATTTTATTCTAACTTTGGCAAGGTTTGCATTTTAATTTTACTGATACTAAAATTATGCATGAAAGGCACCTGGCTGGCTCGGTTGGAGGAGCATGTGACTCTTGATCTCGGGGTCCTGAGTTCAAGCTCCACGTGGGGTATAGAGATTACTTAAATTTTAAAAATTTTTAGGGGCGCCTGGGTGGCTCAGTCAGTTAGGCATCCAGCTCTTGATTTCAGCTCAGGTCATGATCTCACAATTTGTTGTTGTTGTTGTTTTAATGCTTTATTTATTTTTGAGACAGAGAGAGACAGAGCATGAGTGGGGGAGGGAAAGAGAGAGGGAGACACAGAATCCAAAGCAGGCTCCAGACTCTGAGCTGTCAGCACAGAGCCTGATGCAGGGCTTGAACTCATGAACCGTGAGATCATGACCTGAGCCAAAGTTGGACACTTAACCGACTGAACCACCCAGGCACCCTTCTCACAATTTGTGAGATCAAGCCCAGAGTCAGCCTCTGCACTTACAGCACAGAGCCTGCTTGTGCCCCTCTCTCTGCCTCTCCTCCATGCTTGCTCTCTCCCTCTCTCTCTCAAAATAAATGAATAAACATTCTTTTTAAAATTTTTTAATAAGCTAAAATTATACATAAACTTATATGTTAAATATTTCTCATTCCCCCCCACCCCCACCCAGCCCTGTGTCCCCAGGACCTGAAACTGAGAGCCACAAGTCAGTCATGTGTTGCTGGAGCTGTTGTACCACCAGAATGGAGCCCATCAGCCACGGCCAGACTAACAGGCCATGAGCAATACTCAGGTGTTAAATCTTTATATAACAACTCTTGCCCCCTCCTGTTTCAGGTGTTCATTACTTCCCTACTATGAAGAACAGGAAGGGGAAAAAAAGCTTATAGGCNCTTTGTTTACCTTTGCCTTCTTAAATATGCTTAAAATCTTACCACTTGGTTAGTTAGTTTTAAAAATACCTTTAACTCTTGGAGCACCTGGGTAGCTCAGTCAGCTGAGCGCCTGACTCTTGATTTCAGCTCAGGTCCTGATCTGTTTCATGGGATCAAGCGCTGCATCAGGCTCTGTGCTGAGCATGGAGCCTGCTTGGGATTCTCTCTCTCCCTCTGCCCCCCTCCTCCACTTCTGCGCTATCTCTCTCTCTCTCTCTCTCTCTCTCTCTCTCTCCCCTCTGTTTCAAATAAAATTTAAAAAATAATAGTACCTTAACGATTTTTTTAAATGTTTATTTATTTTTGAGAGAGGGAGACAGAGTGCAAGCCAGGAGGGGCAGAGAGGGAGAAAGAATCCAAAACAGGCTCCAGGCTCTGAGCTGTCAGCACAGAGCCTGATGCGGGGCTTGAACCCACAAACTGTGAGATCATGACCTGAGCAGAAGTCGGAAGCTTAATCAACGGAGCCACCCAGGTGCCCCATAAAAAATAATAATACCTTTACATCTTAACTTTAGAGAACAAACTGATGGTTACCAGAGGGGAGGTGGGCAGGGGGGATGCGTGAAATAGATGGTCAGGATTAAGGAGGGCACTTGTCATGATGAGCACTCGATCATGTATGGAAGTGTTAAATCACTATATTGTATACCTGAAACTAATATCACACTATATGTGAACTATACTGGAATCAAAATAAAAAAGCTTAATTTAAAAAATAAATAATAGTTTTTTAAAATATCTTGAACTATATTACATACAAGGCAGCCCACAAGTTTGTTCTACTTTCTACTTTTTTGTTTATTCATTCTACACCTTTTTTTTATTCTACTATCCCTTTTCCTCTCGTGTCTTGTAAGTTGATTCTATCTACATTGTCAGGACATATGACATTAGCATTAGCTCGTCAATTACTCATACCCAATGCTCACCATCAGACAGACTTTTTGCTCGAGTTTCTTGTCGTCTCATGCTTAGTGAACCTTGTATAGATTCTCAGGCAAGTGCTCAAGTGAACCTTGTGTTTGAAGTTATTGAATGCTTCATACTTTCTAGCCCTCATACAGTTTAATTTAGCTAGAAAAGCCTTGGCTCACATTTTCTTTTATTGGCAATCTTATGGCTGTTTCCACACTGTCTTCTGACTTTGTGTTGACTTTGACTGATGGAGAAGTGTGATGCCAACTAGGTTTTCTTTCCATCAAATAACATTTTTGCCTGACTGTGCAAGAGTCTTCCTTTATCTTTAAATTCCAATCATTTTCTAAGACAGGTAGCAGTATTGACATTCTTTGTCAATTTTCCCTGGAATATATTGTGCGTTCTCAATGTATAGACTAAAATCTGTGTTTCCTGGCAGCTTTCTTAAATTATTTTTTAAATGTNAATCTGTGTCTCCCTCTCGCTCTGACCCTCCCCTGCTCACGCTGTCTCTCTCTCTCTCTCTCCTAGAAATAAATTTAAAAAATATTGAAAAAATAAAATAAAATAAATAGATTCTATTGGGTCTCTCTTACTGGTCTTCTCTACATATCACTTTTTATTATAAGATAATTTTTAATTTATTTATTTTATTGTGATAAAAATATACAAAACAATATTTACCATTGTAACCAATTTTTTTTAGTAGGCTTCACACCTAGTGTGGAGCCCAGTGTGGGATTTGAACTCACGACCCTGAGATCAATACATGAACTCAGATCAAGAGTCGGATGCTTAATTGACTGAGCCACCCAGACACCCCCCGTATTATAACCATTTTTGAGCGTACAGTTCAGTAGCATCAAGTACATTTGTTTTGTGTGACCAACACTACTACACATCTGCAGGACATTTTCACCATTCCAAACTGACACTCCATCCATTAAAGGCTAGTTCCCTACTTCTTCCTGCTCCCAGCCCTTTGGAACCACTGTTCTACTTTCTGTCTCTATGAAACGGACTACTCTGGGTATCTCATAAAAGCAAAATCACATAGTATTTATCCTTTTGTGCCGGGTTTATCTGACTTCAGTCTGACTTCAAAATGTCTTCAATCTATGTTGTAGCAAGTATCAGAACTTCCTTCCTTTTTAAAGCTGATAATATTTTGTTGTCTGAATATACCCACATTTTGTCTACCCATTCATCCATTCATGGACATTTGGGTTGCTCCCACCTTTTGGCTATTGGGAGTAATGCTGTATGAACATGATGTACAATATCTGTTCAGGTTCTTGTTCAATTCTTTGTGTATATCCTCAGAAGTGAAATTGCTGCATCAAATAATAATCCCACATCTAATATTTTGAAGAACTGCCCCACTGCTTTCCACAGTGCCTGCACCATTTTCCATTCCCACCAGCAATGCACAAGGATTTTCTGTTTGTTCTTTATCATAGCCACTCTAATGGGTGTGAAGTGGTATCTCATTGCTGTTTTTATTTGCATTTCCCTTGCGACTATTGATATTAGGTATCTTTTCATGTGCTTACTGGTCATTTAAATATGTTCTTTGGAGAAATGTCTATCCAAGTTCTTTGCCTAATTTTGAATTGAGTTGTTTGACTTTTTTGTTTTAAGTGTTAGAAGTTCTCCATATGGAGGACACTTGTGGGGATGAGTACTGGGTGTTATGTGGAAACTAATTTGACAATAAACTATTTGAAAAAAAAAAAAGAAGAAGAAGAAGAAGAAGTTCTCCATATAATTTGGATATCAATCCAGATAGCAGATAGGAGATTTCCAAATATTTTCTCCCACTCCGTGGGCTACCTTTTTATTTTATTGATTCAGTTTTTAATTTTGTTTGGTTCAGTTGATTAAATGTCTAACTCTTGATTTCAGCTCAGATCATGATCCAAGGACTGTGGGATTGAGCCCTGTGGTGGGTTTTGTGCTAAGCATGAAACCTGCTTAAGATTCTCTTTCTCTCCCTCTGCCCCTCTCCCCCACTCACTCGTTCTCTCTCTCTCTCTCTCTCAAATAAATAAATAAATAATATTTTTAATTTTGATGGAAATCCAATTTGTCCATTTTTTCTTTTGTTCCCTGTTCCTTTGGTGTCATATCCAAGAAATTATTGCAAAATCCAATGTCATGAAAATTTCCCCGGTGATTTCATCTAAGTGTTTTATAGCTTTGGCTCTTGCATTTTAGGTCTGTTACCCATTTTGACTTAATTTTTGCATATGACTAGATAAAAGCCCACCTACATTCTTTTGCATGTGTAAATAATCATATCTGCATAGAAAGGCATTCACAAATTACAGGAATTAGGATGCCAGTTTTCAGAGGACCATTATTCTGCCCACCACAATGGGGCATCAATGGTTCCTTCCATCGTAAAGAGTTCACTTGCATATAAAAATCACTTGCATTGCTATTGGTTATCTGCCCTTTACAAGATTATAAATTAGCACAAAGACAATGAAAGGCGCAGACCCAGGAGAGAGCAATCCACAAGTGGTGCTTAGCTTTCACTACACTTCAAAGCAGAGTTTTTTGTTGAAGATGCCCAATAATCTTTTTAGTCCACTTCAAAGTCTTTCATAATTGATCCTGGTATGTTTAATCTTTTTCACCCTTTTATTTCTATCTCATGTTCTTTTTTTATTCATTTCTAACCTCTATATGTTTTATTGTGCTTTCTGTTCCATCCTTCTCTTGAGCTCCTTTTAATTTGGTGTTCATTTCTGAAATTATTTTGTTTTTCTTCTCTTTCCTAACTTCTACCAGTCCCTAATGTCCACCACCACCCCTCCATCTCTTATTCTTGTCTGGCTATTTCTTTTGTTGTTGTTGTTGTTGTTTATTTATTTCTTTTGAGAGAGAGAGAGAGTGTGTGTGTGTGTGTGTGCACGCGCGCGTGAGTGGGGGAAGGACAAAGGGAGAGGGGGAGAGAGAGAATCCCAAGGAGACTCTGAACTGTCAGCAAGGACTCCACTCAGGGCTTGAACTCACAAAACATGAGATCATGACCTGAGCTGAAATCAAGGGTTGCACACTCAACCAGCTGAGCCACCAATAGTCCTTTGTCTGGCTATTTCTATCCCAAGATCCTAAATTTCTGCTTTGTGGTATTTTGTCTAGCTTCAACCACTTCACTGAGGTGTTTTATTATTATTATTATATGTTGGAAGATTAGGGTATAACTTTTCCTCACCTTTGGCTACATTTTTCTTATGTACTTTCTTCACCTGCAGAAAAATTCCATTTTTTCTTTTCTGATGTTGTGTTCCTGATATTTCAGTGAGTTCTATGGGGCTCCTGGGTGGCTCAGTTGGTTAAATGTCCAACTTTGGCTCAGGTCATGATCTCGTGGTTCATGGGTTCAAGCCCCACATCAGGCTCTGCGTTGACAGCTCAGAGCCTGGAGCCTGCTTTCTCTCTCTCTCTCTCTCTCTCTCTCTCAGTGTGACTCTGTCTCTGTCTCTCTCAAAAATAAACATTAAAAAATATATTTTAAAAATTAGTGAGCTCTATGTTCTTGAACCAGTTGCAAAATCCCAGGTGTTGGTGGTGTTGGGGACATGCCTCCAGGGCTCCCTCCTCTGGAGCTATGACGGATGGTTCCTTTCACCTACAGGCTCTCCTGAGCCTGGCTGCCAGTCTGGAAGGGCTCTTCCCAAGCTCACAAATACATGGAAATTAAGCAACATACTCCTAGGTGACCAAAGGGTCAAAAAAGAATGCAAAGCAGGAGGGCCTGGGTGGCTCAGGTCATGATCTCATGGTTTGTGGATTCAAGCCCTGCATCAGGCTCTGAGCTGTCAGCACTTCAGATTCTGTGTTTCCCTCTCTCTCTGCCTCTCCTCAGCTCATGTTCTCTCTTTATCTCTCAAAAATAAATAAAACGTTAAAAAAATTTTAAAGAATGCAAAGGGAAATCAGAAAACTTTGAGATGAGTGAAAATGGAGACACAACATACCAAAACCTATGGTAGGCAGCTCAAACTGAGAAAGTTATAGTTGCAACCGCCTATATGAAGATAGAAGAAAGATCTTGGTGAGCCTGGATGGCTCAGTGGGATGAGCGTCCAACTTCCACTCAGGTCATGATCTTGAGGTTCATGAGTTCGAGCCCCATGTCAGGTTCACTGCTGTCAGCCTGACAGTGCAGAGCCCACTTCAGATCCTCTGTCCCCATCTCCCTGTCCCTCCCCTGCTTACACTCTCTCAAAAATAAATAAATCTTTAAAAAGAAGAAGAAGAAGAAGAAAAAGAAGAAGGAGGAGGAGGAGGAGGAGGAGAAAGATCTAAAATCAATAACTTAATATTCTACCGTAAGATACTGGGGGAAAAAAGAGCAAACTAAAACTAAAAGAGGGTTCCTTCCCAAATCCTGCTCCCCTCTCGCCCCCTCAGGAGCAGCTGCCCCAAGCAATGCTGCACCTGCCTTCCAAGGATGCACTCTCTTCCCAAAGAGGTTCTTTCTAGGTTGGCTACTTCTGAGCCCACTCAAGGCCCATCCAGTCCTTCCCTCACCTCCTCCCACTAATTTTCAGTCTTGTTCACAGCAGTTCCCTCTCAGGGTGGGGTCCTCACTTTCCAGGACCTGCCCATTAGACTCTTCCCTGCTTCCCCTTCTGGTCCTGTTGCCCGACTGTGACAGCTGAGTTTGAAGCTTGGAGCTCTCCTCTGTCTCCCAGAGTGATATCTGTAGTGATAAAGATACAATTTTGTTATGTCACTGGAGTGGGGGAGGGGTCAGGCTTCTCATTGCTCTGTATGGATTTTAGAACCAGATGCATGGAGACCTAGAACTTAGCTCCTGCCTAAACCGCGCTCCACCAGATGCTCCAAGGAGCTTCATTACCAAGTAACTCTGTCTTGACCACAGCTCATGTGAAAGGGCACAGGGAGCCGTCCCAGCCCACAGTCCTGGGGCCCCCTAGGCTGCACTAATGCTGCTTTCTCACCAAGGAACAGAGGATCCTGTCCTCTTGCATGCCCAGTACCACATTTTTTCTGGGATTATTGAGCCAGGATGCAAAACTACAGTCCAGTTCTGATGCTAACAATCAAGAACTAGCATCGGACTCCACAAGTTAAAGCACAGACCCCAACAAGCCTTCTCTCACCTCTGCAAGCCCGGGGGTCCCCCAGCCACCTGCACTTCTGACCAGCGGGTTACAAATTTGGGAGTTCCCATGACCCCCTCAGTGTCAGTAATTCACTAGAATGGCTCACAGAACTCAGGAAAGTACTAGGCTTAGCCTTATTATAAAGGATAGAAGCCAAAAGAATCGGAATCAGCCAAAAGAAGAGACACATAAGGCAAGGTCTGGGAAAGACCCAAACACAGAGCTGCCATGTCCTCTCCCCCAGCATCAGGACANGTTCACCAGCCAAGAAGCTCACCTGAACTTCAGTGCCCAGAGTTTTCATTGGGGTTTCATTACACAGAGGAGGTAGTTTGGATCATCAGCCAAGTGTGATTAAACTTCATCTCTAGCTCCTCTTCCATCCCCAGAGGTCGGGCAGTTGGGCTAATATCCCAGGGCTCAAAGCCTTAATCCTCCAATCACACTGGGGGGGGAAGAGGGTCTTCCTGAGTCATCTCGTTAGCATAAACTGAGGTGTTGTCCAAGGACCACCATCAATCTCCAAAACTCTCCCACTCAGAAAATTCCAAGTGCTTAGAAGCTACCTCCCCAAGAACCCAAGACAGAAAGCAGACAAATTCTTTCTTATAGCACATAAGGACTTTCGGGTAAGTGTGCCCAAACCAGTGGGAGGCTAAAACCTGTCATCAGAGCAGCCAAGGAGACCAAGAAAGAAGGCCCCGGAAAGAGAGGATGGCAGACAAGAGAGCTATTTCCATAAAGAGCTACATACAGAGCTATCTCGAGACTTGTTCCTCTGGCCTCTGAAGACAAACCAGAAACAGGCGATTCCAGGTCCAGGAGACAAGCTGCTCATTAGGGAGAACGTTCTTCCCATTTGAAGTGACTTTGGAGAGTGGCTGCCATCCCTGCCAAGTGCCCTGGGCGCCTATGTGATGGGAAGCTCCAAAAGAAAGACCCTGCTCTGGGGAAGGGACCACGTGACCCCCAAGGGCCCCTGCAAATCACAGGGGCCCGGCACATTGCCCAGACCTCAATGCACACTCAGTGTTGACATGCTGTCATTCTGTGTCACCGCCTCTCCAGGTTTGGGCATATTTATGGGGGAGATGGAGGACTTACAGGGGAGCCCAGCATCATACACAACAAGATGCAGCATCAAATCAAGTCATAGACACTGTCTGTAACAGCCTTCTGGGAAGGCCTCACTGGCCATCTTTCCTCCTCATGTCTCCTCTTGCCATGGGCTGAGTCCACTCCTCTCTTTCCCCATTGCACAAGCCTCTTATCCTCAGGTTTATATACACAACCCCAAATGAGGCTCCAGGGCAACACTGCTCGGCCAGAAACTCACCAAGGCAAATGTTGAGCAAAGTGCCAGGGACCCCTGGACCCCGTTCTCCGCAGCCCAGAGCCAAGGCTTTGACCCCTCCTTCCTCAGCCTCCCCTGGGTCTGCTATTAGCAAAGCCCTTACCCGGCTGGGGTGAGGTAACTCCTCCCCCTTTGCCAGCCAGCCCAGACCAGCTCTCTGTCCCTCTGCCGCACATCCAGTCCATCTTCGTGGGCACTTCCTCTGGAGCACCATGTGTGAGCTCACTAGGGTTCTGCAGAGCAGGGCTCCATGATAGCGTCACCTGTTCTGTCCCCTATGTGTGGTGTCCCCAAAATGTGCCCTTCTCCTCCTCTGTCCATGACTCTCATACTCTCCTTAGATACTGCTAGGACCCATGGCTTCCCATTCTACCCAAATCTTAGAGCCCCAGTAGCTATTTTCCATCCAATCCTTCTCCTGTCCATGGATGGAGGAACTCATTTTTTTTAATGTTTATTTTTGAGAAGAGAGACAGAGTGCAAGCAGGGGAGGGGCAGAAAGAGAGGAGACACGGAATCCAAAGCAGGCTCCAGGCTCCGAGCTGTCAGCACAGAGTCCGACGTGGGGTTCGAACTCATGAATCCAGAGATCACGACCCGAGCCGAAGTCAGGCACTTAACCCACTCAGCCATCCAGGTGCCCCTGGATGGAGACACTTTTTTTTTTAAATATCTTTATTTATTTTGGAGAGAGAGACAGACAGAGCATGAGCAGGGCAGGGGCAGAGAGAGAGGGAGACACAGAATCTGAAACAGGCTCCAGGCTCTGAGCTGTCAGTGCAGAACCCAATGTGGGGCTTGAACTCACGAACCATGAGATCATGAGAGACGCTCTTAACCGTGGTTGAATTTGGGATGGGAGGAACCCACGTTTTACTTTACTCATCCCTGACTACTTGAATATTTCACGATTCTGTGATTTGCTATCCATGATGCCTAGTTTAATGTGTCGACGTGGCTAGACTGTGCCTATTTAGCCTTCCACTTGCCTAGACACTGCCGAGAGGGTTTTTAGCAGATGTGATTCATCTCTACAACCAGTTAGCTTTAAGCAAGGGAGATTATCCTCCATAATCCGGACGGGCCTCATCTGATCTGATGAAAGGCCTTAAGAGCACAACTTTCCATGAGACTCCGCCTGTGGACATCAGTGTCAGCTCCTTCCAGATGGTCCCAGCCTGCCCCTCCTCGGGCTTCCGTAGATTTCAGACTTGTGTAGGCAGCCTGCTATCATATAAACCTTCCAATCAATCAATCAATCAATCTCCTATCTCTCTCTCTTTAGTTAATACCATTAGCTAAACTCAACCTCAGGGCCTCTGCGTGGCTCAGTCGGCAGAGCATCTGACTTCCGCTAAGTTCATGATCTCATGGTTGTGAGTTCGAGCCCTGAATCGGGCTCTCTGCTCTCAGGGCAGAGCCTGCTTTGGATCCTCTGTCCCCAACCCCCCACCCTGCTCCATCCCCATTCACACTCCCAAAAAAATAATAATAAATAAAACATTTTTAAAAAACCCTTCAAACCCATCATTCTCCTTCGCTCTGCCTTACTACCGTGCCCACCAAGGAGCCCTCCCACCAGGTCCGTATCCTGGAGGACTGCATGGCCTGCCTGCGGCTATCCACGCCAGAAGTCCAGGGGTCTTGTCCCTCTCACTCTCAGTCAGCTGGCCCACCCCAGGGGTTTCTCAAGTCTGCACCCAGCCATCCACCCTCTGCCCCTTCCTCTTCTCCTTCTGGCTTCGGCACAACTGTCGTCTCATTGGGTTTCCTGTCCACATGAGAACTCAGACCTCCCCATTCCACCCACCAGCCACATGGCCTCTGAGAAGCCCCCCTCCCGTGTTTCAAGGTGTCTCCCGTGTGCAGCACAAAGTCCATCCCCCTAAGCCGGCGGGCTCTGCCCGTCCTCTCCACACCTCCTCCTCTTCCAGCGGCATCCCCAGCTGCTGTGCCTGGAAGAGGCTTCCCTCTCTCACCTCCGCACCTTTGTTTCTACTTCACCTCCTCCCCAACCACTTCACGTGCCCAAGGCCAGGTCCTCAGGCCTCCAGCTGCATCTGGCTGGCTGCTTGCTTCCCTGAATCCTGGCTTAACTCAGTTTCACCCGGCTCCTACCTCCAAGCCGAAGAAGAACGTGATAAGTACTCAAAAATATTTGCCCCAGGAATAATAGGACAGACTGATCTCCTCAGTCTTTCCTTCTTGCCTTGCCTCTTTCCCAGTCATAATACGAACCAAGGAAATGCGTTTAATTCGTTTGGAGGTTTACCGAAGGGAATTTCGTCGTCTCTGTTCATGACTTAACTGCAGATGATTAGGACAAAGGATATTTTGCCCCTTAAGAAAATGAGATAAATCTGCTTTGACTCCTATTCGGGCTTCAATGGAATTTTTCTGTGTGTGTTTCCCAGTGGTACTTGATACTAAAATAAGTTTCGCTCTGGTGGGGGATTCTTCAATATGTCCAAGAAGAACGTGTGGGTTCGGAGCCACTTCTCCGGGGTCTTAAGCAGGTGAGAAAAGCTTTGCTGTTCTGTGTTCCCAGTGGCTCCTTCATGACTGGATCAGATGGAATTTGCTGAGAGTGTCTTCATTTCCCAAGACGGAGTCCTTGTCCCTGACCTTGAGCCTTTGTCTCCCTCCCTATCATGGCAGTAACTCGTCTGGCCCACCACCATGGCCTGGAGGGCGAGTCCAAAGCCTAGTGTCCTCCTTGCTGGACAGGGCCAATGGGGTCCCCTGTATGCTGAGCTGGCCGGTCCCAATGACATGGAGCAGCAAACATGGCAGCCACAGCCTGCCGACAGGGAAACAAGAAGCACTTGCTGAGAAAACACAGATGAACTTGCACCTGACTTTGACTTCCTTCTCCACTTGAGATCTTTCCCTTCCCTCCCATGACTCTCAGTTCCTGGAATCCTGTGATAACGTGTCCTCCCTGGAAAAGCAGGGACAGAAGACAACACCATCGTGTCTGGGCTGCTGCGAGTGAGTACAACAGGCTCAGTGTCCTGGAGTTAATTAAGTGAAGAGATCAGATGAAACAAAGGTGGGTGGACCCTGAATTCTAAGAGCCTGGTGCCAGCCACACCCATGAGGACAATTCCGGGGTCTTTGGGGTTGGGGGGACAAGCTTCCCTGTTCACTGTGGAAGCTCCTCCTTGCCCCCCTTTACTTAAAGCTCAGCCATCCGAGTCAGTTTCACATCTGAGTTCTAGCCTCGCTTTGGAGAGTCGTGCCATCGCCCAGTACTTTTCCACCCTGGCATTCTGAATTCCTGCTATTCAATCTGCTTAGAGACAAAGTCACACTTTTTATATGCTCAGAACTTTAAGGTCCTCTCCCACAGAGATCAGACTTATAAAGGGGTAATGAAAGACATACTAAAGCTCCAGGAGATATGAGGAGTGAAGGGGGTGGCTGCCAACGAGAGGCAGGTGAGCCAGCACTGAGCTGAGCGAGCAAGCGAGCGAGCCACCTGGCTGCCGGTCCCCGCGGTCCACTGCCATGGAAACCACACACAGCACCACAGCTCCCAGCACCCTCAAGGAGGCAGGCGACCGTGTTTGGCAAGGCCACTCCATAGGGAGAAAACAGCCAAGCAAAACCTCAGGAGGCCAGCCTTCCTTTCTTGGGACTGACCCCTGCTCTTCAGAGGTGTCTGGGACGAGGGTCAGCCCCATGAGGACTGCCTCTCCCTCCAAGGTGGGAATTAATATCACAAGATTAGCGAGTAAGCAACCTTGGTTCAAAAGCACTTTGTGAGCTTGAAGTACACTAAATAGCAATGATGAGGACAGCTCTTGAGAAGCCAAGTGTAAAAGTGGCCCCTCACCACTTCCAATCAGCAAACACAGTAGAGAAATCACTCTCCCCCCGCTGGCTCGGGAATTCTCTTCCGGAACCCCTCCATGTGATGTAACAGACAACTGCCACATGGCAATATTACACGTTTATTACCACAGCAGACCCAGAAGGTTGGCGCTACGCATCAAAAATCATGGTCTCTGGTCTCTCCTGCATCCTGCACAGACCCCTGGGATTCAAATCTGCCTTGACATGGCTCCACCCATCTCCTCCCTCCACTATGAAGCCCTCAAGGGCTGCCCGTGGCCTGCAGGAAAAATCCAAAACTCTTGGTGTATAGCAGCCCAAGTTCTCCACAATCTGTTCCTGATCCTCCCTCCCACTGCTCAGCAGCCCGAACCTGGCCCCCAGCCACCCGGTGCTTCACATCGTCCCTGAAACATTCTGGGTTCCCTTCAACGATCCCTCATCTGGTGCACCACAAGGCAAGGAGAACACGCTGTCCACTTAGAAGCAGTTCACTTGTGCTAACAGAAACCTGGATGACACGCGAGAACAAACACAACTCCTGTGGGAGAAGGGAGGGTTACTCGGTACTGAAATCCAAGAAAGGATTAGAAATCTGCTCCCTGGGGAGAAAGAGGTGCTCTCAGACATTGCTGGGAGAACATCAGATGGTTTAACCCCTATAAGGCGACAGCTGGCAGCACCTACCAAAATTATAGATGCAAATACCCTTTGAGGCAGCAATCTTGCTTCTGGAAATCAATTCTGCAAACACCTCTGTGTGCATACAAATGGCAGAGGTACATGATTATTCACTGGGGCATTCGTTGTAATGGCAAAAGATTGGAAACATCCCAAGTGGCCCTCCACAGGGGTCTGGTTAATGTGCTACGACTTCCACGTAGGGAACTCCAAGGATCTGTGAGAGGCAACAAGGGAGATCTCTATGGACCTATATGGAAAGATCTTCGGGGATATATTGGTATGTACATAGCGTGCCACCATTTTTAGGACAGGAAAATTAAAATACATATTCATGTATAATTGCATAAGGGAACATTAGAAGTAGAAACAAGAATCTAATAAAAATGGTTACCCAGAGAGAGTGTGAACAGAGTTAAAAGAGTGGATGAGAATAACTGCGTATCACTTGATTTTTGAACCCTGTAATGGATCTCCCTTCCAAAACTTAAAAAAAATTGTAAAAGGATTATCCTGGGGTGCCTGGGTGGCTCAGTCAGTTAAGCATCTGACTCTTTTTTTTTTAATGTTTATTTATTTTTGAGAGAGACAGAGCACAAGCAGGGGGCAGGCAGAGAGAGAAAGAGGCACAGAATTCAAAGCAGACTCCAGGCTCCGAGCTGTCAGCACAGAGCCCGATGCAGGGCTGAAACTCATGAACCATGAGCTCATGATCTGAGCCGAAGTCAGACACTTAACCGACTGAGCCTCCCAGGCACCCCAACATCTGACTCTTGATTGTAGTTCGGGTCATGATCTTTCAGTTTCATGAGTTTGAGCCCCATGTCAGGCTCCATGCTGGCAGCACGGACCCTGCTTGAGATTCTCTCTCTCTCTCTCTGCCCCTCCCCTACTCACACTCTCTCTCTTTCAAAAATAAATAATAAATTAAAAACTATAAAAATAAAATTTAAAAAATAAAAGAACTATACCTACACAAACAGAAAACATCTTTAAATTCAGTAACTACAATAAAGTTGGGGTCCACTTTGATCCACGGAATCTGTCTTTTGCCTTTTCTGTGCCTATTTTGATGACCCACAGAATCCGCGTCTTTTGCCTTCTCTTCCCCGTAGGGAGCTTCCTCGAGGAAAAGCATTTTGTCCCTTCGATCTTTGTGCCTCTAGGATGGAGCATATAGAAAGCATTCAACAAATATTTATTGACTAGATGGCTGTTGTTTTGTGGAAACTGACAGCCACAGGAAAAATGACAGATAAGATGCTGGTGCCCATGATGGGGACTGTTCACTTTATTTAACGAGAATCACCATAGTGATGGCAGACAAGTGAGGGAAACGGCACTGTGGTTGCTAACAGCAGCAGCTTGAGGCCGACAGGCTCTCTGAGGCAAAGCCTGGGCCATATCTGAACAAGGGGCTCATTGCTGGCTCGAACTTTATGCTTTGGGGGGATTTTACTGTAAAGTTTTATTCATCTTAACAGCAAATGCTGAAAATGTTTAAATATGCATTAGCCCTTAAAATGCGTGGCTAAAATACAGGAGACTGGTTTTCTTGCCATTTTTTCTTTGCTGATTGAAAAAAAAAACAACAGGAAATGAAATCTGGTTTATATATAATTTGTCACACATGTAATACATCCAACTTTGTAAGCACTCCAAGTTTTCATTAACTCTGCTGAAATATATTTACATTAAGAAATCTCTCAGCCCTAATGTCGTTAGTTTCAAACTTCCAAACTTAGTTGTTTTGCTAAAAATGTAGATCAGAGCCAGATGGAGGACCGAGCACCCCCATTTGACCTCCCTCCTAACCAAAATCCCATTAAATGACAGAAAAGTCTTGTTTAATTAGCAAAGACAAAAAAGAGAAAGAAAAGGAAAGGGAGAAAATTCATAATGGCATGGGAAAATAAGAAAGATCACCATCACTGGAACATAGCATTTGTCCCCAAGCTAAATCAGAGGGTGTGAATACTTGGTCCAGAGAGGCAAGGCAGTGACTACCCCAGTGATACTGATGTTCCAGGAAGGACAGGTCACCTCTACACCCTCTGAGGAGTGGAGCCCCCCCACACAATAATCATCAGAGGCAGGTATAATTGATAGAATAAGCAAGCTAGTAGGAGCTTTTAGACATAAGGATGGCAGATGGCCAAGGATCACCAAACATTTGAGGAAACCAACACCGTGACAGAATAACATCAGACATAACCTGGAAGAACTACAACCAAAGGAAATCAATAGAGACAATAGAGAAGAAATAATAACTACAACTCTTTTTTTAAAGTAAACTCTACACCCAACATGGGGCTTGAACTCACAACCCCAAGATCAAGATTCACATGCTCCACCCACTGGACCAGCCAGGTGCCCCCATATCGGCAAGTTCTGTCTTTAGAGAGATAACAGAGTGTATTTCATCCATAAAAAATTAATTGCAATGGATAAAAACTGAAGATTAACTTCAAATACTCAAAAGATGAGGTGAATATTGAGACAAATGCAGATAAGGGGAAATAAGTGATATGGAAAGTCAAAAGAAAGAATTCCCCTAAAGCTTAGTGTGAAATGATAAAGAAATAGACAATGTGACTTAAAATTCATGAGATATGGAGGGTAGACCCAGAAATTCTAATAGCTGTATGACAGAGTTCTAAAGGGAGAACACAGATAAGAGTGAAGAAGTACTCAAAGAACAAATTAGATGGTAGGTGCATATTCAGACCTGAAGAAAGACATCAGCCTTCAAACCAATAGGGTTCACTGAATGCTAAGCAAGGTGAATGAAAAATGAAACAGTTTCAAAAGCTAGGGGTGCCTGGGTGGCTCAGTCCATTAAGCATCCAACTCTTGATTTTGGCTCAGGCCATGATCTCGTGGTTCCTGAGATTGAGCCCCACTCTGTGCTGACAGCATGAAGCCTGCCTGGGATTCTCTCTCTCCCTCCCTCTCTCTGTCTCTCCTGTCTCTCTCGGGATTCTCTCTCTCCCTCTTTCTCTGTCTCTCTCTGTCTCTCCCCAGTGCATGCTCTCTCTCTCTCTCTCTTTCTCTTCCTCTCAAAAAAAATTTTACATAATTTCAAAAATCTAGACACATTGTGGTAAGATTTTGGAATACCAAAGATGGGAGGAAAATCCTACATATTTACCTCTAACCTAAGGAAATGGATTATCACAACAGGATGAAAATCAGCTTGACATTGAACATCTCCATTATTAACTCTCAACGATGGAAGATAGTAAAGCAAGTCCTTTCATGTTCTGAAAGGGAAAAAAAATTTTTTAACCTAGAATCCAATACCCAGCTGAACTAGCATTAAAGTGGGGATAGAAACAAAGACATTTTCAAACATGTGTGGCTTCATACCGCCTGTAAACTGCCCCCAAGAATCCAAGAAAGTGGAAGATATAGGATCGAATAAATAACAGAGGGGGAAACAAAGTAAAAAATCAGAGCTGATGCATACAGTTTTTTTTTAAAAGTTAAATTTCAATCTGGAATTAGAATCTCAAATGTGCACAATGTGGTAGGGATCATGGGAGCAGCAGGGAGGAAGAGAAGTGAAATCACAATCAAGGTCTATATGCTACTGTCCCACTGTAAGAACAGATCTTTTTTTTTTTTTTTTTTTTTGCAAATTATCCCTTTAGAACTGCCATACTTCTGAAAATAACTTGATTTGCGATTTTTACTAACCTACACTGATTCACTAAATAATTGGACTAGAAAGCCAGTTTAGCTTTTCTAAGTTATTATAATAAAGGTGTTTATAAATTTCTTTTGCCTCTGAATGTACTCAAGGGCAAAGGTAAGGTGGGAGCACATCTAAGAGATTTATTTCAATTATCACCTGTCATTTTCAGAACCTTATAAACTGCAGTAAGTCAGATCACACTATGTGGAGACCCACTGGGGTAGAAGAGAGAGCATATCAGATCAGGAACGATGCAGAAAACGCTGCAGCCTGATGGGTTCTCTTAAAAAGAGTACTGAGGTGGGGCCTCTGGGTGGCTCAGTTGGTTAAATATCTGATTTCAGATCAGGTCATGATCTCGCAGTTTGTGAATTGAAGCCCCAGTTTGTGAGTTCAAGCCCTGCATCGCATCAGGCTTTCTGCTGTCAGCACAGAGCTGGCTTCAGATTCTTTGTCTTCCTTTCTCTCATTCCTCTCCCCTCCCCTTCTTCTCCTCGTCCCCCTTGCTCTCCCCCTCCCTCTCTCCCTCTCCCCTTTCCTCTCTCCTTCTCCTACTTGCACTCATGCTTTCTTTCTCAAAAATAAACATTAAAAAATTTTTTAACAGTACTGAGTTGATTAAATATGAAAAACTGGGGCACCTGGGTGGCTCAGTTGGTTAAACTTCCGACTTCAGCTCAGGTCATGATCTCACAGTATGTGGGTTCGAGCCCTGCATCAGGCTCTGTGCTAACAGCTAGGTCAGAGTCTGGAGGCTGCTTCAGATTCTGTGTCTGTCTCTCTCTGACCCCCCCCACCCTGCTCACACTGTCTCTCTCTCTCTCAGAAATAAATAAAACATTTAAAAAATGTTTTTAATTAACTGGGTTCATGGATACAGAGAATAGATTGGTAGTTGTCAGAGGCGAGGGGGTGGAAGGCAGTTGGCCAAAGGGTTGAAGGAAACCAAAAGATACAAACTTCTAGTTATAAAACAAATAAGTTCTGAGGGGCCTGGCTGGCTCAGTCAGTTAAACATCTGACTCTTGATTTTGGCTCAGGTCACGATCTCATGGTTTGTGACTTTGAGCACCACATTGGGCTCAGAAGTGACAGCATGGAGCCTGCTTGGGATTCTCTCTCTCCCTCTCTCTCTGCCCCTCCCCTGCTCACACTCTATCTCTTGAATAAATAAATAAATAAATAAATAAATAGACTTTTAAAAATAAAAATGTAAAACAAGTACATTCTGGGATGTAATGTACAGCATTGTGACTGTAGTTAATAATGCTGTACTGTATAGTTGAAAGGTGCTAAGAGAATAAATCTTAACAGTTCTCATCACAAGAGGTAAACTGCATAACTATGTGTGGTGAAGGATATTAACAATCTTAGCAAGGTGAGCATTCTACAGTATATACAAATACAAAATGATTATGTTGTACACCTGCAACTGATAATATAATATGATATGTCAGTTATACCTCAATTTTTAAAAAAGAGGGAAAAAGAAACTTCTTTTTTTAAACTTATTATTGAGAGAGAGAGAGAAGCAGAGCATGAGCGGGGAAGAGGCAGTGACAGAGGGAGACACAGAATCCGAAGCAAGCTCCAGGCTCTGAGCTGCCAGCACAGAGCCCAATGCATGGCTTGAACTCATGAACTGAAAGATTGTGACCTGAGCCGAAGTCAGCCACTTAACCGACTGAGCCACCCAGGGGCCCCAATAAACTTCTTCTTTAAAAAAAATTTTAATGGTTATTTGTGAGAAAGAGAGAGAGAGAGAGAGACAGAGTGTAAGCAGGGGAGGGGCAGAGAGAGAGGAAAACACAGGATCCAAATCAGACGCTTAACCAACTGAGCCACCCAGGCACCCCAGATACGTCTTCCTTTAATTTACAACAGTGGAAAGGCAGAGTAGTAGTCTGAATTATTGGCTCCAATTCTTCACCCTTCCTTGCACCCACATCCTTGCCATGGCCTCATTGTGGGTGAGATGCAGTTTCCACCCCTTGACTCAGCCAATAGAATATGAGCAGAAAGGACACCAGCAAAAATTTGAAATGTATTTGTGTGGTTGAGTGGACCCTCTCTCAGGCCCCTGCCATCACCCAGTGGCATGCATGTCCCTGCTAGTCCCCAGAGGAGGATGAGAGACATGTAGAACACAGCTGCCTGGCCTACCTGCAGCAGGAAACAGACCCACACCAGCCAACCTGCAAACTCACAGGTAGGAAATAAATACTCATTACTGTATGCCATTGACATGTGGGGATGGTTTGTTATGCAGCATAACTGTGGCAATAGCTAGCTGATACATGGGCAGGCAAGTGGCAGCTATCACTGCCACAGATGTGAGGAGTGATTCCTGAGTTGCTATCTCATGAACATGGCTTCCCTTGCTTGTAGACAGAACATTCCAGGGGCGCCTGGGTGACTCAGTCAATTGAGAGCCTGACTTCAGCTCAGGTCATTGTCTTTTGGTTCATGAGTTCAAGCCCCACATCGGGCTCTGTGCTGACAGCTCAGAGCCTGGAGCCTGCTTCAGATTCTGTGTCTCCCTCTCTCTCTGCCCCTCCCCCACTTGCATTCTGTCTTTCTCTCTCAAAAATAAATAAAAACATAAAAAAAAATAGAAGATTCCACTCTAGTAAAAGTCACTGCTTTCCAGGAATGGTGTGGTGACACAGGCATTCCCATACAGTGCTGGTGGATGGGTAAATAGCTGCCTTTTAGAGAGCTATCTGGGGAGAGCTATCAAGATCCTTCAAAACACTCCCATCTACTGACCCAGTAATTTCACTTCTGAATATTGATCCTAAGGGAGTAATCCTAAAAAGGGAAAAAACTTTATGCACAATGGCAATGTGGTTTATGAAAGAAAGGAGCATTTACTGCACACTTACCCCTTTAAGGTTTTTGCACACGTTTTCTTACTCAATGCTCACAACCTCCGTGAGGCTTTGCAGAGAAGGATTGAGAGCTTGAGTCACCTTCCCAAGGCCCTTCAAACACAGACCTCTAGCTCCAGGGCCCCCGGCCTTCACCTCCATACCCTACTGCCTAAAATGGCCAAAAGAAGATATGTGATTCATTCACATTCTGGAATGTTATGTAGTCATTTAAAAATAAAGTACACAATCATGTTTTAAATGCTTTAAAAATAGATTATGATATAAGGCTCTACAGGAAAAAAAGAAGAACACAAATTAACCATCTAAAATCTTTCTTGGAATAAGGCAGAATATAAATACATTCTTAAGTAAAAACAAAATAAGTATGTAAACAAGCACATGTGCAAATGAAAACTACAAGGTATCCCTACACACCCACTAAGATGCTCACATTTAAAATATGTAAGGAGGGGCCTGTGGGTGGCTCAGTTGGTGGAGTGTCGGCTCAGGTCATGATCTCGCAGTTCCTGAGTTCAAGCCCCGTGTCAGGCTCTGTGCTGACAGCTCAGAGCCTGGAGCCTGCTTTGGATTCTGTGTCTCCCTCTCTCTCTCAAAAACAAATAAAAACAGTAAAAAAAATTTGTTCTATTTTAAATAAAAGACTTAAGGAGAGGGGTACCTGGGTGAGCTTCCAACTCTTGGTTTCCAGTCAAGTGATGATCTCACGGTTTGTGAATTCAGGCACTGCATCATCAGGCTCTGCTCTGACAGTGCTTGGGATTCTCTTTCCCTTCCTCTGCCCCTCCCCTGCATGTGCTGTCTCTGTTTCTCTTAAAATTAAATAAATGAACTTTAAAAAAAAAAAAAAAGACTTCAGGAGACCAAGCGTTTGCTAGGCTGTGGATCCATGTGGAACTCATGCATTTTTACAAAGAATAGAAACTGATACAGCATTGCGACAATTCTTTGGCAGTTTCTTACAACGGTAAACATTGTCCTACCTTATGGCCCAGCAATTCCACCCCTAGTATTGACCCAAGAGAAATGAAAACATGTATCTACACAAATCCTTGACAAGAACATTGATTGCAAATTGAAACAACTGGAATGCTCAGCAAGGAAATGGATAAACAAACGGAGGTGTTTTCCTTCAGTGGAATGCTACTCGACTATTTAAAAAAGGAACGGTCTGGGGCTCCTGGGTGGCTCAGCTGGTTAAGCTTCCGACTTAGCTCGGGTCCTGATCTCATAGTTTGAGAGTTTAAGCTCCACATCCGGCTCTGACAGCTCAGAGCCTGGGACCTGCTTTGGATTCTGTGTCTCCTTCTCTCTGCCTCTCCCTCTCTCCCTCAAAAATAAATAAGCATATACATAAAAATAAAAATAAAAGAAATTATTTCCTGATACGTGGAAAAACAAGGAAGAACTTCAAAAAAGTGGTTTTAGCTAAATGATCCAAATTCAAAAGAGTGCACTATTTATGCTACATTAATGTGAAGTTAGAAACCAGAAAGGGGGAAAAACCCACAAACACCTAATGTTTTGGAGTTTTTTTAATGTTTATTTATTTTGAGAGAGACGGAGACAGACAGAGCAGGAGCAGGGGAGGAACAGAGAGAGGGAGACAAAGAATCGGAAGCCGGCTCCAGGCTCTGCACTGTCAGCACAGAGCCCAATGTGGGGCTCGAACCCACAAACTGTGAGATCATGACCTGAGCCGAAGTTGGGTGCTCAACTGCTCAACCGACAGAGCCACCCAGGCACCCCACAAAAAACCTAATGTTTTGGAATAGAAATCAAATAGTAGTTGCTTGGGGAGGGAGAGACTGGAAAGGAACAGGATAGAATTTTCTGGGCTGATGACAATGTTCTGTATCTTGACTGTGGGGTTGGCTACCCAGATATATACACGTTAGTCAAAAATCACTGAACTCAATTCACTTAATGTTTATTTTTTAATGTTTATTTATTTTTGAGAGACAGAGCATGAGGGGGTGTAGAGAGAGGGAGACACAGAGTCCAGGCTCCAAGCTGTCAGCACAGAGCTCAACACGGGACTCGAACCCACGAACCCGAGATCATGACTTCAGCCAAAGTCGGATGCTCAGCCGACTGAGCCGCCCAGACGCCCCATGAATCAGTGGAGTTGGACACTGTGTCCAGATGAAGCTGAGAGACAGACAGGCCAGTCTGTGGAGTTGGACACCCCCAGGACCCAGCAGGCTCTGGCCACACCAAGCTTCACCCTCGTGGACAGCCTGGAATGCTTTTTACGGGGCTTGGGGTCTAGCCACCTCTCTAGATTTCCTGAGGGCTCAGCCACACCACTGGAAAGAACCTCAGCGGGACTCACAATCCCAGTCAAACCTGTCTGCCGGATGGCGGCGAAAGAGGCCAGGGACGGCAGGTGCGCACCAGGAACAACCAGGCGAACGCTGGACTGCTGAAGCAGCAGGAGGCTCGCCCGAACCCCCGTGGGCAGCCCCTCTGGGAGCCCGTGGGCCCTGGGGCTGCAGGGCAGTGAGCCACTTCACTGGGTGTGCGGCTCAAGGCCCCTGCCGTTCCCACCTGGGCTCGCATGGGGTCTTCTGCACCTCCGTGGCTGCGTGGTCCATTCCCTCCGAGAGCTGGTTGTGCAGCAGGCAGGTTTTCTCCGTGCTCTCAGAGGAGAGATATGCACGGGGAGGTCTTGGGTCGCTGTACAGAGCTGGCCGCGTCACAGGTGTTAAAGAAGAGGACACCATGGAGACCCACATAGAGCCTAAAAATAGTGTCACAGCGGTGTAGGAGGGTTGAGGGCTGCCACGTGGCAGGAAGGGACACCTGAAGACATATCTTAGCCAGAGCCCAGAGGTAACTGGGATTAGTCAAGGCTCCTTGAAAGCTCTGGAAAGATGGCGAGAGACGGCCGGCCCCAGGAGGCGGGCTACACACAGCATAAGCAGGTGAATGCATGGCGCCGTGGAGCCACCAAGTTTACAGGTGGACAGCACAAGACCACATTTGGATCTGCAGGTTGGTGCAACCTGGAACTCTGAGCTTGTATTCAGAAGGCATTAACCGCGGAGAAATACTTGCAGAAACATAATTAGAAAACATGACAAAATGCCAGCAGCAATTGTCTTTAATCTCTTAGCAATATGATTACAAATGATTTTCCCTTCTCTCTACGTGTTGGTTCTTTATAAATTTATAATTTAAAAACATCGATGTGTATCTATGGACATGTGATTACATGCAGAACAACGATTGTCAGGGGCTCCTGGGTGGCTCAGTCAGTTGAGTGTCCAACTTAGGCTTAGGTCATGATCTCGTGGTTCATGAGTTCAAGCCCCACATCGGGCTCTGTGCTGATAGCTCAGAGCCTAGAGCCTGCTTCAGATTCTGTGTCTCCTTCTCTCTCCACTTGAGCTATGACCATCTTTCTCTCAAAAATAAATAAACATTTTAAAAAATGGTTATCAAACATTTTTGCCTCGTATATCCTCATACATATATTTATAATGCATACATATACATCTTGTCTATATATACTCATATACATGTATTTTTGCCTGATGCTCTTAAAAAATTATTGCAGATCCTCTAAAGAATTTTTTATGTGAGTTATAGCTATCAGTTTTAACTGCATTAGATATTAAGAACAGAGAAGATTTCAAAAAAATTTTTAAGTTTTTTTTTTTTTAATTTTGAGAGAGAGAGAGAGAGAGAGAGTGCAAATGGGAAGGGGCAGAGAGGGGGAGAGAGAGAATCCCAAGCAGGCTCAGCACCAGCAGTGAGGAGCCCGATGCAGAGCTGGAATCCACAAACCAAGAGACCATGGACCTGAGCCAAAGTCAGACACTAAGCCAACTGAGCCACCCAAGTGCCCCTATTTATCTATTTTTAAATGGCAATTTAAAAAAAATTGCATGTTAATATAAATAATATTTCCATGAAAAATAACAATGATATGGCTGAAAATCTTAGTGAGCAAAGTGGCATTCTGCTCACATTTGCAAATCTCTCTAACGTCTGGCTTAGTGAGACAGCTGGATTCTCAGATCCGTTCCAGCCTTCAACCTGCTGCAATGTCACCAGGAATGTGGCCTCTGGAAAATTCCACTGTATGCTCAAGAGAAAGAATGAAAAAGGCAAATGATATGTTAGCATTATTATGAAAATAGTTTCGACCACACTTTGAGAACTGCTAATACAGAGTATAATCACAACTGTGTAAAAAGACATAAAAATTTCTGAATTAAAGTGCCATGATGACCCCTAGTGGTATCTCTAATTATTGCAAGTCCTTGCTACCAAACTTGCATATATGCACATAGTGTGGTGTGTTGCATGTATGTGGTGTGTGTGTATTTGTGTTTCTGTGTGTGCATGTGTATATAGGACTTATAAGTAAGAGAATGGAAATTACTACTTCACCACTCTCTGCATATGTGCCTGGCCCTACACTAACTAGGCGCTTTACTGTTAAGAAAACATCTACAAGGGGCACCCGGGCGGCTCAGTCGGTTGAGCGTCCAACTCTTGATTTTGGTTTAAGTCATGATCTCAATGGTCATGGGATCGGGTCCCATGTTGGGCTCTGTGCTGAGCATGGAGCCTACTTGGGATTCTCTCTCTCTCCCTCTGTCCCTCTCCCCTGCTCTCCCTCTCTCTCTTTCTCTCTCTAAAATAAAATTTTAAAAAGAAAGAAAAATAAGCAAAACATCTATGAAATTGCCCAGCACAGGGCCAGGCAGGTATAAGTCCTCAAGAAACACTTATTCTTCTCCACCAGTCTCATGTATCAGGCATTACGTCCCTTGACAGGGAAGACTTTTGGAGGGACAGTGTCTTGCTCAAGTTTCCACAACTAGTAAATGGTAGGCCCAGGATTCAGACCTGGGTCTTCTGATCAATGTGGAATTTAATCATCTTGTACTAATGATGTACTAAGCTATAATCACCAATACGGTGTATTCCAAATATGTGTTAAAAGGCAGGCACATTTCTGAATAAAAATAATAGGACAGCATCACCTTGGCTCTCTCTGTTCCATTACATTTGCCACTCGGTTATGTGCATAAGTTTAGGCATATGCAGATTCAGGAAGATATGAACTATCACCTGCTGGGCACCAACTATATGCCCGGCACCGTACAAGGTAGTTTCACATTCAAGTATAAACATAATGAGTACCAATTCTTGATCTCAAAAGTCATGTGCACAAAATGTAACTCTATTTTTTCATAACTCAATTTTAATTTTTTTTTGAGGGGGGGATGGGCAGAGAGATAGGGAGTCAGAGGAGCCAAAGCGGGCTCTGCACTGACAGCAGCAAACCCAATGTGGGGCTCGAACTCACGAACCTCAGGACCATGACCTGAGCCGAGACCGGACGCTCAACCAACTGAGCCACCCAGGCGCCCCTCAATTTTAATTTCTAATTCCAATTTCTGTAAGCATAATCTAGTCCCTCCCAAGAAAACTCAGCCCCATCTATGGCCACTCAACACTTCCGGCAGTTATCTTACCCTGTCCCCCTGTCCTCCTCCTTTCCTCGGGTGGGGCTGGGCCTCAGGGCGGTGGAAGCCTGAGGCCACAGTACCAGCGTCCTCCTGGGCAGCCCATGACAGGCTGGCACCTGTGGCCACTGAAATCCACCCCACCCCAGCCATGGCCACCTGCTGGAGCCACAAGCACCCTGCATGCTTTCATCAACGCTGTGAGCACTCCTGAGGCTCTCTCTCAAGACATCCAGGGACCCGCAGCTGCCCTCCCCTTCCCAGCCCCTGGGGTCCTGGACCCTGCGGCCTGCGCGCTCTCCGGACCAGAGCCCTTTTCAGCACACACACTGCCCCGCCCTGGGGGCTGCTCCAGCCAGTGGACTCAGCTCCCAGCTCCAACATCGACCTCCATTCTTCCCCACTGTATTTTTCATGCAGAAGAACGTTTAGACAGAGTCCTTCAGGATTTGTCTCACGAGTCAAAAAATATCTTGATTTTCAAATGAATGTTCCCTCTGCTGTGAGCTTCTGAAATCCATTTAGAAACTTGGCTGGCTTCTTGTTCTCTCTGGGTATGAGATCTCAGTGTCCTCCCTTGGCTGGGCCCAGGAAGAGCCCTGAGAAAGCCCACAGGGACCACAGTGAAGGTGAGAACAATAATTAACATGCATGGAAATGGCTGCATGCCAATCTGACCCAAAATGTGTAGTTGGAGACCCCAGGAAGCGGGGAGCCGGATCCTTGTTGGCCAGCTTGCCCACCATTGTCTCTCTCCCTGCCCTGAAGGAAGGAAGGCCTTACTCCCACGCCTCACGCCTGCTCCCCAGATCCTGACCAGTGCAGGTCACAGTCCCCGACATGAGTAGGAGAGCAAAGGCCACAGGCGATATAGACAGAGGTTCAACAGAGTCCCTGGGGAGTTGGAGTATATGCATCTTCCCGGGCCACACCCCCAGAGATCTGACTCCAAGGTCATTTCCAAGAAGCCCCCATGTGTTGCCAGTGCTGCTGGTCCAGGCCCACAGGGAGCAGCACTCGTGTGAAGGACCCAGTGGTTTGAGGGACGAGGACAGAGACTCCAGAGAAGAAACAAAAGCTAGCATTGAGAGACACAATTGTTTTATTTTCTTTTATTTTTTAGAGAGAGAGAACATGAGAGCTGGGGAAAGAAGCAGAGAGAGAGAGAATCTCAAGCAGTCTCCATACTCAGCATGGAGCCCGATGCAGGGCTCGATCCCATGACCCTGGGAACATAACCTGAGCTGAAATGAAAAGTCAGACACTCAACTGACTGAGCCACCCAGGCAACCCTTGAGAGAAATAATTTTTTTTTATGTTTTATTTATTTCTGAGAGAGAGAGACAGTATGAACAGGGAAGGGTCAGAGAGAGAGGGGGACACAGAATCTGAAACAGGCTTCAGGCTCTGAGCTGTCAGCACAGAGCCCGATGCGGGGCTCGAACCCACAAACCGTGAGATCATGACCTGAGCCAAAGTTGGACGCTCAACCGACTGAGCCACCCAGGCGCCCCCAAAAGAAACAATTTTAATGAGAACTTTTAATGAAACTGATGTATCAATATAAATGGATATGGACAGATAGGTGTCCATATACAGATACACAGAGATTAGAGACACAGTAGATATAGTTATAGACACGCATATAGAGATGGATTTAGATTTGGAATAGATGTATTCCAAAATCTTTGTTTTTTTCTTATTGTTTCTTGGTAATATCTTCTTGACTCTCCTTAGAAGTTCTCATTACCAGGGTGCCTGGGTGGCTCAGTCGGTTAAGCATCCGACTCTTGATTTCAGCTTAGGACATGATCTCATGGTTAATGAGTTTGAGTCCCAAGTCAGGCTCTGTGCGGACAGTGTGGAGTCTTCTTGGGATTCTCTCTCTCTCTCTCTGTCTCTCTCTCTGCTCCTGCCCCACTCACTCTCAATCTCTCTCTCAAAATAAATAAACTTTTAAAAAGATTTCTCATTACTACTATTGTCTAAATTTTTATTACAATTTTAACTTTTTTATTCATTCATGCATGTTTACATATTTGTATAGTTTATCTTTGTATTTATTTTTATTACAGTTATTTACTTTATACACACCCACACATACATTATATACCTAAACATCAATCAGGTTGTAAAAGTCAGTAAAGGTAGTAAAACATAAACTGGATGTTGCTGGTAACATAATTCATGATCCCAAAGGTCAAAAAGAAGAGTTAACATTATCCTGTCACCCCACTCCCACACACACCCCCCAAATTCTTACCCCCTCATTTCCTTGAACTCTGTTGATGAAACAGCAGCTGGGCTAAATCTGACTCTCCCGCTGAAGGGGGCTGGGAAAATCACAAGCCACATGGACCTGACCAGTCTCACTTCAGTTTCTGACCATGAACCTCCACAAGCAATTCATCCTGCCCAGCCCACACCTGTGCTTCCCTCTTCTGTCCACTACCCTGTGTCCAGAAGGCCATTTCCTTCTTCCTCCTCCTTCCCCCAGAACTGTCCCACCTTCTTTACCTTCCATCTGCTACCTGAGATCCACGGCCAGTCCCTCCTCACCCACTCAAGGCCATGGCTCCATAACTCTCCTCTCTGTCCTCCATTATCAGTTTTCACTCTGTGGAGGGCTTCTTCAACAGCTGAACTCTCCCAGCTGAGAAAAACAAACGAAAATGCCCTTGGCTTGCACCTACTTCTTCTGCCAGCATCTGCTCCATTTCTGGTCTATACTTGTCTCTAATTCTTCCCCACCTACCCTGTCTCTTTTGCAGCCAGGCTTTTTGCACACAGCTCCGATAAATTGCTCTTCTCAAGATTGCATACCATTTCCACCTGGATCCCATTGCCAGCCCTAAGTCACCACCGTCTTGGTCGGCCTCTTCTCCTTGTAACATTTCCCTCCTTGGACCCCAGGATACTATCTCCCGGTCCTCATTCTTGTGCCTCCTTAAACATTCCTTCTCTGTCTCCTTTGCTGGCTCCTCTTCTCCATGACCTTCTTTTCCCCTCTACCTCCCTTGGCTTCCCTGGTGACTGCTCATCCAGAGCTTCTCCCACCCCTTCCCGGCAAGTGGAAGACCATATGTGACTGGCTCTTGCCAACGGGCTGTGAGCAGAAGAGACAGGTCACTTCCCAGCAGAGCCTGCCACACGACTCTCCAGCTGTCTTTTCTCCTGCTGCAGCTATTTGGAGAAATCCTCGTGTTGACGTGCGGGACCAAAAATCCAAAGCAGCCTGATGGCTGAGTCACTCTATGAAAGACAGATGTCCTGGAAATGAGCCCAGACCTCCATCATGCTTCATATGATTGAGCAATAAACTTCTGTGTGTCCAGCCACTGGGATTTGGGAGCTTGTTGTTACCGAGTCAGAAAGCTAGCCTAGCCTGACCAATATAGTCACCTCAGCCAGTCTTAAAGCTTTCAATACAATCTGTATGCCAAGAACTTGCAGGTTTATAGATCCAGCCAAATTAGTGTCTGAGGCTCCAGGCTCAGATATACAAGTGTCTACTCAACACCTCCATCTGAGATGTTAAACAACTCAATGTATCCCAAAACTGAATTCTTGAGTTTACCCCCATAGTATTTCTCATTCCAGCTGGTGACAACTCTACTACCCACTGTAGTCCACTGCTACCACCCTGATCCCAGCCACTGCCGCCTGTTACCTGGACTGCTACAGCTTCTCCTATTTGGTCTCCTGCCTCTGCCTCTACGGTCTATTTCTATATCATCTGTACCTGTACAATATCTTTCTAGCAGGTCAGCCAGAGAGGTCCTTTTATAACCTAAGTCAAATCAAGTCATTCTTCTGTCTCAAAACCCTAGAATGGCTTCCCATTTTAGGTAGACTAAAACCAACTGTGGCTGCCAGACCCTATAGGATCTAGAGCTGTTAGCCACCAGAACCCCCACACCTGGGGCATCTGGATGACTTAGCCAGTTAAACATCTGATTTTGGCTCAGGTCTTGATCTCAGGTTTATGAGTTCAAGCTCCGCATAGAGCTCTGTGCTGACAGCTTGGAGCCTGGAGCCTTCTTCAGATTCAGCATCTCCCTCTCTCTGTCCCTCTCGTGCTCTCTCTCTCTCTCAATAATAAATGAACATTTAAAAAAAATTTTTTTAAGAACTCCAGAATACACTCTGCACCAGGCACACCAACTTTCTTGCTCTTCATCCAACATGTAAGGGACACTCCTTTTTAGGGCCTTTGTGCTAGCTGCTTCCTAGAACGTTCCTTCTCCAGCTCCTGAAAAACTCACTCCTTCACCTTATTTTCTTAAATCTTACCTTCCCCAAGAAACCTACCCTGAATACTCTATTTAAAATTACAGAAGCTTCCCATCTCACCACTTCCAATCTTTCTGACTCTAAACTACTTTATCTCTTTCTTCCTTAATACTTATCACCTTCATTTATATTATAAAATCTACTTCTTTATTTATTATGTCTCCTCATGCTAAAATGTAAGTTTCATGAAGGCAGGGTTCTTTGTATTGTTCATTGATATAACCCAAATGCCTATATTGGGGCACAGAGGAGGTCATCAAAGCTTTGTCAAATAAATATGTAAACAAATTACTCTCCAAACACAATAAAAGGTCATTCATGAAAAGAAAAACCAACCTGGAAAACAATGAATAATAGAAACTCCAAAATGAAAAAGAAAGAAAGAAAGAAAGAAAGAAAGAAAGAAAGAAAGAAAGAAAGAAAGAAAGAAAGAAAGAAGGAAAGATATAATACATGAAAACTTCCCCTATCTGAAAAATTATTTTAATTTTCCAATTGAAAATGTCAAGCTAAGTACCAAGTAGAGTTAATTTTTTTTTTTAAGTAACCTCTACACACAACATGGGACTCAAACTCACAATCCCAATATCAAGAGTTGCACACTCTACTGACTAAGCCAACCAGGTACCCCCAGAGTTCATTTTTAAAGTCATAAATAGGGGTGCCTAAGTGGCTCAGTCGATTAAGTGTTAATCATCTGACTTTGGCTCAGGTCAGGATATTGCAGTTTGTAGGTTTGAGCCCTGCGTCAGGCTCTGTGCTGATGGCTTGGAACTTGGAGCCTGCTTTAGATTCTGTATCTCCCTCTCTCTCTCTGCCCTTCCCCTCTCACACTGTGACTCTCTCTCTCTCTCTCTCTCTCCCTCAAAAGCAAATAAACATTAAAAAAAGAAAAATTTTTTAAATAAAATAAAGTCATAAATATAAACATTTCCTGTGGAATTTTTAAACTACAGTGATCAAAAGAAAATCTTACAGACTTCCAGAAAGAAAGAACAAGATACTCATCAGAGAAAAATCACACTTTCAATGTATTTCTCAGAAAGTCCACCATAAATTTCCTTTCTGAGGAAATTATTCAAGAATATTCTTATCAACATGAAAATTAAATCAGAACAATAACTTCAAGATAAGAGAAGACAAAGTGTACAAGAAATACTGATAAATGATAAAGCTAATAAAAATATAACCTGCTTGGGGCACCTGGGTGGTTCAGTCAGTTAAGCATCCAACTCTTGGTTTTGGCTCAGATCATGATATCACATTCATGAGTTTGAGCCCAGCATTAGGCTCTGCACTGGCACCAGGGAGTCTGCTTGGGATTCTCTGCTGGAGGCCTGCTCTAGCCTGTCCAGGGGTCCCTGAAGGATGGATGGTGTCAGCGAGAGAGAGTGAGAGAGCCCCGAGATTCTTTCTGATCACCAGGCAGGCATCTCTGCACTGTCATTTTTGGTGTCTTTATTTATAGGTCAAACGTTAACATGGCATCAGAAAATGGAATTTTTACAATGGATAGTTCTCTGTGATAAGATGTTTTGGAAAACAGGTTTTACAGAAGTATTCTTGCAGAACTACCCCAATTATAGTGAGGTTGAGTAACTAAGAAAATAACAGGGTGTTCTTAGTGAAAAACAGGATACCATAGACATTTTAATAACACTAAGATTAAGTCATAGTTTAAGTTGTAGATACCTTTATCCATCCTCATCACAGCTGCCAGTGTAAGGTAAGGTGTTTGTGGAATGTAGGCCTTAGGGAAGGGACTGCTATACATCACCAGTTAACAAAGGTGTATGTAGTAACTTATGTTCTGCCCTTATCTGTTTCTTCTCTTTAAGTTAGGCTCTTTGTTTCCAGGCAAGACTTAATTGTCCAGTTATATTCCTTATGGCACCTGAGAGCCAACCGTACCTTTAAAGAGTTTAGCTTATATCCAATACATAGAATAGCCTCTTCAAGTGCATTTACCTTTGTGTCTAGGGTTTTGTCTATGATTTCTTGAATAGCTAGGGCATGAGAAACATATTTGGTTAGTTGAGTTGAGCTCTATGAACCTCTTTGGCTAACACAACGGTAGCAACAGAATTGTACACGTAAAGGTCAATCTTTTATGAGTAAGGGTCATTAGCCTATTCATAGCTCAAGAGAAAGTATGGAGGAAAACAGGATCTGCCAGAGACACAATGTCTGCTCCCATAATCAAAAGAAGAAGTTCCCACAATAAGTTCCTTCACAAGGTGCAATCATCATACCAGGGCCAGAATAAGGGGACAAGTTACTTCTGATACCAATCAACAAGTTACCTTGGGGGTCAGCGCTCAAACAGGAATAATTGAGTGGGGTAGATATCGGTCGTCATCTGATTGGCAAGCGACCATGCAAACTTGCTTTAACCACACCAGGAGTTTTCTTGACTAGTGGGCTCAGAATAGCTCCCAACAATTCTCTTTCCCTCACTCTGCTCCTCCCCACTTGCATGCTCACTCTCTCAAAATAAATAAATATTTTTTAAAATGTTTAATAAAAAAAATACATAACCTGCTTTATGAAACAACTATACCAAACTGCTCATTAGGAACTGGGTACTACTTATCCACCAAATCAGGAAATGTCATCTGAATAGGAATCAGATTGACATTAGACTTTTCAATGGCATCATTGAATGACAGAAAACAAGCAAGTAGAATTAATGTACTGAAGTAATAGAACCTGGAACCTGGAGTTTTATACCCAGCCAAGTGTTCATTCAAATACAGGAGACTAATTTTTAAAAAATCATCTGAGATGCAGATCCTCAGAAGTTCTCTCACACAATGACTTGATTGAAAACATTTCTGATTTCCCTATGACTCAAAATCAAGAGGCAGTAAGGGCAAAGATTTATATATTTGATGACAAAAAAAGTACAAATTACATGGCAAAAACCACCACAAAGTCAAAAGATAAATGAGAAAAAATATTTACAGCTTATGACACAAAAGATTATTATGCTTATTACATGAGGAACTTCTAAATATGAAAAAGGAAAGAAAATCAACAACCCAATAGAGAAATGGACAAAAGAAATAAAGACACATATCACAGAGGGAAAAAATGGAAATACCACTCAAATCCATGAAAGAAAAAAACTTGACCTCACTTATAATAAATGCCAGTTAAAGCTACATTGTAAAAGGGGTGCCTGTCACACCGGTCAGAGTGGCTAAAATGAACAAATCAGGAGACTTTAGATGCTGGTAAGGATGTGGAGAACTGGGCACCCTCCTATACTGTTGGTGGGAATGTAACTGATGCAGCCCCTCTGGAAAACAGTGTGGAGGTTCCTCAAAAAATTGACAATAGAACTCCCCTATGACCCAGCAATAGCACTGCTAAGAATTTACCTAAGGGATNGACAGTAACAACAATCCAAACACTTGACTATATATCCTACTGGCCGGGTCATGGGACAACTGTCACTGGGTATGAATGCAACATGGTACAACTCTATGGAGCAGAAATTGACAATATCTAGCAAAATGACATACACACCATAAAAGAAAAAAATTACATCCACATAGAGATACATATATGCCTCAAAACTGAGAATCTTCTGTATGGAAAGCCACACTGGAAGAATTTTTTTTAAATATTTATTTATTTTTGAGAGACAGAGAGAGAAAGCAAGAGTGAGGAAGGGGCAGAGAGAGGGGGGACAGAGGTTCCAAAGCAGGCTCCACACTGACCACAGAAAGCCCGATGCAGGGCTTGAACCCACAAACTGTGAGATCATGATCTGAGCCAAAGTTGGGCACTTAAACAACTGAGCCACCCAGGTGCCCCCACAGTGGAAGAATTTCTAAGATAAATAGTAAGTTGATAATGCCAGCATACCTCCTTAGAGACTGATAGAACTGTAGGGAGTGATAGCTAAAAACAAGAATTTTAGCACAGTTTCTCAGAAACCAATAAACCAAGCAGACAAAAAATAAAACAGATGTGAAAGACCTACACAATATCAAAATACAAGTATTTTATATATACATACAAATATATACAATAAGCAGAGACTCCTATTAATTTCAAGCACACTCTGAAAATTTGCAAGAAGTAAACAGATGTTACACCTGAAAGGAAGCTTGAATCATTCCCAAAAAATCAATATCATACCAACAATGTTCTCCAATGGTAATGGAAATGGAGAGAGAGAGAGAGAGAGGAAGGGAAGGAAGGAGAGAAGGAAGGAGGGAGGGAGGGAAAGAAAGAAACCAAGAAAGTTTAAAAAGTAAATAATGTATTACTAAATAACCCTTAGTAGAAAGCAAACTAAGGAATATCTAAAACTGAACAAGAGAGATGTCAAAATTTGGGGGATGCAACTCACAGTAGTTGAAAGAAAATGTATCTCTCTTAATGCATTTATTGGGAGAGAAATATCAAAATCAAATGAAATAGGAGCAGCTGACTGGCTCCAAGAGTCGGTGGGGCATGTGACTCTTAATCTGGGGGTGGGGAGTTTGAGCCCCATGTTGGATATGGAGATGAATGAATGAATGTAATAAGCATTTAACTCAAAAAACTGGAAGAACAACAGACCAAATCCAAGGAAACAACAGAAACAATGAAGATAATTGCAGATAAAAAAAGAGATAAAGGAGGGGCGCCCAGGTGGCTCAGTCAGTTGAACATCCAACTTCAGCCAGGTCATGATCTCATGGTTCATGGGTTCGAACCCTGCATCAAGCTCTGTTCTGACCGCTCAGAGCCTGAAGCCTGACTCAAATTCTGCCCCTCCCCTACTCATGCTCTGTCTCTGTCTCTCAAAAAATGAATAAACATTTTTTTAATGTTTTAAAAGATAATAGAAAAGACTAATAAAGATGACAGGTATTCATAAATTATAAAATACCGATAATTTTTAAACCTAGACAGAATGGATACACTCCCAGACAAAACTTAAAAGACCAAAACTGCACAAGAAGGAAAGATAATTGACTGGATGAGTAATTCTGTCTCAACTGAAATGGTGGTCAAAGACCCCCTCCACCCCCACCCAAGGATAGACAAAAAGCAAAAAAGGCCTGGCTCTGGCCCAGATATTTTTTACGGGTGAATCCTTCCAGATTTACAAGTAAGAATTAGCTCTTTTCTTATAAGTTCTCACGAACTGCACAATCTGATGCAGGATCCACTGGTCCCTGTGGCTGTGAGCCCTTGCAATGTGGCTAATAGGCCCAGAAAAGTGAATTGTTATTTTTAGTTCATCTTCATTAAGTTTAAGTCTAATGGGACACCTGGGTGGCTCAGTCGGTTGAGCGTCTGACTTCAGCTCAGGTCATGATCTCGCAGTTCTTGAGTTCAAGCCCCAAGTCTGTGCTGACAGCTCAGAGCCTGGAGCCTGATTTGGGTTCGGTGTCTCCCTCCCTCCCTGCCCCCCACCCCCAGCTCACGCTGTCTCTCTCTGTGTCTCAAAAATAAATAAACCTTTTTTTAAAAATTTAAGTTTAGGTTTAATAGAACAAATGATAATGAATTCCATTATTGGAAAATGTTTTTAATGCCGTGAGGCTCAATATTTCTTAAACTGATTCAGTCATGAAATCTCTTTAGTTTTTTTAATTAATTTATTTATTTACGTGAAGTACGTCATAATGGACTAGTTTTGGCGTGCAGTTCTGTGAGTTCCGGTAAAATGCATCGGACCATGTAACCAGCACCACATGTGAGAGGAAGAACTGTGCTCTAGCCCCACACCTGTCCCTCATACTTCTCCTTTTTAGCGAAACCTTTCCTCCACCCCTCACCCTTAGCAACTGCTGATCTATTCTCTGTCCTCATAGTTTTGCCTTTTCCAGAAGGTCATATGAATGAAATCCTACATGTGCAACCTATGGATGCACCTGTTCGAAAACATTTCCAGACGTTTGAAACCACTCAGGTACACAAACCTACTTGCTCAACTGTGAATGTATGAAATCTAAATGAATACCACATGTTTCTTAAGAAAATATCCAAATTACATTTGTTCACACTCGCATGAACCAACACAAAACTAATTTAAATAAGACACCACACTCAACGGCAAATATATTTGTGAATATAAAAACTGTACAGGAACTCATACGTAGAAGGCCACTATGGAGATAAGTTTTAGCACTCTTTTAAACAACATAAAAGATCATCTGAAGAAACAGAAACACTCTGTCTCCCTCAAATCAGTCTACGAATTTAATGCAATTCCACTATAATTCCCACTGAATTGATATGCTTGATCAAGATACGTTTACCCTGAAATCCTGATCCTAGTCAAACAAAGCTTCCCACCAGGAAAAAGTTAAATGTGACTTCAAACGTCTCTTAGATTTTCTTAAAAACACTTAAGAGGGGGCACCTGCATGGCTCAGTCGGTTAAACGTCTGACTCTTGATCTTGGCTCAGGTCATGATCTCGAGGTTCTTGGGTTCGAGCCCCCCCACTGGGCACTGCACTGATAGTGTGACTTGGGATTCTGTCTCTCCTTCTCTCTGCCCTTCCCCTGCTTGTGCTCAATAAACAAACAAACAAACAAAAATAGACTTTTAAAATTTTAGAAACAAACAAGAGATTCTGGTTCCAAGTAAGACGGAGTGAGCACAGTCCCCTGTGTGTCTCCCACTGAATGCAGCTGAAAACGCTGGACCCCAATCCATGTCACAGCTCTCTGAGGTCTCTGGAAAATAAGTGGCGGAGGACAGATTGGAGAAGAGACTGACGGTCAGTTGCCTGGGATCTTTTTCTCCCCCGTATCTCCTGGTCTGGATTTAAGGGCAGCATAAATCCTAGAACTGGATCCCGGGCGCCAACAAAAACTGGTCTGAGAGAAGAAAACAAAATGCTCCCTGAGAAGCACCCCCTTTCTCGTCTGCAAAGCAAGCAGGGAACCCCTAAGAGACAGAGAGAATGGGGAATATCCCCTGGGCAGGTGCGTTGCTTGGCTGGCTGGTTGGCTGGCTGGTTTTTCTCTCTGGGCCGGGCCCCAGGTAAGCTCAGCCCTGAAGCTGCAGCCCCACGCTTTCTTACTCATCTCTCCCCTCCCACCACTTACCCACGAAGGCAAACCTCTTCACAGAAAGCGTGCAGAGAGGGAAGACCACATCCCCAGTTTTCCAGCCAGAGGACAGAGAAGGGGCTGCTGGGAGTTAAGTGTAGAAGAGGTTGTGAAGACAGGGAAACTTAGATAATAATCCTATAGGGGCTCCTGGGTGGAACAGTCAGTTATGTATCTGACTCTTGATCTTGGCTCAGGTCATGATCTCCCAGTTCGTGGGTTCGAGCCTCACATCTGACTCTGCATGGATGGCACAAAAAGCCTACCTGGGATTCCATCTCTCCTTCTTTCTGCCCCTCCCCTGTTTGTTTGTCTCTCTCTCTCTCAAAATAAATAAACAAGGCTAAAAAAAAGAAAAAGAAAAGAATCCTATAAAGTTGGATATGAACTCCTGGGCTCACTTCCAACATACACATATGTGGATCTGCCCCAAACAGGACACCAAAGGCTTTGAGAAGTGAATGGCATGTTAGACAAGCAACCAGGACTTATGCCTCCATAATATGCAAAGAACCGGCCAACTGTGATCAACTTTCAAAAGAAATGACAAATAACCCACCAACTTCATTAGGACCCAGCAGTTGGAATTAATCAGATTTTTTTAATTTTTAAAAATTGTTTAAATATGTATTTATTTTGGAGGATCGCATTTTCGAGGAATAGGTCACTATTCCCACTGCTCCTTCCCTCTGTTGGGGTGATACAGGAAGTTCCACAGGATGGGGGCTCTGCCAGCCAAGTCTCCCAGTGGGAAGAGTGGGGAAAAACTCTGGAAGCCAAGGCAGCTGTGTGGTATGAGCATGAAATAAACTTTTCTTGTTGAAAGTCACTGGCACATGTTGGGGCATCTGGATGGTTCAGTCGGTTATGCAGACTCTTAGTTGCAGCTCAGTTAATGTTCTCACATTCATGAGTTTGAACCCCATGTCAGGGATTCTCTCTCTCTCTCTCACTCTCTCTCTCTCTCTGTCTCTGCCTCTCCCCACCTTAAAATAAGTAAATAAACATTTATAAAGTCACTAACACATGGGAGCAGTTCTGAGCCCTGGGATACAGCAGTGGACCAGAGGGACAAGTTTCCCTCTGAGCTCTTTTCCAGTGTGGAGAGGCAACAGTATCAAATAAAACTCCAGCAGGAAATGCCAGAAACTGATAAGTCATCAAGGAAATAAAACTGACTGAAGTGACAGGAGGGACTGGAGTCTGAGAGGGGTGTGTATTTTTGAGCTGTTAGGGATGCTATCTCTAGAAAGTTGAATTGAACTTAAATACGTAAATACTTAAATACATAAGATGTTGATAAAAAGTTCATCCGGCTGAGACAAGGAGAAAATCATCCCAAGCGAAGAGAAGAAAAAGAGGAAAAGCACATGCAAAGAATAAGCATGGTGTGTTTAAGAAACAGAAAGAAATCATGGGGGGGGGGCACCTGGGTAGCTCAGTTGGTTAAGCATCCCACTATGGCTCAGGTCATGATCTCACGATTCATTGAGTTTGAGCCCCACGTCTGGCTCTGTACTGACAGCTCAGAGCTTGGAGCCTGCTTCAGTTCTGTGTCTCCCTCTCTCTCTCTTTGCCTCTCCCTACTCACTCTCTCTCTCTCCATTTCTCTTTCTCTCTCTCTCTCTCAAAAATGAATAAACTTTAAAAATTAAAAAAGAAAGAAAGAAAGAAAGAAAGAAATCATGTGCACCATAACAAACCTACATATAATGATATGAAATGGGGTCAGAAACATTGGCAGGGGCTAGATCACACAGAGCCTAGTAGGCTGTGCTGGTTATATGGATGAGAGAATGGGTATTGAAGGATTGATGGGTGGGTGGATGGATGAATCGATGGATGGATAAATGGAAATAGTCAAATCCTAGACGGTTAGAAACCCGAGTCCACTTTAGACCACTAGATGGGGCCAAACACTGATATTTGTTACTCAGTTGTGTCTGTCTTTCCTTGGGCTTAAATTTAAAAGTATTCATGATATTCCTCACTAGGAAATAGACAAGGCTTCAACTCTCCTTAGAGCAGAGCAGAGCTTCTCAACTAGTGAGGCTATTGAGCTATTCGCGGTGCAGAAATACTAATGACCTTGACCCAGGGGTAACCTGGTAAAGTCTGAGGAAGTCACATTCCCCAAATATTACCTCTGTCCATTCACAATCTTGTGTTCTAAAACATTTTCACGTTCTGGGTGGGTCATGGTGTGAAAAAGATTAGGAGGTGCAACCTTAAACCTTCGTATTACATCATTCAGAGCAGTGACTTGGCTTTAACTGGCCGTTCCCGGCAGCAGGGTACCAACTATGTCCAAAGACTGAGGATTACAAAGTGCCAACCAAAGTGTAAAACGTGTACATGTAGAGAGAATGACTTCAGCCCTAGGGGCTCTTGGCTGATGGGCCAACCCACAGCACCAGTGAAGCCAGGAGGCTCTGTCTCTTTGGACATGGCTTTGGGATCAGGCAAACCACTAAACTCACCTGAGGTGTTAAAGTCCACATTGGAGCACCTGGGTGGCTCAGGCAGTTAAGCGTTCGACTCTTGGTTTCAGCTCATGTCATGATCCTGCGGTTCATGAGTTCGAGCCCTGCGTCACACTCTGCGCTGACAGTGTCGAGCCTGCTTGGGATTCCCTCTCTGCTCTTCCCCACTGCTCTCTCTCTCTCTCTCTGTCTCTCAAAATAAGTAAATAAACTTTAAAAAAATAAAAAAGAAATAAAGTCCACATCAGGAGAGAATAAGCCATCTGCAACCACAGGATGCAGATCAGAGAAAGCCACCTTCTAATGGGAAGCCATAAGAGATCTGTAAGCAGGAAGGTGAAAGAATCAGTGCTGGGTCTTAGAAAGGTTTAGAAAGGTTGAGGTGTTGAGAATAGAACGGAGGAAGTAAAGCCCCAAGACTCAATATGTCCTGCAGAGTGTCTGCAAAAATGATATGAGGATCCATGCAGGCAGGGACACTGGGAAAGAAGGGCCAGATGTGAGAAATGGAGTCTAAGAAATGTAGTAAGAAGCCCTGGGAAGAGGAGAAAGAAAAATGAGGCAGGCAATGGGCAGAGGGTAGAATCACACACAGGAGGAGGTAGCAGACAGGTGAGACTCAAGGTATTAAAAAACAGGTCCGGAGAAGGTTCGAGAAAAGGGCAAGGAGGATGTGGGGGAAGTAGGAGAACAGGGGGAGGGAGGACTGGGCTACATGTTTGTGGGTAGGGACTTTGTTTTTTTAACATTTATTCACTTTTGAGAGACAGAGTGTAAATGGGGGAGGGGCAGAGAGAAAGGGAGACACAGAATTTGAAGCAGGCCCCAGGCTCTGAGCTGTCAGCACAGAGCCCGACTCAGGGGCTTGAACCCACGGACTGTGAGATCATGACCTGCCCTGAAGTCAGGTGCTTAACTGACTGAGCCACCCAGGTGCCCCTGGAGGTAGGGACTTTTTAATTGTTATAGAACATTTCAAGTATATGGAAAATTCTAGAAAACAGCAAACACATTAGGTTTTAGGTACTCTGTACCTAAAATAATCATACACATTCTCTTCACCAAGTTTGCGCCAAATCACAGTCCCGTCTTACCAAGTTTTCTCAAAAGTCAGCCTCATATAAAATAAAATTTGAAAGAATTTAGAACTACAGTGTCTATTGCTAGACTTGAGATAGTTCCATGCAAATTCAGTTGCCTACCTTATCAAGCCCATCACACCCCCTTCGATAATACATACTATCGAAATAAGGTAACCAGACACTTGTACTAAAATCCCCATGATTGTGACAGCCCAGGTACTGTCTTCATGCCAAAAGCAAAACCTTTGTAGGCAATGTACTTTTCTGACATGGTTAATAGCTCTGTGATCCTGAACAGATCAGTTTAACAGCTTTCTGGGAAGACTCGGGGTACAATTACGGTACTTCTGTTGCTAACCAGTATTCCCAGCTCTCCTTTCCCCAGGCAGTAGTACGACTGAACTTTCTTTTGTTTTTCTTTAATGTTTTACTTATTTCTGAGAGAGAGGCAGCATGAGCAGGGGAGGGTCAGAGAGAGAGGGAGACACAGAATCTGAAGCAGGCTCCAGGCTCTGAGCTGTCAGCACAGAGCCTGACGCAGGGCTCGAACCCACAAACCTTGAGATCATGACCGGAGCCACCCAAGCACCCCAGTAGTATGACTGAACTTTCTAACTCCCTTGAAGTTAGAGCTGGTATGTGATTTGCTTCGGTCAATGAAATGTATATAAGAGAGGGGCACCTGCATGGTTCAGTCAGTTAAGCATCTGACCCTCGGCTCAGGTCAGATCTCATGGTTCGTGAGTTCAAGCTCTGCATCGGGTGAGTGTGAACCCACCTCTCTCTCCTTCTCTCTCACTCCCTCTCTCTCTTCCTTGTAGGATTTTCTCTCTCTCTCCCTCTCTCTGCCCCTCACTCACTGGCACTCTCTAAGAGAAGACAAGACAACAGAAGACAAGGAAAGAAATGTATATAAGTGAAGTTCATCATGTCAGGGCTATGGCATTTAGTGTTGAATGCAAAACCCTGCTCCAGCGGCACCTGGGCGGCTCAGTTGGTTAAGCCTCTGATTCTTGATTTTGGTTCAGATCATGCTCCCATGGTTCATGGGTTCAAGCCGCCACATCAGGCTGACAGCATGGAGTCTTCTTGGGATTCTCTCTCTCCCTGTCTCTCTGTCCCTCCCCTGCTTGTGTGCTCACTCTCTAAAAATAAATAAAAGAAAAAAAAAAAACCCTGCCCCAAATAATAGAACCTCCCAGGGCCTGGGTTCCCAAGTGGAGCCTGATGAGAAACAAACTTCTGATACGGTAAGCCACTGAGATTTGGGGGTTCTTTGTTATTGAAGCATAACCTAGTCTGGTACAATGCTAACACTATTTTTCTGAAAGGAGTTTATGTTTTTATGCAAAATGGGATTAGGTACAGGCTCTGATCACCTTCATGAATGTCCATGCGTACTGAAAAGTCATGAAGGATCTGGGTTCCCTCTTTGGTATCTCATACTCCCCTCTTCACTCCACTCCAGTAAAGACTAGAAAGATCCCCTCCATCACTGTGACAGCCCAAACACCATTCTCACTCTCTCCATAGAAAACAACTGGCTTTGGGGCGCCTGGGTAGCTCAGTGGGTTAAGCGTCCGACTTTGGCTCAGGTCATGATCTCACGGTTCGTGGGTTCGAGCCCCGCGCCGGGCTCTGTGCTGACAGCTAGCTCAGAGCCTGGAGCCTGCTTCAGATTCTGTGTCTCCCTCTCTCTCTGACCCTTCCCTGCTCATGCTCTCTCTCTCTCTCTCTCAGATATAAGTAAAACATTAAAAAAAAAAAAAAAACTGGCTTTCAGGGACCAGACACATCATAAGACCCAGTGAAGACAGCTGGGAGAACACGGATTCTAAAGGGACAAGCCATTGCTTGCTGACATCAGGGACTATATTCTGAGCTGCCAAAGCTTCCAACTTTTCAAAAGAGCCAAGATCCAGATTTTTATGCCAAATCTTTTGATTTATAAATATCTGCAATGACCTCATATTTTTCAAAAAATGTTTATTCATTGTTAAGAGAGTGTGAGCTGAGGAGGGGCAGAGAGAGAGAAGGAGACAGAGGATCAGAAGCAGGCTCTGCACTGGCAGCAGGGAGAGAGATGCAGGGCTCGAACCCAGGAACAGTGAGACCATGACCTGGGCCAAAGTCGGTGGCTCAACGGACTGAATCATCACCCAGGTGCAACATCATATATTTTTTTTAAATTTATGATTTAAACGCTCTGGGAACCAAACACAAGGGTTCTCCTAGTTTGATAAGACCCATGTGGGGCACCTTGCAAAGAGTGTCAAATGCTAATGAAATGTTTCTCCTTAGTCAAATCCCCTTCTTTTCCAAGTGAGGAAACAGACTGGGAGTGATTCCGAGCTCTCTGAGGGTAACGTCTTGCCCAAGCCACACTGTTGGGTAACGCTGGTCATAACTGATAACGTCTGCCGTGCACTCCCCTCTGCAAAATCTTATTTAACAATGAGGCAAGGTCTCTTATTACCCTCTCTTAACTAATTAATAGAATCTGGACCTTCTGATTCCCAGTGCTGCCAACCTGTCTCTTACGGTTTGGGGTTGTTTGTTTTAATAAAAAACTCCTGATTTCCGGCCTTGCCTGTCCCAGTTTCCTTACCCGCCCTTCTGGGGCTTGTTCTGAAGACTGCGCAGAAAAGCGACGAAGCAGAAAAAAATAAATCATGAAATGAAAATTAAAAAGAGGAAATAGTGTCATGAAGAAAACCAAAGCCATGGGGACTGTATTCTAAGTCAGGCTGGGGGCACCCAGTTAGGGGAGGAAGGACAAGAGTCATTTTTTTGGACACAAGTCCTCCCGACTGGTGCGAATAGGGGTGCTTCTTATGTTATGATTTGTACTCTACTGAACCTTTTTTTAAATGTTTTATTTATTTCTGAGAGAGACAGAGACAGACAAACAGCATGAGCACGGGAGGGTCAGAAAGAGAGGGTGATACAGAATCTGAAGCAGGCTCCAGGCTCTGAGCCGGCTTTCAGCACAGAGCGGGCTCGAACCCAAGAACCGTGAGATAATGATCTGAAACGAAGTGGGACGCTTAACCGACTGAGCCACCCAGGCGCCCCTCTACTGAACCTTTTTAAGGTTAAAGAAAGGAAGGGGGGGGCAGTGAAGAGGAAGAACTTCGCGAACGGAACAAAAGGGGGGGAGTTGCCGAAGGCTGGAGAGTGCCCGCCCGCGCGCCCGCCCGCGCCGAGTCCTCCGCCCGTCGCGGCCACGTGACTCGGCTAAGATGGCCGACGGCGAAAGTGGGTGCCCGGCGGGGCGGGAACCGGGGCCGGTGCCGGGACCGGAGCCGGGAGAAGAGTTCGAGATTGTGGACCGAAGCCAGCTGCCCAGCCCTGGCGAGCTGCGGAGCGCGGCCAAGCCGCGGGTGGGGCCGGAGGGCTGGTCGGCGCCCATCCTGACCCTGGCGCGGAAGGCCACGGGCAACCTGTCGGCGAGCTGNGAGCCGGGCTGGAGAGGGAGTTGTACCTACTTACTCAGCCTGTTGGACGAGTTGTTCAAAACCAACCTGTTAACGCGCCCAACTACTCATCTGTTTTTTAATACCGTGCAAGCTAAATCACAATAGATAAGGCGGGTTCGGATGGGCTGAGATTGGGCTGCTCCCCTGCGAGACTCTTCTAATTCTATTTCCCCCAGACAGCCTCCTTACTCTCGTTGGTGGACTTGAACAAAATGTACGAGTTTAAGGCAGTCTGTATTCTAAAAGTACTTGAGAACTGAATCCAGTTCTGCTGCTTGCTGTAAACCTCGAAAAGCCAGCCCGGCTCACGCCCTCTGGGTGTGACTGCGCATCCCTTACCCGGGAGTCAAAGCTCCCAGGAGGAAGTCAGGAGGCGGTAGTTCGGGCGAGCCCTGTCGCCAACTCGCTTTGTGATGGAAACAAGGTCACCACATTTCCCAGACTGTGCAGTAGGGATTTTTTGATTCGCCCAGTGACCTGTTATAGTCCTATTCAGCCCTTGTTATCTGGAATAGAGTTTGAGCATGTTAGATGAATGGAAATACTAAATGATTATATCATTAATATCATTAAGGGTGTGACTTGGGAAGCCCTATAAAGCCAAATATTTAGAGCTGTGCTAACCGATAAAGTAACCACTATGCACGTGTGATGGTTAAATGTTAAATTAAAAGTTCGGTTCCATCTTCCTAGAAAGTGCTGTGGGGCAGAGTTGACCGAGGCCGGAACTGCTAAGCATCCTAAAAATGTGCCTTTGAAGTTTCTTGATTCCAGCCTGTCTGTGGGTAAATGTGCTGTGGCAGATGTAAAGTAGGTCCCAAAGTAGGACTAGAAGGTAATGAGGGAGCCTGTTGAACTCAACAGTCTAGTTCCCACTAGCTCACTACCTTTGCGCAAAAAAACTGTGGGTGTGTGTTCTTTTAATGTTTTTTTTTAAAATATTTATTTATTTTTGAAAGACAGAGACAATGTGATCAGGGGAGGGGCAGAGAGTGAGGGAGACACAGAATCTGAAGCAGACCCCAGGCTCTGAGCTGTCAGCACAGAGCCCGATGCAGAGCTCAAACTCACAGACCGCGAGATCATGACCTGATCCGAAGTCGGACGCTTAACCGACTGAGCCACCCAGGCGCCCTTAATGTTTATTTTTGAGAGAGAGAGAGCAGGGCAAGGGCAGAGAGAGGGGGGACAGAGGACCATAAGCAGGCTCTGTGTTGACAGCTCGATGTGGGGCTTGAGATCATGACCTGAGCCAAAGTTGGATGCTCAAGCAGCTGAGCCACCTGGGCACTCAACACCTGTGGGTGTCTCGTTGTATACCCAGCCATTGGCAGTTCGTCCCGAAAGTCAAGGCATGAGGTGTTCTGGAAGCATCTGAGATCATGTAGCAAGCGAATAATGAAACGTTCACTGTTCACTGATAAATCAAATGTGCCAGGACCTAAAACAGCATGTAGCACGGAATAATAATACATACTTGTGGAACAAATGCATATTTGAAAAATATTTGTTTTCTATTTATAGTAGCGCTATCAATAATAGCCAACACGTATATTGTACTTAATAGATGCCAGGTCTTAGATCAGTGCTTGCGTTCATTCACTTAACTTGCGTAGTAACCCTAGGTGGTAGCAGCACTGACTTCTGGCGTGCAGTAATGCAGACTTTGATCATTGTGGTCACCCAGCTACTCAGGAGTACCCTGTACTTTAAATTCGTACCATCTTTGTGTGTTTTGTAAATGAAGTATGTTGGAACTAAAACATGTAGGGGCCTTGGAGCTGGGCTTATGGGTGATCCGATAGCCTCCCTCGGACAGGTTCTTAGCCACACTGGCCCACTGGGGCTGCCCTGGGGCTTCTTCCTACCCCTCCCCGACCCTGCTCCATGACTACTGCTAGCCCAGGGAGGGCTGGGGTTGTGCCCTCTGTATCTCAGACCAGGGCTACGTGGCCTCTTGCCCACCCAAACCGGATACCGACTTCATCTCTGCAGGAAATTGCAATCCCTTAGGACCACGGGAAGGGGAGATTGACTTCATACTTCCACCCATACAGCCAGCCCCATGTAATTGTTCCCGTTTTACAAAGAGGGAAACTGAGGGGCGCCTGGGTGGCTCAGTCAGTTAAACATCTGGCTTCAGCTCAGGTCATGATCTCACGGTTCGTAGGTTCGAGCCCCGCGTCGGGCTCTGTGCTGACTGCCAGCTCAGAGCCTGGAGCCTGTTTCGGAGTCTGTGACTCCCCCTCTCTCTGACCCTCCCCTGCTTACGCTGTCTCTCTGTCTGTCTCTCTCTCTCTCAGAAATTTTTTTTTATTATTTTTTTTTAATTTTTTTAATGTTTTATTTATTTCTAGGAGAGAGAGAGAGACAGNAGAAATTTAAAAAAAAAAAAATTTTTTTAATAAAATAAAAAAAATAAAGAGGGAAACTGAATAAAAGAGAAGTAACTTGACCAACTTAACTTCAAAGTGGCAGACCAGGGCTTGAACCAAGACGGGCTGTTTCTCGAGCCCCTTGCTCTTAGTCACGACACTTCAATGTCTCGATGCCTTTATAAGCAAAACGCCATGGTATACCTGGATTTTTTTTTAAATAGCCAATTTAAGGAAAATGTTAAATGAGTACCTGCCACTGAGATCTGGCACCAGATGGGAACATGGCTTACCGAGGGCTCAGTGTGGGGAACTACGTGGCCAGCCCCGGATGTAATAGAATTTGCAGCCATAAGAGAGGACAGGAGTGAGAGTAGGGAAAGGAAATGAACCCTGGGCAGCAGGCACTGCAGAGGCTTCAGAAAAGTAGGTTGGGGGAAAACCGTGGCCACCATTTCAGCCAGGGCCAGGCGAGGGCCAGCTCATTCATCTTGTTTCCCTTGGTCTGCTTCCACAAGCCGTGAGGGCAGAGCTTTTTCAGAGGAACAGCAAAGGAGCAGAAATTGAATGTGAGAAGCATTCCTGCCAGGGAAAAATGTGTTTGGTGATCTAGGTTAAAGGCAAATGTTGTAGCTTATCGTGGAATGCTTCTCTCTCTCTCTCAAAAATAAACATTTAAAATAAATAAATGGTTTTTTTTGAGAGAGTGCAAGTGGGGGAAGGGCAGAGAGAAAGGGGGACAGAGGATCCAAAGTGGGCTCCACGCCGACAGCGGTGAGCCGGATGCGGGCCTCGAACCCACATACTGTGAGACCATGACCAAAGTCAGGCTCACCCAACTTGAGCCACCCAGGTGCCCCCGGATCTTTGTTGTTTTAAGTAATAAGTGCAGGTGATAAAAAAAGAAATCACACTGTGCAAAAGATCATTCAGTGTAGAATATGTCCTCCTGCACAGAAGCTGTCCCCAGGCCTCTCGTATCTTCACCGAGTGGTCGTGCATGCTTTCGGCTCCCCACGCAGTTTTTGCACAAACCACCAGACACATGCCAGGTTCTTCCGTCTTGCTCATTCGAGTAATGCCTTCTAATGGATGGGTGACAAAGCATGCATGTTCCTCAGAGTGCCCAGCACAATGGCTTGTACATGGGTACCCACTGAACAGGGCACTCTCTCAAAACTCCGATAATTATTTAGATATATATTTGCCACCGGGCAGATGGGACATATTACGCCTTTGTTCTCTTCCACGGGCAATTTTATTTTCCACGTGTCAAAATGGGCCTCTACCACTTGTGCCGCTCCTTCCGCAACGAAGCGCAGTAACTTTTTCCACTCCACATTGCTGAACTCAGGTCAGCCCTTGAGATGCTGAGTGAAAATTCCTGATGGTTGGGAAAGTATAAAAGCTTTCTTCCTCATCACACCGCATTATAAGATCTTTCAAGACACCAAAGGGACACCCAGAATTCAAGTTCATAAAGAATCTACTCACTTCACTATAATTCAGAGCCCAACAGCAAAAAAGCCCACACAGCCCACTCACTCCCTGCTTTGAGTCCTTACTGTCTGTACCAAAGGTTACAACTAGCTGCCAGGCGTTTGAGCTGTCTGTGTCTGGAAGCTGCATTTTCTTCCGTGCTGCGCAGTATAAAAGCATTAAAACAAACAAAAAAAATTTTAGCCAATTTGCAGGCTTTCCATAAAAATCCAGACCTCCCGCTGCCTCTGGAGGTCAGGCACGGGTTCCCTCCAGCTCCTACACCCACAGCCGCAGTCATTTCTGTTCCAGGCCTGGCCCCTGTTCAAGAGCCAAGCCCGGGACCCCTGAACACACCAGCTATTTGGCAATTCAGGAAGTGTAGAACTTTGTGATGCTCTGTGTGTTGTGCTGATGTGCTGAACTATTATTAATGAAGCTTAGAGAGATGTGACTAGCTTGGCCAGAGTCACAAGGCTTGTAAAACTGAGAGATGCAATGGCTCAAGGATCCACTTCATAGGGGCACCTGGGTGGCTCAGGTCATGATCTCGTGGTTCACGAGTTTGAGCCCCTGCCCTGCTTTGGATCCTCTGTCTCCCTCCCTCCCTCCCTCTCTCTCTCTCTGTCCCTTCCCCGTTTGCGCTCTCTGTCAAAAATAAGCATGTAAAAAAAGGAAAAAAGATCCACTTCACATTTCGTGCAGCTCTCTGTCTTGAGCACAAGTGGGAACAGTGAGTAACGAGGAGAGGGAGGGATGGGACAGCTGTGGGACCCAGCTGTGCACCAGCCATGCACCCAGGAACGGTGAAGGGACCCCCTGCCGCCCAGCCCAGGTCCCCTAACCACTAGTCTTCACTTTTTTTGCTCACATGAACCCCCCACCCCCCACAAAATCTTCAGCTTTTAAAGTTAACATATAAAATTCTTCATCGTAATTTGAAAGTTTATAATATGTTTTCTGGCTTATTGTAAGTACTGGCTTTTTAAAATAAACATGTTACATCATTCTTTAAGTGGTATGTAAACACCTAAATGATTTGATAAGCACTACTGCCCATCTTAAAAATAAATAACAAGTTATTTGAAAACTTTACAATTTTTTTTAAGATTTTTGTTTTTAAGAAATCTCTACACCCAATGTAGGGCAAGAACTCACTACCCTGAGACCAAGAGCTGCATGCTCTTGTGGCACCTGGGTGGCTCAGTGAGTTAAGCGTCGACTCTTGATTTTGTCTCAGGTCATGATCTCACGGTTTTGTGGGTTCAAGCCCCTTGTTGGGCTCTGTGCACTGACCGCAGCACCTGCTTGGGATTCTACCTTTCTCCTCTCTCAGCCCTTCCCCTGCTTGCACTCTCTCTGTCTCCCTCAAAATAAATTAAAAAAAGATAAAAAGAGTCGCATGTTCTAGTGACTAAGCCAGCTAGGCACCCCTGAAAACTGCCCATTGTCCCTGTATTCCTTGAACTTGAATTTCCACTCCACTTCCATGTTTTTTTTTAACATTCAGTTTTAAGA